>NC_135894.1:103925674-104448131 GCF_964194155.1 Cetorhinus maximus | reverse complement strand
GAGGGGGGGTTGGTCTGGGTTTGAGGGTGGGGTTGGTCTGGGTTTGAGGGGGGGGTCGGTCTGGGTTTGAGGGGGGGGTTGGTCTGGGTTTGAGGGTGGGGGGGGCTGGTCTGGGTTTGAGGGGGGGTTGGTCTGGGTTTGAAGGGGGGGTTGGTCTGGGTTTGAGGGGGGGTCGGTCTGGGTTTGAGGGGGTGTCGGTCTGGGTTTGGGGGGGGGTTGGTCTGGGTTTGAGGGGGGGTTGGTCTGGGTTTAAAGGGGGGTTGGTCTGGGTTTGAGGGGGTGTCGGTCTGGGTTTGAGGGGGGGGTTGGTCTGGGTTTGAGGGTGGGGGGGGTGTTCTCTGCTGCCCATTGATGGAGACCCGGTGTTGGTGTGCGCTGGGGAAAGTGTTTACCTTGTGCCGGGCTGGTGAGGGATGTGGGCTTCATCTCAGCTGCAGGATTGTCGGGTACAGATGATGGGAAAGAAGTGAGATGGGTAAGAAGACAAAACACACGGCAAACTGCAAACTGTCAACTGAAGAGCAAATTAAAGGAAACCAACAAAACAGATAAATGCAGCCAGACACGACATTAACCCCGACTAGTGAGTGTCTGTCCCTGTCACCGGATCACGTGCAGGATGGTGGGTTTTCTGTGGGCCACATGACCAAAGCACACGACCCCTGCAGCGCTTTCACCTGACTGCAAATCATCATCCTTACCCACCTGGAAAACCATCGACAATAAGCAGCAGATTAGAGAGCATTGGGTGCTCATCCCATTTCTCCGAAATTCAGATTGGCCCAATCAGCTCCCTGGGCTGCGTGTCTGATTATAATGAGGTCCCACATCCCCCACTGTTCACCTCCCACCTTTAAGGGACATTGATTGCCTTCCTCGAGCCCTGGCAAGTCCTGTTAAACCATAGTTTGACACTTCTCTTTCAAGCTGTCAATAATCTCTCTTTGGAACCTGCTCCCTGCCAACAATGCTCCCTCTGTATTGGGATGAAGGCAATTTGAAATGAGTTGCCCTGTGAGATTAGTGTTGGACCTTCCCAAACAGATTGATTATTGAGAGGTGGGAGTAATGATCCAGCCATTGTGAGAAAGCACTCACTGCTTGTCCAGACTTGACAGTGATGGCAGCTTGACAAGCCTGGACCATTTTACTAAACCAACTGAGTTTTGTGGTTCTTATTTTAATTTTATCTGTTACTGGGATGTCAGCATTACCAATATTTGTTGCTCAACCCTAATTGCCCTTGAGAAGGTGGTGGTGAGCCACTATCTTGAACTGCTGCAGTCCATGTGTTGCAGGTACAGTCACATCTCATCCAAAAGACAACATCTTAGGCAGTACTGCACTCCCTCAGTACTGACCTTCTGACAGTGCAGCACTCCCTCAGTATTGACCCTCTGACAGTGCAGCACTCCCTCAGTACTGACCCTCTGACAGTGCAGCACTCCCTCAGTACTGATCCTCTGACAGTGCAGTACTCCTTCAGTACTGACTCTCTGACAGTGCAGCACACCCTCAGTACTGACCCTCTGACAGTGCAGTAATCCCTCAGTACTGATCCTCTGACAGTGCAGCACTCCCTCAGTACAGACCCTCTGACAGTGCAGTACTCCCTCAGTACTGACCCTCTGACAGTGCAGCACTCCCTCAGCATTGATCATCTGACAGTGCAGCACACCCTCAGTACTGACCCTCTGACAGTGCAGCACTCCCTCAGTACTGACCCTCTGACAGTGCAGCACTCCCTCAGTACTGACCCTCTGACAGTGCAGCACTCCCTCAGTACTGACCCTCTGACAGTGCAGCACTCCCTCAGTACTGACCCTCTGACAGTGCAGCACTCCCTCAGTACTGACCCTCTGACAGTACACCACTCCCTCAGTACTGACCCTCTGACAGTGCAGCACTCCCTCAGTACTGATCCTCTGACAGTGCAGCACTCCCTCAGTACAGACCCTCTGACAGTGCAGCACTCCCTCAGTACTGACCCTCTGACAGTCGGGTGTCAGTATGGATTACCTGTTTCAATTTCGGAAATGGGACCTAAACCCAGAAACCTCTGACCAGGTTTGGAATTCTGCTCACTGGCGTTCCATTATGTACACGGTAATCGTTCTTAGACTCAGGACACTTCTCATCTCTAGCGACGCATGAGGCAGACAAAGCATGTGACGGCAGCTCTTTCTGTAGTTTGTTTCTCCATGAGCCGGGCTCCAGCCTGTCGCCAGAGGCTAGGACGTGCAGGTTGCCGCTCTGTATCAACCATGGCTCCCGCTCTTACCGCTGGAACTGGTGTGTGTTGGAAGGATTTACAGGCTGATACTCAGCCTGCTTGGCTGTGTTATTAACACACCTTCCGTGGCCATCAAGTCCTGGAGTGGGGCTCGGATCTGGAGCTTCTGCCTCTGCACCACTACCCACTGCACCATGAGACCTCCATCATGGTCAGAACTGGTCTGTCTGAGCTCGATGGAGGGTCAGAACTAGCCTATACAACTCACACGGTGTACGACTACAATAACTGTCAGTAATTATGAATGTGATATATCTAATGAATGTTTTCTCAGTTTCTGCACATACAGTAGTCGATGACAATCACTGGCTCATTGTGGGTCACTTAGATGTTCGGCAGCTTCAGAGGTTGCTCCAGTGAGTCAGATACACAGTGTGAGGTACACATTGCTCCATTTGTCTAACGAGGTTTCTCCCATTGATTTTAGAAATACAGACTGAAACAAATGAGTTGGTCGATTGTTGTTAACAGTTAAATTCTCCGCTGGGACCGAATGATGGAGCAAAGTTTCATTAAGCACCTGTGTGTTTCCAGAGGGTGTTGAGTGATACCTGTGTTCGTTCCCTGTTTTTACTTCTATATTATTCACCACTTGTCGATCTGATTGTGCTTTAGCACCAGACTCAGGTGGGTTTAATATGTTGTGCAGCTCTGTCCAAACAGCCAATCAAATCCGTCAGCCATCTCTAGACTGTTGGTTAAACTTCCAATTATCATTATTTATTTTGCCTTCATTTTTAAAAAAATCCCTCCATTGCCTTGTCCCTCCTTATCTTTGTCACCTCCTTCAGTCCCACACCCTCTGTGCTATCTGTGCTCCTCTAATTTTGGCTTCTTGAGCAACCCCTGATTTTAATCTCTCGCTATCTTATTGATTTGCTCTTTGGCCCTCCCTCCCTTCATTCTGGATGGTCCTGGGTCTGGAGCTGCTGTGTATTTCCAGCGTTCGGTTGTTAGTATATTACTTACCTCTGTCGTTTCAGCTGTAAGATGTCAATATCCCTTTCCTATTCACTCAAACCCCCAACTTACAATAACAACCTATTTCTCCAGAGCAACCTGAACATAGTAAAATGTCCCAAGGTGCTTCACAGGAATTTATAAAACAAAATATAACACTGGGCAAAATAGGGAGATATTAGGGCATATGACCAGCAGCATGGCAAAGAGGTAAATGTTAAAGGAGGAAAGTGAGGTGGAGGTGTTTAAGGAAGGAATTGCAGAGCTTGGGGCCTCAGCAGCTGAAGATGCGGCCGTCAATGACGGAGGAATTAAGATTGGGGATGTTCAAGAGAGCAGGAGAAGAGCAGGTCAGAGATCTTATGGTCCTTTCGGTGTGATTAAAGCACTGGGACTGTCAGTCCTCGGAACACTGCTTTAAGCAAAACCAGGGAAATTAAAGTTTATTTGACTGACTGGAGAACATTGCAGTTGGATAAATGTCTGCTCGCTTTCCAATTGTCTGTGGAAAGACTGGGCTTCTGTGAGGATGGACATGTCAGGTGAACAATGGCGGGAGTGTAGTGAAACCACTAAGCAGAATAGACAGTCCCAGTGTAAGTCTGGATTAGCTCAGCTTTTAAAGGCCTGATGTATGCGGCGTTGTTGAGTGGGTTCTGGCACTTGCTGCTGCTTCTGATCTCGGTGACTTCTACCTCATTTCCACCTCGTTTCCTGGGCATTTAATGTAATCCTGGGGACTGACTGCCCAGTCAGCCTGTCTATCAGCCTGTCTATCAGCCTGTCTATCTGACTGTCTATCAGCCTGTCTATCAGCCTGTCTATCAGCCTGTCTATCTGACTGTCTATCTGACTGTCTATCAGCCTGTCTATCTGACTGTCTATCAGCCTGTCTATTTGACTGTCTATCTGACTGTCTATCTGACTGTCTATCAGCCTGTCTATCAGCCTGTCTATCTGACTGTCTATCAGCCTGTCTATCAGCCTGTCTATCTGACTGTCTATCAGCCTGTCTATCTGACTGTCTATCTGAGTATACAAATTGGGCCATGGAAATGGGGAGGAGACAGCAAGATCTTTACTGAAGGACATTTATGGACAAGAACAGCTGCGAATTCACTCTCTTCCATTTTACACAATCGCACACAGTTAAGACTCAGGGTGGAATCATCCCAGGTTTGCACTAAGTGCAGTAGAGGGTGTGAAAAGAGTCACTCTACCTGCCGGCTGCAGGGGTGGGTTTGTACGTTCGCTTTCCACCTCATTAATTATACAGCGACAGGTAACATCCTGTCTCACTGACGGGTGCTGTTATCTCACCGTTTCCTCACTCCAGGTGTCATGTTTAAACTGTAGCTGTGCACACTGTTGTCAATTCTTGCAACAATGGACTGCTCCAGTGAAGACAGGGCCCCGAAAACCAAGAAGAGTTCAGTGACCTACCTCTGGAATGCCTTTTGGAGGCTCACGGTGATGTCCTCCACCCCCACTCTGGCCGCAGGAGGTCCAGAAATCTCACCGCTCTGGCTTGAGAGGCAGTGGCAGTGGTGCACAGAAGAGGTTGGCCATCCAGTGCAGACAGAGGATGAATGATCTCATCCATGCCACCAGGGTAAGGCAACCATCTCATCACTCTAAACTCACACACTCAAACCCATCACACATTCACTAGCATCTCACTCACTGTCAGCTCAAGGGACATCACCACTCACTCTCTCACACACAGCCTCACATCTCCATCTGGCCTCATCTCCTCTGGAGGCTGCCTCCTCAGCCCTCACCATCTTGAGGTCACTTGCACAGGTCAAAATGTGCCCCCACACACACCCTGGGATACCCTCCTTCCCCGCCTGCTGTGATACCCGTCACAAACAGCAATGGACAATTCCACCTTCAGTGTTTCCTACAATGGCATCACTTTAGTCTGTACCTACCTTGTGAATGCCAATCCTATTCTATAATCAAATACACATCCAGCTCCTTTCTGCAGTTATTAACTCTCTTATCTCTCCCTTAACTGCTTTTGCAGGGAGTTTGTTCTGAATTCACTATCGACAGAGGAAATTTCCTGGAAACTGGAGTGACATTCCAGATCTTAACCTTGGTTCTGATCTTACACACCCAGGAACACGGTGTGTCCTTTTGATTTTAGCTGCTATCAATGCAGCTTCTCGTTTATCCATTCAAACCTGAGTCGTGATTACCCTGCTGCCAATCCATCAATTCACTGCAATATCCCAGTGAGCGTTTGGAACTGTGAGGCCACTGATTCAATGTGGAACTACACAGATCTGCAACAGCATGCTTTCTTTCTGTTTCTATTGAGTCACCCCAGGCACAATCAGTCAAAAGAAAAGAAAGACTAGCATTTCCATGGTGTCTTTCATGACCATTGGGTGTCTCAAAGTGTTTTCCAGCCAATGAAGTTTTTTATTGGTGTCGTCATTGTTGTAATGTAGGAAATGCAGCAAACAATTTGTGCACAACAAGATCCCACAAACAGCAATGTGTTAATGACCAGGTAATCCGTTTCTTGTGATGTTGATTAAGGGAGGACACTGGGGTGAACTCCTCTGCTCTTCTTTGACATAGTGCCTTGCGAGCTTTTACATCACCCAAGCAGGCAGATGGAATGCTGCACATCACATTAAACTCATCTTGCTCGGGTGCAAAAATACAATCAGGTAGACAAACTATAAATAATACAGAGGTGAAAAAGGGAAATGAACATCTAGTTGTGAATGGTGGTGGACAATTAAACAACTAATCAAATACCCCCATCCTCAATGATGGAGGAGCCCAGCACATCAGTGCAAAAGATAAGGCTGAAGCATTTGCTACAACCTTCAGCCAGAAGTGCCGAGTGGATGATCCATCTCAGCCTCCTCCGGAGGTCCCCAGGATCATTGATGCCAGTCTTCAGCCAATTTGACTCACTCCATGTGATATCAAGAAACAGCTGTAGACACTGGATACTGCAAAGGCTATGGGCCCTGACAATATTCCGGCAATAATACTGAAGACTTGTACTTCAGAAATAGCCAATGTGGAAAATTGCCCAGGAATGTCCTGTCCACAAAAAGCAGGACATATCCAATCCAGGGAATTACCTCCCCATCAGTCTATGTTGTGGCCGTTAAGTTAAATGATTCCGGTAGACTTTGGAGCTGACTTTAGCAGTTTCGCAGTCCATTGGAGACACTTGTTTCCAGGGGCAGAGATGACCTGCTTGTCTCTGCAGAGGTGACTGAGGAGGCTCTCATGTTTCTTTCTGCTTGCTATCTGCCAGCTAGACAATTTGCCTCCAGCAAGAGAGAGAGAGAGAGAAAGAGAAAGAGAGAGAGAGAGAGAGAGATGGAGAGCGAGAGCGAGATGGAGAGATCGCCTATTTGTCTCTGCAGGGGTGACTTAGACTGGTGTTGCTTCTTGCTTCTGTTATTCTCAACCATTGGTTTTCAACCAGTTTTTTCTCTGTGTATTCCTGGAAGGGGGAAATAGGCATGTCTTGCATCTACGGTTTTTATACATTCAGAGATAAAACTCAACAGGAGATGGGCTTTTTGGATATCTGATGAGATGTAGGAAACAGTCTCTACTGTCTTCACAAACACAGGAGATTAAAGCCCAGCCTTTTGCATTTTCTTTCAAGTGTCTCCTTTTGAAGTGAGCCTCGACACCTCTTCAGGTGTGAAATTCCACGTCCTCTCAGGGCAGGTCAGAGGCAGTGAGTAACTCACCTCCTGACTCCCCAGAGCCTGTCCATTACCTACAGCGAACAAGTCCGGAGTGTGATGGAATACTCTCCACTTGCTTGGATGGGAAAAGTTCAAAACTATCCAGACCAAAGTAGTTCACTTAACAATACTCCCACTGCTAGACTCAATATTCACTCCCTCCACCACCGACGCACAGTAGCAGCAGTGAGTACCATTTTCAAGATGCATTGCAGGAACTCACCAAGGCTCCTTCAACAGCACCTTCCAAACCCACGATCACTACCATCTAGAAGGACAAGGGCAGCAGACAGATGGGAACACCACCACCTGGAAGTTCCCCTCCAAATCACTCAGCATCCTGACTTGGAAATATATCGCCGTTCCTTCACTGTCACTGGGTCAAAATCCTGGAACTCCCTCCCTAACAGCACTGTGGGTGTACCTACACCACATGGACTGCAGTGGTTCAAGAAGGCAGCTCACCACCACCTTCTCAAGGGAAACTAGGGATGGGCAATAAATGCTGGCATAGTCAATGATGCACATATTTCAAATATAAATGAGATGCCGATAGGCTGCTGGTGACTGAACAATTACATTCAACCATGAGCCATTGGAAGGAAGAAGTCCACAATTTGTCATTTGTGAACCTTTCAGTCACAGCGTTGTTGAGAGAAATTAGTCCACCCACCAGCCTTGAATGGCAGAGGGATTGGGTCATGGGGAATTTTACCTTTCTGGTTAGTTTGTTCGTCTTTGCTCAGTAACCCAATACACCTTACCCCATACCCAATACGCCATGCCCAATACCCCCATACGCAATATCCAATACCCCATACCCAATACCTAATACCCCATACCCAATACCCCATATACAATAACCAATACACCTTATCCCATACCCAATGCCCCTTACCCAATACACCTTAACCCATACCCCATACCCAATACCATATACCATAAGACCATAAGGCCAAATGACGTAGGAGCAGAAGTTGGCTATTCAGCCCAGTGAGTCTACTCCGCCATTCAAAGAGATCATGGCTGATCTGATAATCCTCAACTCCACTTTCCTGCCTTTTCCCCATAACCCTTGATTCCCTTACTGATTAAAAATCTATCACCTCGTTTGGCTCCATCAGATCAGACAAATTCTTCTCCCCTCCTGTGTTCCTCTCTTGTTGGTTTTAACTTCTTCCTGCTATTTAGCATCCTCCAATACCTCTGCGAGTATCGGAGGTCATTGGGGGGAAACTAAGGTGGGGATATCGGGAGATGGAGTTACAGCTGAGCCTGCTTCCCCCCGATGTACAAACACCACCATCCAGCAGTTTGGGCATTAGGTGAGGACTCGGAGCCAGATCACGGGCTGAGCTTCCCTTGTTCTGTAACTACCCCACCCCACCATTTCTACCAGGATAGCAGGGAGTGAGCCCAGAATATTCCTGCTTGCTAACAATCAGTTACCCACTTTCCTGAAGGGGAATTAGTTTACAAACCCATCCTGCCCCAACTCCCACTGGGGGGAAGGCGGGAGGCGGGGGGGGGGGGGGGGGGGGTGGGTTAGTTTAAAAACCCATCCTGCCCCATTCCCACTGAGGTTGGGGGGGCTGCGGTTTAGATTATAATTGCCCTTGCAATCACCCCAGTTACCCAGTCCCTCTCTGGGTGGACACTTTTGGAACTGTGCTCAATAAATGATGTATTAGAAAAGATAAAATGAACTAAAACAACTACAAAAACTACTCACTACTTTCAGCTAAATTGACAACTAGTTGAGAAAGAAATGCAGGCTTGATACTGTACCTCGGGCCCTGGAGACTGCGGTCAGTTTGGTGGTGCTGGTTGCTATTGTAAGAGGGGTTGTGATTGTTGTAGTGGAGGGAGAGAAAGGGGCGTTGATAGTGGGAGACGGAGAGATGGGAGCATCTGGTTGGTGGGAAGAAAAAATAATCTTGAAACAGGCAAGAGACAAAAAACGAAACCAAAGAAAACGAAACCAATCAAACAGATCATGCATCATGAATAAAGGAAAACTCACAGAGCAAAAAATCATTCCAAATAATACACAGATGCAATGAAGCTGAATAATATAAACCAACAAACATTGGCTGCCCAATGTTAACAGATTACAGAGAACTCTCTGAATATAAAATAAAGGCAATAAAAACACAAACATTTCCAGCTCCCTCTCGATGATTAACAGAAAGTATGGGGCTAGGGTTGCCAATTCTCCAGGATTGCCCTGGAGTCTCCTGGAACTTAGACTGAACATTGCTGGGAGTAAGGCTGAGGGGGAAAATTCATAGGGGCATTAATGTTTGTGATCTTGTTTCACTTTCTTTAAATACTTTTAATGGTGAGTTATAAAAATATTGGAGATGTAAAAATGGCTGTTTGAGGGCAAGGTGGGAATTCATGTCCAGGAATATGCCCAATCCAAGTTGGCGATTTAATGCTGAGCTCATTCTCCAAGGGGCCTGAACAACGTCACATGGAGCAGAACCGCATCAGCAGAGTGGCCGCTCGGTCTGGAGTGGCCGCTCGGTCTGGAGCAACCTGTCGGAGTCACAAGGCTTCCTGAGGAGGCAGGTTGGATACTACACCTGTGGTAATGCATTCCTGTGGTTACCACTGAATCCATACAGACCTTAGACTGAATGCAACAGGCCTGGGGTATGGACAACACAGAACGTTATGTGGAAAGCAGGCTGGGACTGCCTGTACAAGGCTAACCACTCTGGGTTTGTGCTACCAGGCCCCTGTTGGATTGTTGAACTGAAGCTTGGCACCCAGGGCAAGGGTCGCTGGGTCTGCATGGTTACCAGTTCCAAATCAGCTGTAAATTCAACTCTGCAGAAACTTAATGGTAGGTTCTCTGGTTATAGGCTTCCAGCACCTGCTATGTTCTTGGGGAGAGCAAACTCAAGAATCAGGACTACAATATCGTCCTACTCCTGACCTGTACTGGCCATGCTAAGCTGCTTTTGAAGAGTCAATGGGTGTGAGAGTCATGACCACAATACTAGAATCATATAGCGCAGTAGGAGACTATTCAGCCCACCGTGCCTGTACTAGTTCTTTTGAAAGAGCTATCTAATTAGTCCCTCTCCCCTCTGCTCTTCACCTAAGGCCCTGCAAGTTTTTCCTTCTTGAATATACACCCATCTCTCGTAGGCTTGTTTCTGGCCCTTGCTGCCAGTGCACAGCTGAACTGACAGGTGAGAAAGTGTCAGGGAAATCTCTCCAGTGCTGTAATCCAATCTCTGATCGTCACACCCTGAGGTTAGCCGGACCCAATAAACTTACTCTTAAATTTAGACATGAATAAACAGCGTCACCTGCAATATGTACCTGCAATAGATATGCACATTAAAAATACACACACAATGGTCGGAAACAGAATACTAATACCCAGTCTTAAAGGCATTACATTATTAGTGTTATTGGCACTTTCCCTCCGGACATGAATTGCCCAGTCTCCTCCATTTCTGCTGAAGTCTCTGTCAGTCACTGAGGTACGAGCTTCACAGGGAGCAAGGTGACTGACTAATCAGATAGTTGGGAAATTTCAAAACAATTAAGTCCTGTGAAATATTACAAACCTTTTTTCTAACCCAATGACAGGGCCCCTTTTATAACCTACTAGCAAACATAACACTGCTATTCGAGAAATAAGGGAGAGAGAAAACAGAGGACTAGAGGCCAGTTAGCCTGACATCAGTCACCAGGAAAATGCTGAAACCTGTTGTTAAATAAGTCTTAAAAACGCAGTTAGAAAAATATAGTTTGATCAGACAGAGTGAGCCTGGTTCTACCAAAGGGAAATAGTGTGTGACATTAGGGAATAGGAATGCAACTAGTAAGGTAGATAAAGGGGAACCAGTAGATGTAGAGTACCTGGATTTCCAAAAGGCATTCGATATGGTGCCTCACAAATGGTTAATGCACAAGGTAAGAGCAGATGGTTGGAGGTGATATATTAGCACAGATAGAGGATTGGTTAATGGGCAGGAAACAGAGTTATAACTAACGGATGCCACAAAGATCAGGGTTGTGGCCTCAACTATTTACAATCTACATTAATGAAGAGTCTGAGAGTAATGTATCCAAGTTTGCTGACAACTCAAAGGTAGGTGGGAATGTAAACTGTGAGGAGGATAGAAAGAGGCTGTAAAGAGATATAGACAGGTTAAGTGAGTGGGCAATGAGGTAGAATATAATTTTATAATTTGGAGAAGTGTGAGGTTAATAACTATGGTAAAAAGAATAGAAAAGCAGAATATTTTTTAAAGGTAGGAATCCTGTAAACGTTTATGTTTAGAAGAACCTGGATGTAATTGCATAAGGAACACAGAAGGTTAACAAGCAAGTACAGCAAGCAATTAGGAAGATGTGATGACCTTTGAACAGGCAACAGTACAGTAAGGATAATTTGTAACGTCTCTAAAATATCTGGGAATCTGTAATTGTTTTTAAAGAAAGAGACTTTTAATTATATCAATTTAATATCAATTATAAAGGGATCAGTTGTAATTTTCTTGGATAATAAGAAATACTAGCCCATGTGATCTGGTGACCCTTGAGCTGGGAGCAGTATTAACAGGAAGTGAAGACCAGAAGCCACCTGGCCGACAGACACAAAGAGAGTTGCAAAATAAAGGAGAGCTGCAGACACAAAGAGTTAGCAGACAGAGACAGAAAGAGGAGCACAGAATTCATGTGAGTTGAAGCCAGCTAAACTGTCCACAAAAAGATTGCTTTTCATTTTGGCAGTAAGGAGAAAAGTAGTGTTCCAGAAGCTCTTGGGGAAGTGATGTATGAGTGAGTTAAAAGGGACTGAATCCTAAAAAGTGGTTCAAATAGCTAAGGCATGTGAAAGGGCTGAGAGTTTTTTTTATTCATTCACAGGATGTGGGCTTTGCTGGCTGGGCCAACATTTATTGTCCATCCCTAGTTGCCCTTGAGAAGGTGGTGGTGAGCTGCCTTCTTGAACCGCTGTAGTCCATGTGGTGTAGGTACACCCACAGTGCTGTTATGGAGGGAGTTCCAGGATTATAACAAGGCGATGGTCTAATGGTATTGTCACTGGACTGGTAATCTATGGGAGCTGCACTCCTCCAGGCAAGTGGGGAGTATTCCATCACACTCCTGACTTGTGCCTTGTAGATGGTGGACGGGCTCTGCGGAGTCAGGAGGTGAGTTACTCGCCACAGTCCGAGTCTGACCTGCTCTTGTAGCCACAGTATTTATATGGCTAGTCCAGTTAAGTTTCTGGTCAATGGTAACCCCCAGGATGTTGATAGTGGGGGATTCAGTGATGGTAATGCCATTGAATGTCAAAGGGCGATGGTTAGATTCTCTCTTTTGGAGATGGCCATTGCCTGACACTTGTGTGGCACAAATGTTACTTGCCACTTGTCAGCCCAAGCCTGGATATTGTCCAGGTCTTGCTGCATTTGGACATGGACTGCTTCAGTATCTGAGGGGCCATGAATGGTGCTGAACATTGTGCAATCATCAGTGAACGTCCCCACTTCTGACCTTATGATGGAAGGAAGGTCATTGATGAAGCAGCTGAAGATGGTTGGGCCGAGGACACTGCCCTGAGGAACTCCTGCAGTGATGTCCTGGAGCTGAGATGACTGACCTCCAACAACCATAACTATGTTCCTTTGTGCTCGGTATGACTCCAACCAGTGGAGAGTTTTCCCCCTGATTCCCATTGACTCCAGTTTTGCTAGGGCTCCTTGATGCCACACTTGGTCAAAAGCGGCCTTGATGTCAAGGGCAGTCACTCTCACCTCACCTCAGGAGTTCAGTTCTTTTGTCCATTTTTGAACCAAGGCTGTAATGAGGTCAGGAGCTGAGTGGAACCCAAACTGAGCATCACTGAGCAGGTTATTGCTCAGCAAGTGCTGCTTGATAGCACTATTTATGACCCCTTCCATTACTTTACTGATAATCGAGGATAGACTGATGGGACGGTAATTGGCTGTGTTGAATTTGTCCTGCTTTTTGTGTACAAGATTGCTGGGCAATTTTCCACATAGCCGGGTAGATGCCAGTGTTGTAGCTGTACTGGAACAGCTTGGCTAGGGGCGCAGCAAGTTCTGGAGCACAGGTCTTCAGTACTATTGCCAGAATATTGTCAGGGCCAATAGCCTTTGCAGTATCCAGTGCCTTCAGCCATTTCTTGATATCATGTGGAGTGAGGGATATGCTGGGCCATGAGGTTACAGACTGTGTTTGAGTACAATTCTGCTGCTGCTGATGGCACCATTAGTGAAGCAGATGTCTTTTTACAACAAACATTGTATCAGAAAACCAGGTTATGAACTGAGTGTTGTTGGTTGGTCGGCTGTGGAGGAACTCCAGAAAGCCACACCATCAGGGCTGACATGCTTCAACTGAGAGAGGCTTCATAGATGGTCACCTGATCAATGTTAACCTTACCAGGGACTTTGGATGAAATATGTCTGCCAGTGAATGTGACTCGAGGGCCGAATGGGTTGATTTGGAAAGATGTTGGATTGCACATGGTACCAGTTTGTGTGAGGAGTGAAATGGGTGCTTGAGATTGTCTCAGACATATCTTTGTTGTATCAACTCTTTAAAGTGAAATTTACCTTTTTCTTTAATTATCATTTGCCTGTCAATTCATGTTTAATTTCCATTAGTTCGGATTCATGTTAAAGTACACACTACAAAAAGTAGAATCTTCTTGGTAATTTCTTCATTGGGGGGTTATTCAGTAAATGTGGTTATTTTGGTTTACAGTTTCCCCACAGGAACCCTAACAGAAAGAAATGGAATGTTGGTTTTCATTGCAAGGGGATTGGAGTACAGGAATAAAGAGGTCTTGCTATTGTTGTCCAGGGTTTTGGTGAGACCAGATCTGGAATACTGTGTGCAGCTTTAGTCTCCGCATTTAAGAAAGGATATATTTGCATTGGAGGGGATACAGTGAAGGTTCACCAGATTGGTCTCCGGGATGAGTGGGTTGTCTTATGATGAGAGGCTGAGTAAATTGGATCTTTATTGTCTGGAGTTTAGAAGGATGAGAGGCAATCTCGGTTAAACAAACATGATTCTGAAGGGGTTTGATAGGGTAGACTGTGAGAGGCCATTTCTACTGGCTGGGTAATATAGAACACAGAGGCACAGTCTCAGGATAAGGGGCTGATCATTTAGGACTAAGATGAGGAGAAATTATGTCACTCAGAGCGTTGTGAATCTTTGGAATTCTCTACCCCAGAGGGTTGTGGATGCTCCATCGTTGAATATATTTAAGGCTGGAATAGACAAATATTTGGTCTCTCAGGGAATTAAGGGATCTGGGGAGTGGGCAGGAAATTCATATGAATGGCAGTAGATCCATAGATTGCTGCAGTCTTTCATTCTCTGCAGTAGTGATTTGTACATCACAGGCTGACTTCATAAGCTGTGGGCATCAATGTGTGGAGAGGAAGTAGGAGGCACTCAGAGACCAGGGATACTAGAAAGACATTAGTGAGGCTAATAGTCAGCTACAAGGGACAGTTGGGGCAGGTAAGTATATCGGAAAGTGACACGAAGCCAATATATTGCTCACTCACAAAGCACCAGATGGATACCTTAAACTGACTGAAATTCGTGGCTGCATACATTGAGACTCACTGGCTTCCACTGTCCCTGCATTGTCTTATTAATGGAGTCAAAATCCTGGAACTCCCTCCCTAACAGCACCATGGGTGTACCTACACCACATGGACTGCAGCGGCTCAAGAAGGCAGCTCACCATCAACTTTTCAAGGGCAACTAGGGATGGGCAATAGATGCTGGTCCAGCCAGCGATACCCACATCCTGTGAATGAATAAAAAAAAAGGAAGTGGGGTAGCTGGAAATCCTGGAGATTTTCTTGCAATGGTTGATACAAAATACTTTCAATGTATTCACATAAAGATTACAGGTACTATACTTAGGAATTGAAGAGGGGCAGACATAACAAAAACAAGGAAGTTGTGATAAAATTGGATAAAATATTGGGTCAGACTTAACTGGAGTATTGGGTCCAACAAACACTCCCAGGACAGGTACAGCACGGGGTTAGATACAGAGTAAAGCTCCCTCTACACTGTCCCCATCAAACACTCCCAGGACAGGTACAGCACGGGGTTAGATACAGAGTAAAGCTCCCGCTACACTGTCCCCATCAAACACTCCCAGGACAGGTACAGCACGGGGTTAGATACAGAGTAAAGCTCCATCTACACTGTCCCCATCAAACACTCCCAGGACAGGTACAGCATGGGGTTAGATACAGAGTAAAGCTCCCGCTACACTGTCCCCATCAAACACTCCCAGGACAGGTACAGCACGGGGTTAGATACAGAGTAAAGCTCCATCTACACTGTCCCCATCAAACACTCCCAGGACAGGTACAGCACGGGGTTAGATACAGAGTAAAGCTCCCGCTACACTGTCCCCATCAAACACTCCCAGGACAGGTACAGCACGGGGTTAGATACAGAGTAAAGCTCCCTCTACACTGTCCCCATCAAACACTCCCAGGACAGTACAACATGGGGTTAGATACAGAGTAAAGCTCCCTCTACACTGTCCCCAACAAACACTCCCAGGACAGGTACAGCACGGGGTTAGATATAGAGAAAAGCTCCCTCTACATTGACCCCATCAAACACTCCCAGGACAGGTACAGCACGGGGTTAGATACAGAGTAAGCTCCTTTTACACTGTCCCATCAAACACTCCCAGGACAGGTACAGCACGGGGTTAGATACAGAGTAAAGCTCCTTCTACACTGTCCCCATCAAACACTCCCACAACAGGTACAGCATGGGGTTAGATACAGAGTAAATCTCCCTCTACACTGACCCCATCGAACACTCCCAGGACAGGTACAGCACGGGGTTAGATACAGAGTAAAGCTCCCTTTACACTGTCCCCATCAAACACTCCCAGGACAGGTACAGCATGGGGTTAGATACAGAGTAAAGCTCCCTCTACACTGTCCCCAACAAACACTCCCAGGACAGGTACAGCACAGGGTTAGATACAGAGTAAAGCTCCTTCTACACTGGCCCCATCAAACACTCCCAGGACAGGTACAGCACGGGGTTAGATACAGAGTAAAGCTCCCTCTACTCTGTCCCCATCAAACACTCCCAGGACAGGTACAGCACGGGGTTAGATACAGAGTAAAGCTCCCTCTACACTGACCCCATCAAACACTCCCAGGACAGGTACAGCACGGGGTTAGATACAGAGTAAAGCTCCCTCTACTCTGTCCCCATCAAACACTCCCAGGACAGGTACAGCACGGGGTTAGATACAGAGTAAAGCTCCCTCTACACTGACCCCATCAAACACTCCCAGGACAGGTACAGCACGGGGTTAGATATAGAGTAAAGCTCCCTCTACACTGTCCCCATCAAACACTCCCAGGACAGGTACAGCATGGGGTTAGATACAGAGTAAAGCTCCCTCTACACTGTCCCCATCAAACACTCCCAGGACAGGTACAGCACGGGGTTAGATACAGAGTAAAGCTCCCTCTACACCGTCCCCATCAAACACTCCCAGGACAGGTACAGCACGGGGTTAGATATAGAGTAAAGCTCCCTCTACACTGTCCCCATCAAACACTCCCAGGACAGGTACAGCACGGGGTTAGATACAGAGTAAAGCTCCCTCTACACTGTCCCCATCAAACACTCCCAGGACAGGTACAGCACGGGGTTAGATACAGAGTAAAGCTCCCTCTACACCGTCCCCATCAAACACTCCCAGGACAGGTACAGCATGGGGTTAGTTACAGAGTAAAGCTCCCTCTATACTGTCCTAAACATTTGCCTCAGAGGCTGCTCCTGAAGGATACCTTCACTGCATTTATTTGCTTCTTTTGAATTTCTCTCTGTCACCTTCCCACAGTTAGATACAGTAATAGATACTGAACGCCAGCTGTCTCCTTGATCCTGCTCTCACCATGGTCCTGCGCTCTCTGTGTAATCTCTCTCAGTCATTTTGTGCCTAATGATGTGTAGCGTTCAGCTGTAACACCAACTTCACTGGGATGTGGAGACTCAGCATCATGTAGGCACGAGACAGGAGACCCAAAAGCCTGGTAGGTCCCATAGTGGACCCCAAAACTGAGGGGATTGTGTTCCAGTTTGACTTTTAACCTGTCTGTTGAGAGAAAAACTGGAATGCTGAAAAATGAAATAAAAATAATATTTGGACAAATTATGCAACAGGTCACCATTACTGAGCCTCGCTTTTTAAATCCAGATCATTAATTGAATTTAAGTTCCACCAGCTGTCATAGTGGGATTTGAATCCATCTCCCCAGAGAATTAACCTGGGTCTAGTGACATTACCACAATGCCACTGTCTCCCCGCTGGTTTTAAGAGCAGCAGGGGATTTATGTCCTGCACGGGCTTGCATGGTTATGGCTTGCACATTTTCTACATTACAACAGTGACTTGGAAATTACTTCTCCGGCTGTACAGCGCTTTGAAATGTTCGGATGCTGTGAACTGTGCGATGTAAATGCAAGTCTTTCTTTCACTATATGGTGTCCCTCAATCCCTAAGAAACTGATAAGCTTGAAACAGAACTTCAACCTTCAACTCTTCAACTACAGTGAAGGAAATTCTGTACCAGACACTGGTTCGACCGCACTTAGAGTATGGCATAGCCACTTGCGACCCATATAGTGCTAAAAACATACCCCCCTTGAGAAAGTTCAATGTTGGGCAGCTCATTTTGTAACAAACAATTCCTCACAACTGGTGAGGAATCAGTTGGTCATGTCGCTCAGCTGGCACAGACTCCAGAACAGACGAAAAGCCCAGAGCTGGACCAGTCTCTATAACATTTTGAGTGAACAATAAAATATTTCTAAATAGTACATTCAGCCCAAAAATGACTGAACTCGAAGGGTTCATAATCAACAGCTCCAACTGGACACAAGCCAATGTGCTCCCTTTGGAAACTCCTTATTCCCGAAGGACAATTTAGGACTGGAACAATCTTCCAAAAAACCTTGATCTCCACGCTCTCTAACGATTCGTTTAAGGAAAATCTGTTAACCATTTTTAATTACTGTGGCCATCAATTGATTAATTGTGCATGACCTGTGAGGATTCCCGATTGGGAGGCTACGGAGGGAAACCTTACCAAGTGTCAAGTAAGCCCCAGAGTTAGTGAACACTCCCCTGTACAGTGAGCCAGTGTTTGGAGTGTGATTCCAGTGAACAGTGTGCATTCCTCTGTACAGTGAGCCAGTGCTTGGTCTGTGATTCCAGTGAACAGTGTGCATTCCTCTGTACAGTGAGCCAGTGCTTGGTCTGTGATTCCAGTGAACAGTGCGCATTCACCTGAACTGTGAGCCAGTGTTTGGAGTGTGATTCCAATGAACAGTGCGCATTCCCCTGTACAGTGAGCCAGTGTTTGGAGTGTGATTCCAGTGAACAGTGCGCATTCCCCTGTACAGTGAGCCAGTGTTTGGAGTGTGATTCCAGTTCCAATCCTAAAGCACACAAACAATTGATTTACAACTAAATCTTCACGGTGGGAACATGAATGAATATCCTGTTTATTACTGAACCAACCACATTTGCTGTTGCTGAAAACCAAGCCTTCCAATCAACACAATCCTTCTTGATAAGGATTGTGTTTGGAAAGGTGTTAATGGCAAGATAACTGTGCGTTACCACCAACGGGGAACAGTTCACACTCAGTTTTCTTCACAATAAAATCAATCCAAGAGAAAATCAGGCAAGAGTGTAGTGGGCAGAAAATTGATTTGACCCACACACACTGACTCTCACTGGGGTACGGGCCCCACAAACACTGACTCTCACTGGGGTACGGGCCCCACACACACTGACTCTCACTGGGGTACGGGTCCCACACACACTGACTCTCACTGGGGTACGGGTCCCACACACACTGACTCTCACTGGGGTACAGGTCCACACACACTGATTCTCACTGGGGTACGGGTCCCACACACACTGACTCTCACTGGGGTACGGGTCGCACACACACTGACTCTCACTGGGGTACGGGTCCCACACACACTGACTCTCACTGGGGTACGGGTCCCACACACACTGACTCTCACTGGGGTACGGGTCCTACACACACTGACTCTCACAGGGGTACGGGTCCCACACGCACACTGACTCTCACTGGGGTACGGGTCCCACACACACACTGACTCTCACTGGGGTACGGGTCCCACACACACACTGACTCTCACTGGGGTACGGGTCCCACACACACACTGACTCTCACTGGGGTACGGGTCCCACACACACAGACTCTCACTGGGGTACAGGTCCACACACACTGACTCTCACTGGGGTACGGGTCTCACACACACTGACTCTCCCTGGGGTACAGGTCCACACACACTGACTCTCACTGGGGTACGGGTCCCATACACACTGATTTTCACTAGGGTGCGGGTCCCACACACACTGACTCTCTCTGGGGTACGGGTCTCACACACACTTACTCTCACTGGGGTACGGGTCCCATACACACTGACTCTCACTGGGGTACGGGTCCCACACACACTGACTCTCACTGGGGTACGGGTCCCACACACACTGACTCTCACTGGGGTACAAGTCCCACACACACTGACTCTCACTGGGGTACGGGTCCCACACACACTGACTCTCACTGGGGTACGGGTCCCACACACACTGACTCTCACTTGGGTACGGGTCCCACACACACTGATTTTCGCTAGGGTGCGGGTCCCACACACACTGACTCTCACTGGGGTACGGGTCCCACACACACTGACTCTCACTGGGGTACGGGTCCCACACACACTGACTCTCACTTGGGTACGGGTCCCACACACACTGATTTTCGCTAGGGTGCGGGTCCCACACACACTGACTCTCACTGGGGTACGGGTCCCACACACACTGACTCTCACTGGGGTACGAGTCCCACACACACTGACTCTCACTGGGATACGGGTCCCACACACACTGACTCTCACTGGGGTACGGGTCCCACACACACTGACTCTCACTGGGGTACGGATCCCACACACACTGACGCTCACTGGGGTACGGGTCCCACACACACTGACTCTCACTGGGGTACGGGTCCCACACACACTGACTCTCACTGGGGTACGGGTCCCACACACACTGATTTTCACTAGGGTGCGGGTCCCACACACACTGACTCTCACTGGGGTACGGGTCCCACACACACTGACTCTCACTGGGGTACGAGTCCCACACACACTGACTCTCACTGGGGTACGGGTCCCACACACACTGACTCTCACTGGGGTACGGGTCCCACACACACTGACTCTCACTGGGGTACGGATCCCACACACACTGACGCTCACTGGGGTACGGGTCCCACACACACTGACTCTCACTGGGGTACGGGTCCCACACACACTGACTCTCACTGGGGTACAGGTCCCACACACACTGACTCTCACTGGGGTACGGATCCCACGCACACACTGACTCTCACTGGGGTACGGGTCCCACACACACAGACTCTCACTGGGGTACAGGTCCACACACACTGACTCTCACTGGGGTACGGGTCTCACACACACTGACTCTCCCTGGGGTACAGGTCCACACACACTGACTCTCACTGGGGTACGGGTCCCATACACACTGATTTTCACTAGGGTGCGGGTCCCACACACACTGACTCTCTCTGGGGTACGGGTCTCACACACACTTACTCTCACTGGGGTACGGGTCCCATACACACTGACTCTCACTGGGGTACGGGTCCCACACACACTGACTCTCACTGGGGTACGGGTCCCACACACACTGACTCTCACTGGGGTACAAGTCCCACACACACTGACTCTCACTGGGGTACGGGTCCCACACACACTGACTCTCACTGGGGTACGGGTCCCACACACACTGACTCTCACTTGGGTACGGGTCCCACACACACTGATTTTCGCTAGGGTGCGGGTCCCACACACACTGACTCTCACTGGGGTACGGGTCCCACACACACTGACTCTCACTGGGGTACGGGTCCCACACACACTGACTCTCACTTGGGTACGGGTCCCACACACACTGATTTTCGCTAGGGTGCGGGTCCCACACACACTGACTCTCACTGGGGTACGGGTCCCACACACACTGACTCTCACTGGGGTACGAGTCCCACACACACTGACTCTCACTGGGATACGGGTCCCACACACACTGACTCTCACTGGGGTACGGGTCCCACACACACTGACTCTCACTGGGGTACGGATCCCACACACACTGACACTCACTGGGGTACGGGTCCCACACACACTGACTCTCACTGGGGTACGGGTCCCACACACACTGACTCTCACTGGGGTACGGGTCCCACACACACTGATTTTCACTAGGGTGCGGGTCCCACACACACTGACTCTCACTGGGGTACGGGTCCCACACACACTGACTCTCACTGGGGTACGAGTCCCACACACACTGACTCTCACTGGGGTACGGGTCCCACACACACTGACTCTCACTGGGGTACGGGTCCCACACACACTGACTCTCACTGGGGTACGGATCCCACACACACTGACGCTCACTGGGGTACGGGTCCCACACACACTGACTCTCACTGGGGTACGGGTCCCACACACACTGACTCTCACTGGGGTACAGGTCCCACACACACTGACTCTCACTGGGGTACAGATCCCACGCACACTGACGCTCACTGGGGTACGGGTCCCACACACACTGACTCTCACTGGGGTACGGGTCCCACACACACTGACTCTCACTTGGGTACGGGTCCCACACACACTGATTTTCGCTAGGGTGCGGGTCCCACACACACTGACTATCACTGGGGTACGGGTCCCACACACACTGACTCTCACTGGGGTACGGGTCCCACACACACTGATTTTCACTAGGGTGCGGGTCCCACACACACTGACTCTCACTGGGGTACGAGTCCCACACACACTGACTCTCACTGGGGTACGAGTCCCACACACACTGACTCTCACTGGGGTACGGGTCCCACACACACTGACTCTCACTGGGGTACGGGTCGCACACACACTGACTCTCACTGGGGTACGGGTCCCACACACACTGACTCTCACTGGGGTATGGGTCCCACACACACTGACTCTCACTGGGGTACGGGTCCCACACACACTGACTCTCACTGGGGTACGGGTCCCACACACACTGACTCTCACTGGGGTACGGGTCCCACACACACTGACTCTCACTTGGGTACGGGTCCCACACACACTGATTTTCACTAGGGTGCGGGTCCCACACACACTGACTCTCACTGGGGTACGGGTCCCACACACACTGACTCTCACTGGGGTACGGGTCCCACACACACTGATTTTCACTAGGGTGCGGGTCCCACACACACTGACTCTCACTGGGGTACGGGTCCCACACACACTGACTCTCACTGGGGTACGAGTCCCACACACACTGACTCTCACTGGGGTACGGGTCCCACACACACTGACTCTCACTGGGGTACGGTTCCCACACACACTGACTCTCACTGGGGTACGGATCCCACACACACTGACTCTCACTGGGGTACGGGTCCCACACACACTGACTCTCACTGGGGTACGGGTCCCACACACACTGACTCTCACTGGGGTACGGGTCCCACACACACTGACTCTCACTGTGGTACGGGTCCCACACACACTGACTCTCACTGGGGTACGGGTCCCACACACACTGACCCTCACTGGGGTACGGGTTCCACACACAGTGACTCTCACTGGAGTACAGGTCCCACACACACTGACTCTCACTGGGGTACGGGTTCCACACACACTGACTCTCACTGGGGTACGGGTCCCACACACACTGATTTTCACTAGGGTGCGGGTCCCACACACACTGACTCTCACTGGGGTACGAGTCCCACACACACTGACTCTCACTGGGGTACGAGTCCCACACACACTGACTCTCACTGGGGTACGGGTCCCACACACACTGACTCTCACTGGGGTACGGGTCGCACACACACTGACTCTCACTGGGGTACGGGTCCCACACACACTGACTCTCACTGGGGTATGGGTCCCACACACACTGACTCTCACTGGGGTACGGGTCCCACACACACTGACTCTCACTGGGGTACGGGTCCCACACACACTGACTCTCACTGGGGTACGGGTCCCACACACACTGACTCTCACTTGGGTACGGGTCCCACACACACTGATTTTCACTAGGGTGCGGGTCCCACACACACTGACTCTCACTGGGGTACGGGTCCCACACACACTGACTCTCACTGGGGTACGGGTCCCACACACACTGATTTTCACTAGGGTGCGGGTCCCACACACACTGACTCTCACTGGGGTACGGGTCCCACACACACTGACTCTCACTGGGGTACGAGTCCCACACACACTGACTCTCACTGGGGTACGGGTCCCACACACACTGACTCTCACTGGGGTACGGTTCCCACACACACTGACTCTCACTGGGGTACGGATCCCACACACACTGACTCTCACTGGGGTACGGGTCCCACACACACTGACTCTCACTGGGGTACGGGTCCCACACACACTGACTCTCACTGGGGTACGGGTCCCACACACACTGACTCTCACTGTGGTACGGGTCCCACACACACTGACTCTCACTGGGGTACGGGTCCCACACACACTGACCCTCACTGGGGTACGGGTTCCACACACAGTGACTCTCACTGGAGTACAGGTCCCACACACACTGACTCTCACTGGGGTACGGGTTCCACACACACTGACTCTCACTGGGGTACGGGTCCCACACACACTGACCCTCACTGGGGTACGGGTTGCAGGGGTTTGATTTCCCAGCTCTGTGCTCCTCACTCATATCTGGAACTGATGCTCTATCAGGTTAAGCTGCTAAGGTGTGTTTAAAACTCCTCTCATGTACAAGCTGCAGAATTTGTCTATCGGAACTGGTGAGTCACAATAATATTATTTGTGATGTTTACTGGAGGGACAGATATGTTTCTCGAAAGGTCAGAATCATTATACTGGGCTAATTTCGTTAGTCTCATTACCATTTACTGTTAATGATCAGAACATTTCCATCCAAAGAGGAATCACCTTGTGTTCTGAGCACCGAGTTAAAGAGCATTTGTGGAATAATGATGTTCGAGAGAACGAAAATGACGAGTGTTAATGATGATGGGGAGAGTAATTACCAGGTGCTAAGTATTGTCGGCCCACACAAACAGTGAATCTGTGGGACCTCCAGGGATGAAAGGTCATTCATTTACCATTCCTGTGACTTAGCCTCAGATTAATTAATAATTTCTTTCCCTTGTTCCAATTACTTAGCCGCACCAAGCGGTGTGATCACCCTGGTTATTTAATGAGTTGTCAGCTTCATCATTTTAAAATAAAAATAACAAGTCTTTCAGGGAGAACCAATGTATTTCAGCAATTCAGCAACTTTCCCCTGCTGAAACATTGTCACTTACTGACCCTGGTTAGTATACACATACAGAGTTTTAAAAAATTCTTTCTCGGGATGCGGGCATCGCTGGTAAGGCCAGCATTTATTGCCCATCCCTAATTGCCTTTGAGAAGGTGGTGGGGAGCTGACTTCTGGATTGCAACTTGCTTGGCCATTTCTGAAAACAGTTAAGGGTCAACCACATT
This sequence comes from Cetorhinus maximus, assembly GCF_964194155.1. Classification (NCBI taxonomy): domain Eukaryota; kingdom Metazoa; phylum Chordata; class Chondrichthyes; order Lamniformes; family Cetorhinidae; genus Cetorhinus; species Cetorhinus maximus. The sequence goes on along the minus strand of NC_135894.1, from coordinate 104,423,456 downwards.
GCTGTGGGTCTGGAGTCACGTGTAGGCCAGACCAGGTAAGGACGGCAGATTTCCTTCCCTAAAGGGCAGTAGTGAACCAGATGGGTTTTTACAGCACAATCGATGATAGTTTCAAGGTCACCATCACTGGGACTGGCTTTATATTCCAGATTTATTTACTCAACTAAAATTCCACCAGCTGCCATTTGAACCTCTCTTCAGAACATTCGCCTGCGTCTCTAGATTATTAGTCCAGTGACCTTAACACTACACTGCCATCTCCCAGAGTGGGTATACACAGCTTGGATATACACAGAGTGGATAGGATATACATAGACAGAGTGAATATACACAGATTGAACATACAGACACAGGGTGAATATAGACAGACAGAGTGAATATATACAGACGGATCGAATATACACAGACGGTGAATACACACAGATTGAATATACAAATACATGGTGAAAATATACAGACAGGGTGAATATATACATTCAGGGTAAATATAAACACAGGCATGATATACACAGAATGAACGTATAGGGTGAATATACAAAAAAAATTGGGATATACACAGCTCTTTTATATGTACACAGGCTCTGCTGTGTGACCTAATTTTGACAGGGTGGTGGCAGGGAGCTGGATCATTGACTAGAACCTGGAGTAGGGAAGCCAAAACTTTCCAGCCCTGGTCTCGTGCTCCGGCTCCTGATCTCTATCCACGGATTGTTAATCGTGATCTCGATGACACTCCCAATCCTGGTCTGCTAATCAGGGACTCCCGACCCTGGTCTCCAGGCAGGGTTTAGGGATCCTGGTCTCTATCAGGCAACTCCTGAGCCTAGGCTCCATCCAGGGCCCAGGGACTCCTGCTATTGGTACTGGGTCAGACACTCGACTGGGCTGGGGTGATAAATGTGGGAATGCTGACAGTATCCTGCCGGGTTTTTAACAGGGAATTCACATGAAGCATAATGGATCAGGTGAGAGATGGGAGGGCAGTCAGTGTCTGTGGAACCTGGAGCCTCACCTGAGTCAGGGGGAAAGAAAAGGATGGAAGAGAGCAAACCAGAAGATCAGGCTGTAAAGTTCAGCAAAGGGATTTCCTGTTGTCAGTGATGGATTAGATGCAATCACACATCAGGCACTGGAGTGTGGGAAGAGATAAGATGAAACTCTCTGCAGCTCCATGGGTCTAAAATTTCAATATATCCCATGATACAAACAGAGATCATATGGAGATATCTCCACAGTGTCAGCTCTCACTGCACAAACTGCTTTCCACCTCTTTACACTCACAGAGGTTACTCTGTGATACCGGGTGGTAACACTTGTGACTGTTTACACCATTTAAATGTAGAGCTAAAAACACCCAAGTGACGCTGAATGAAGAAAACAAAGACCTGCATTTCTATAGCACCTTTCACGACCTCAGCATGTCCTAACAGCCAATGGAATATTTGTGAAGTGTAGTCACTGTTGCAATACAGGGAACAAGGCAGCTAATTCTCAAATGGCTCCTCCACTGTGCACAGTGCAGTGGGGTAACACGAGACACCACACACAAGTTTAGATTAATAATTCCCTGACGTGTAATCCTCGACAACCAGAGGTGAGATGAGGACAAAGGTTTTCACATGGTAAATTGTTATGGTTTGGAATGTGCTGCCTGAAAGAGTGGTGGAAGCAGATTCATTTGTCACATAGAAACAAAGAAAATTTATGGCCCAGAAGGAGGCTATTCAGCCCATCGAGTCTGTGCTGCCCCAGAGAGCTACCCAGTCCAATCCCACCTTCCAGCTCTTGGTCCAAAGTCCTGTAAGTGATGGCATCTCAAGTATATATCCAAGTATTTTTTAATGTAGAAATTATGATGAGTGTTTCTGTCTCTCCCACCCTGTCAGGCAGTGAGTTCCATCGCCCTTTCAGTGAAAACATTTCTCCTCAACTCCCCTCGAATCCTTCTACCAGTTACTTTCAATCTCTGTCCCCTGGTTACTGACCTCTCTACTAAGGAAATAAGTCCTTCCTATCCACTCTATTGAGGGCCGATATAATTTTATAAACCTCAATTAATCCTCCCCTCAGCTTCCTCTGTTCCAAACAAAACAATCCTAGCCTATCCTCAGAGCTAAAATTCTCCATTCCTGGAATCATTCCTCGCAAATCTCCCCTGTACCCTCTCCTCGGTGCAGTCACATCCTTCCTGTAATCTGCTGATCAGGAGAGTAGTACTCCAGCTGTGGTCTAACTAGGGTTTTATACAGTTCCAGCATGACCTCCCTGCTCTTCTATCCTATGCCTCTCCTCCACACACAAGTTCCCTTTTCTGGCTTTAATCAGCCTGATGTTTTCCGTAGTTATTTTCTTGCCCTTTTGTATTTTGTTATTCTTCAGGGGACATGGATGTTGTTAGCAAGGCCAACATTTGTTGCTCATCCCCAATTGCCTTTGAGCTGAGTGGTTTGCTAGGGCCGTTTTGGAGGTCAGTTCAGAATCAACCACGTTGCTGTGGGTCTGGAGTCACATGTAGGCCAAACTGGGTAAGGACAGAGATTTCCTTCCCTAAAGGGCATTAGGGAACCAGGTGGGCTTTTACAACAATCAGTGATAGTTTCATGGTCACCATTACTGAGACTAGCTTTATATTCCCGATTTACTAATTTAATTTAAATCCCACCAGCGGCTGTGGTGGGATTTGAACCCATGTCCCCAGAGCATTACCCTGGGCCTTTGGATTACTAGACCAGTGACATTCCCACTATGACACCATCTCCCCTTATATTTATAAAATATCCTTGTGTTTTCTCGATTTTGCTTGACAATATGTTTCCACTCCTTCTCTTTGCTTTCCTAATTTCCTTTTCATTTCACCCCTGTAGGCCCTGTGTTCCTCTCCGATTTCTGTACTATTGATCTTGGCATCTTCTCCTTGCCTGCAATCCATGGGTCTTCATTTGGGAATCCCATGCGTTTTCATTGTGGGAACGCTCTCTCTCTCTCCTCCCTCAATGCCTCCCACTCTCTGACACTGACTTACCTGCAAAGAGCTGCTTCCAGTCCACCTGTGCCAAGCCACTGCTCAGGTTAGGAAAATTCAAAAGCAAGGGATGGGCAACAACATTCCCATCCAGAGAAAGAACAAAAAAGATGGTCTTCCCCAATTGAAAACATTTACTCTCATTATCCTCTTCCATTCAATCAAACTGAATTCTGATCAAAAGGGTTAGAATTCTGGATTCTGATCAAAAGATGAAGATTTGACAGGGACAAATTCGCATTGTGAAAGAGGAGAGGAGTGGGATTGGATAGCTTTTTCAAATAGTTGGCTCAGACATGATGGGCTGAATGGCCTCCTTCTGTACTGTAAGGCTTCAGGCAGATCACAGCAGCTCACTTTGTAAAAAAAATTCTTCTCAACTCGTCTCTGGTTCTTTTGCCAATTATCTTCAATCTGTGTGGTTACTGACCCTCCTGCCACTTGAAACAGTTTCTCCCTCTCTACTCTATTAAAACCCTTCATCATTTCAAGCACCTCCATCAATCTCTTCTTAACCCTCTCTGCTCTAAGGAGAACAATCTCAGATCCTCCAGTCTCTCCATGTAACTGAAGTCCATCATCCCTGGTACCGTTCTAGTAAATCTCCTCTGTACTCTCTCCAATGTACTTTCTACGATGCAGAGCTGAGAAATGACCACACTCAGAGTGGGTTTAATCAGGGGAGTGGTTGGGAAGTTGTGATTGGCCTCAGTACCCACAGCTCAGGAGAGCAGATGACCCTGCTTTTGGGTTGCCCCATGACATCCCTCCCACCCCCATGGAGAATCAGCTGCAGCTCCAGGCTGGGGAGTGACGTAGTTACTCCTGCCACAGCTCAGGTGAGCTACTGGGAGCGAGCTGTTCAGTGGGAGTCTGGTGAGGAGGGCACTCCAGTCCCTGGACTTTCCTCTGACAAATGTTCACAGGCAAAAGGAAATAGACAGGTGAATGTTGATGAACAACCTGTAAAATTGATTAAATGGCTCTGGTCGTTGCTTCATTTAAACGCACTGTAAAACTGCCCGAATAACTAGGGTTGTAGAGAGGGCTTTAAACTAAATAGAAGTGGGGGAGGGTTCTGGAGAGTGGATACATAGACCTACAAAGCAAAAGGACATGGCAGCATTGCAGGGCAGCTATTTAAGTAATGATACCCAGAGTGTGACAGGAAGGGACAGAGTGTACAGACATTAAAAAAAGCAGCAAATAGGGTCAAAGTGCGAAAAAATGGTAAAAAGGCAAAATTAATGGCTCTTTACTTAAATGCATATAGGGCAGGATTTTCCTGAAGCAACGACCAGAGCCATTGAGGCCATTGACAGAGTCATTGAAGCAATTAATGGACCTGCCCGTCCAACCTTAAGGCTGGCGGGCAGGCCGGGAGCCCTGGCGGGCTGAGGTTTCATGTGGTTTTTAAAAAATTTAATTCAAGTTTTTAAAAAAGTTATGGACATGTCCCAACTCATATGACAGTGTCACATGAGGGGACATGTCAGGGATTTTTTTTTTCTATTTTTAATATTTTTTATTGTAGAGCTGATCTCCCTGAGGCAGCACTTAGCCTCAGGGAGGTGAGTCTGCTCTTTCATGCGCATGCACGGAAGAGCGCACTCTCGGGTTTCGGGAATCCCCCCGCTCACACAGGGAGCACAGAGCACTTCCTGGCAGACGTCATGCTGGGCGGGTCTTAATTGGCTCGCCAACGTAAAATGGCAGCGTGGCCCCGATCGGGGGTGCCGATCAGAGGCACGCCTCTTGCACACCCGCACTTCAACTTACCCCCCGACGGGGGGCATATCCTGTCCATAGTATTCGGAAAAAAATTAATTAATTAACGGCACAAATAGGGGTTAATGGGTATATCTTATAGCCATTATGTAGACATGGTTATAAGGAGATCAAAGCTGGGAACTAAATATTCAGGGGTATGTGACTTTTCAAAAGAAAGGGTGGTGGGGTAGCTTTGTTTAGTACGGGATGGAATAAGTATGATAGCAAGAAATGATCTTGGATCGGAAGATATAGAATCCATATGGGTGGAGGTAGGAAATAACAAGAGGAAGGAGACACTGGTGAGAGTAGTCTACAGGCCCCTTAACAGTAGCTATACTGTAGGACAGAGAATCAGGAGATAATGAGGGCATGTAAAAAAAGCACTATATTACTCATAGGTGACTTTAATCTTCATGTAGATTGGGAAAGTCAAATTGGCAGAGGTAGCCACAAGCAAGAATTCATGGAGTGTATTCTGGACAGTTTCCTAGAACAATATGTTGTGGATCCAACCAGGGATCAGGCTATTTTGGATATGATAATCTGTAATGAGGTTTAATGAATTATCTCAGAGCAAAAGATCCAATAGGAAACAGTGACCATAACATTGTGGAATTTAGCATTCAGTTTGAGAGAGAGAAACTTAGGTCAGAAACAGCTGTGCTGAACTTAAATAAGGGTAATTACAAAGGAATAAAGGCAGAGTTGGCTTGAGTGGAGTGGGAAAGGAGTTTAGTAGAAAAGACGGTTGATGAACAATGACAGATGTTTTAGAGAGTAGTTCATCAATCACAACAAAAATATATCCCAGTCAGGAAGAAGGATTGGAGGAAGGGGATAAACCAACCATGGTTAAACAAGGAAGTTAAGGACAGTATGAAATTGAAAAAAAAAACATACAATGTGGCAAAGATTAGTGCTATGCCAGAGAATTGGGAAAGTTTTAAAAACCAACAAAAGATGACCAAAAAATAATAAAGAGGGAGAAAATAAACTTTGAGCGTAAACTGGCAAGTAATATAAAAATGGACAGTAAGAGCTTCTTCAAATATATAAAAAGGAAGAGAGAGGCCAAAGTGAACATAGGCCCCTTAGAGAATGAGGCTGAAGAAATAACAATGGGGAACCAGGAAATGGCAGAGGAGTTGAATAAATACTTTGCATCAGTCTTCACGGTAGAAGACACTAATAGCATTCCAAAAATACTAAATAATCAAGGGGCAAGAGGGGGAGGAAATAAACAACAATAAAAATAATAACTTTCACTAGAGGAAAAGTACTAGGGAAACTAATGGGGCTAAAGGCCGATAAGTCCCCTGGACCTGATGGGTTGCAGCCTAGGATATTAAAGGAAGTAACTACAGAGATAGAGGACGCACTGGTAGTAATCTTCCAAGAATCCTTAGATTCTAGAAAAGTCCCAGAGGATTGGAAAACTGCCAAAGTAACACCCTTATTCAAAAAGGGAGGGAGACAAAAAACAGGTAACCATAGGCCAGTTAGCTTAACATCCGTCATTGGGAAAATGTTAGTCTATTATAAAGGATATAATAGCAGAGCATTTAGAAATGCATAATATAATCAAGCAGAGTCAGCATGGCTTCATGAAGGGGAAATCATGCCTGACAAGTTTATTAGAATTCTTTGAGGAGGTAACTAGCAGAATAGCTAAAAGGGAACCAGTAGATGTAATATATTTGGATTTCCAAAAGGCGTTCGATAAGGTACTGCACATAAGGCTACTTAAAAAGATAAGAGTGTTGGGGGTAGTATATTCGCATGGATAGAGGATTGGCTAACTAATAGAAGACAGAGAGTTGGGATGAGGGGGGGCATTTTCAGGATGGCAACCTGTAACTAGTGGAGTGCCACAGGGATCAGTGCTGGGGCCACAATTATTTACAATATATTTTAATGTCTTAAATGAGGGAAGTGAATGTACTATCGCCAAGTTTTCAGATGACACAAAAATAGGTGGAAGGTGGTGAGGATGACACAAAGAGTCTACAGAGGGATATAGACAGGTTAAGTGAGTGGGTCAAAATCTTGGCAGATGGAATATAATGTGTGAAAAAGTGAGGTTATGCACTTTGGCAGGAAGAATAGAGGAGCTGAATATTATTTAAATGGAGAAAGGCTGCAGAGAGCTGCAGCACAGAGGGATTTGGGGATCCTTGTGCATGAATCCCAAAAAACTAGCATACAAGTTCAACAGGTAATAGGGAAGGCAAATGGAATGTTGGCCTTTATCTCAAAGGGAATGGAGTATAAAAATAGGGAAGTCTTGCTAAAATTATATAAGGCACATGTTAGACCACACCTAAAATACTGTGAACAGTTTTGGATCCCAAATCTAAGGAAAGATATACTGGCATTGGAGGCAGTCCAAAGGAGGTTCACTAAGTTGATCCCGGGTATGGAGGGATTTTCTTATGAGGAGAGGTTGATTAGGATGGGCTTGTACTCATTGGAGTTTAGAAGAATGAGAGGTGACCTTATTGAAACATATAAGATTCTTAGGGGGCTTGACAGGGTAGGTGCTGAGAGGTTGTTTCCCCTTGTGGGAGAGTCTAGGCCCAGAGGGCATAATCTCAGAGTAAGGGGGCGGCCATTTGAACCAGAGATGAGGAGGAATTTCTTCTCTCAGAGGGTAGTGAATCTGTGGAATTCTTTACCGCAGGGGGCTATAGAGGCTGGGTCATTAAGTATATGCAAGGCTGAGATAGACAGATTTTTAATCAGTAAGGGAATCAAGGGGTATGGGGAAAAGGCAGGAAAGTGAAATTGGGGATTATCAGATCAGCCACGATCTCATTGAATGGCAGAGCAGACTTGATGTGTGAAATTGCCTCCTTCTGCTCCTATGTCTCATGGTTTCCATTCTCTCTGCTTTCCCCAGCTGTGTACAGTAAATTATTCAGGGTGAATATCGAGAGCAATCCTGACCAACACTCTTTTTATTCTGACTATTTAAACGGTAATATTAAAATAATCTGCCTTGTGATATTTCATCCTGCAAGTAGGCTAGAAATAAACGTGTGTACCCTCACACTGTGCATTACTCCCATTAATTGTACCCTCACACTGTGCATTACTCCCGTTAATTGTACCCTCACACTGTGCATTACTCCCGTTAATTGTACCCTCACACTGTGCATTACTCCCGTTAATTGTACCCTCACACTGTGCATTACTCCCGTTAATTGTACCCTCACACTGTGCATTACTCCCGTTAATTGTACCCTCACACTGTGCATTACTCCCATTAATTGCCTGCCAGCAGAAATGGTGAGGACTTGTCTGAAACATAGCATTCAGGAATAGAGGGCAGTGTAAGAATCTGCATGATGGGGGATGTGAGAGTGGAAAGCAGTGGTGATGCTGGGTTTAACGTGTGGCCTAAGTGGATTCTGATTAACGTAGGGGAGGAGAGAGAGTGAGAGCATGGAGGGAAGACCTCACTGACAGCATGGCATTATGATAGCCAACATGAATGAATGGCCCCATTATGCTTTCTCCTACGACACTGTGGTTTATCTCTGTTACTCAGCAATGACACCAGAATGAAAATCACTATTATAGTCAGATACTTACTGGAGTGGCAATTTATTGAAATCTACTAAGCTCCCCAAACCAACCAAACAATTGGAATCAGAGGTGAAAACTAACAGGGTAATAAAATTCACACTGAGGCAAAACTGACATTTCATATTTTCAAATGTACATTAAAAAAATGAAATTAGCAGCATCTGTCAATGAAAAGGGCAATTAAATTGCAGGAAAATGAGTGGAAAGGGAGTGCAGTCTTTGTTAGTGTTGCATGTCATTTAGACTGCTATCCTCCCTCTGCAGGATAACTAAACATTAGAGAAGAAATATTTCTGCTGATCATAAGCTGTGGGGACAAGTAGTGAGAAAGGAGCAGCCACATGCTGTCCGGGGATGGTGCCAGGGGTCTGGGGTATACAGAGTTTCAGATTACTGGGCTGTAGTGTTTACTGATTATGGGGTGTAGTGTTTGTTGATTATGGGGTGTAGTGTTTACTGATTATGGGGTGTAGTGTTTACTGATTATGGGGTGTAGTGTTTACTGATTATTGGGTGTAGTGTTTACTGATTATGGGGTGTAGTGTTTACTGATTATGGGGTGTAGTGTTTACTGATTATGGGGTGTAGTGTTTACTGATTATTGGGTGTAGAGTTTACTGATTATGGGGTGTAGTGTTTACTGATTATGGGGTGTAGTGTTTACTGTTATGGGGTGTAGTCTTTACTGATTATGGGGTGTAGTGTTTACTGATTATGCAGAGTAGTGTTTACTGATTATGGGGTGTAGTGTATACTGATTATGGGGTGTAGTGTTTACTGATTATGGAGTGTAGTGTTTGTTGATTATGGGGTGTAGTGTTTACTGATTATAGGGTGTAGTGTTTACTGATTATAGGGTGTAGTGTTTACTGATTATAGAGTGTAGAGTTTACTGATTATGGGGTGTAGTGTTTACTGATTATCGAGTGTAGTGTTTACTGATTATGGAGTGTAGTGTTTACTGATTATGGGGTGTAGTGTTTAGTGAATATGGGGTGTAGTGTTTACTGATTATGGGGTGTAGTGTTTCCTGATTATATAGTGTAGTGTTTACTGATTATGGAGTGTAGTGTTTACTGATTATGGGGTGCAGTGTTTACTGATTATGGGGTGTAGTGCTTACTGATTATGGAGTGTAGTGTTTACTGATTATGGGGTGTAGTGTTTACTGATTATGGGGTGTAGTGTTTACTGATTATGGGGTGCAGTGTTTACTGATTATGGGGTGTAGTGTTTACTGATTATGGGATGTAGTGTTTACTGATTATGGGGTGTAGTGTTTACTGATTATGGGGTGTAGTGTTTACTGATTATGGTGTGTAGTGTTTACAGATTATGGAGTGTAGTGTTTACTGATTATGGAGTGTAGTGTTTACTGATTATGGGGTGTAGTGTTTACTGATTATGGGGTGTAGTGTTTACTGATTATGGGGCGTAGTGTTAAGTGATTGTGGGGTGTAGTGTTTACTGATTATGGGGTGTAGTGTTTACTGTTATGGGGTGTAGTCTTTACTGATTATCGGGTGTAGTGTTTACTGATTATGCAGAGTAGTGTTTACTGATTATGGGGTGTAGTGTTTACTGATTATGGGGTGTAGTGTTTACTGATTATGGAGTGTAGTGTTTGTTGATTATGGGGTGTAGTGTTTACTGATTATGGGGTGTAGTGTTTACTGATTTTGGAGTGTAGTGTTTACTGATTATGGAGTGTAGTGTTTACTGATTATGGGGTGTAGTGTTTACTGATTATGGAGTGTAAAGTTTACTGATTATGGGGTGTAGTGTTTACTGATTAACGAGTGTAGTGTTTACTGATTATGGAGTGTAGTGTTTACTGATTATGGGATGTAGTGTTTACTGAATATGGGGTGCAGTGTTTACTGATTATGGGGTGTAGTGTTTACGGATTATGGAGTGTAGTGTTTACTGATTATGGAGTGTAAAGTTTACTGATTATGGGGTGTAGTGTTTACTGATTATCGAGTGTAGTGTTTACTGATTATGGAGTGTAGTGTTTACTGATTATGGGGTGTAGTGTTTACTGAATATGGGGTGTAGTGTTTACTGATTATGGGGTGTAGTGTTTACTGATTATAGAGTGTAGTGTTTACTGATTATGGGGTGTAGTGTTTACTGATTATGGGGTGTAGTGCTTACTGATTATGGAGTGTAGTGTTTACTGATTATGGGATGTAGTGTTTACTGATTATGGGGCGTAGTGTTTACTGATTATGGGGTGTAGTGTTTACTGATTATGGTGTGTAGAGTTTACTGATTATGGGGTGTAGTGTTTACTGATTATGGGGTGCAGTGTTTACTGATTATGGAGTGTAGTGTTTACTGATTATGGAGTGTAGTGTTTACTCATTATGGGGTGTAGTGTTTACTGAATATGGGGTGTAGTGTTTACTGATTATGGGTGGCAGTGTTTACTGATTATAGGGTGTAGTGTTTACTGATTATGGAGTGTAGTGTTTACTGATTATGGGGTGTAGTGTTTACTGATTATGGGGTGTAGTGCTTACTGATTATGGAGTGTAGTGTTTACTGATTATGGAGTGTAGTGTTTACAGATTATGGAGTGTAGTGTTTACAGATTATGGGGTGTAGTGTTTACTGATTATGGGGTGTAGTGTTAACTGATTATGGGGTGTAGTGTTTAATGATTATGGAGTGTAGTGTTTACTGATTATGGAGTGTAGTGTTTACAGATTATGGAGTGTAGTGTTTACTGATTATGGGGTGTAGTGCTTACTGATTATGGGGTGTAGTGTTTACTGATTATGGGGTGTAGAGTTTACTGATTATGGGGTGTAGTGTTTACTGATTATGGGGTGTAGTGTTTACTGATTAAGGGGTGTAGTGTTTACTGATTATGGGGTGTAGTGTTTACTGATTATGGAGTGTAGCATTTACTGATTATGGGGGGTAGAGTTTACTGATTATGGGGTGTAGTGTTTACAGATTATGGGGTGTAGTGTTTACTGATTATGGAGTGTAGTGTTTACTGATTATGGAGTGTAGTGTTTACAGATTATGGAGTGTAGTGTTTACTGATTATGGGGCGTAGTGTTTACTGATTATGGGGTGTAGTGTTTACTGATTATGGGGTGTAGTGTTTACTGAATATGGGGTGTAGTGATACTGATTATGGGGTGTAGTGTTTACTGATTATAGAGTGTAGTGTTTACTGATTATGGGATGTAGTGCTTACTGATAATGGGGTGTAGTGTTTACTGATTATGGGGTGCAGTGTTTACTGATTATGGTGTGTAGTGTTTACTGATTATGGAGTGTAGTGTTTACTGATTATGGGGTGCAGTGTTTACTGATTATGGGGTGTAGTGTTTACTGATTATGGAGTGTAGTGTTTACTGATTATGGAGTGTAGTGTTTACAGATTATGGAGTGTAGTGTTTACTGATTATGGGGTGTAGTGTTTAGTGATTATGGGGTGTAGTGTTTACTGATTATGGGGTGTAGTGTTTACTGATAATGGGGTGTAGTGTTTACTGACTATGGAGTGTAGTGTTTACTGCTTATGGGGTGTAGTGTTTACTGATTATGGGGTGTAGTGTTTACTGATTATGGGGTGTAGTGTTTACTGATTATGGGGTGCAGTGTTTACAGGTTATGGAGTGTAGGGTATACTGATTATGGGGTGTAGTGTTTACTAATTATGGAGCGTAGTGTTTACTGATTATGGAGTGTAGTGTTTACTGATTATGGGGTGTAGTGTTTACTGATTATGGAGTGTAGTGTTTACTGATTATGGCTTGTATCGTTTACTGATTATGGGGTGTAGTGTTTGTTGATTATGGGGTGTAGTGTTTACTGATTATGGGGTGTAGTGTTTGTTGATTATGGAGTGTAGTGTTTTACTGATTATGGGGTGTAGTGTTTACTGATTATCGGGTGTAGTGTTTGTTGATTATGGAGTGTAGTGTTTGATGATTATGGGGTGTCGTGTTTGTTGATAATGGAGTGTAGTGTTTGTTGATAATGGGGTGTAGTGTTTGCTGACTATGGAGTGCAGTGTTTGTTGATAATGGAGTGTAGTGATTGTTGATTATGGAGGGTAGTGTTTACTGATTATGGAGTGTAGTGTTTACTGATTATGGAGTGTAGTGTTTGATGATAATGGAGTGTAGTGATTATTGATTATGGAGGGTAGTGTTTACTGATTATGGAGTGTAGTGTTTGTTGATAATGGAGTGTAGTGTTTGTTGATTATGGAGTGTAGTGTTAACTGATTATGGAGTGTAGTGTTTACTGATTATGGAGTCTAGTGTTTACTGATTATGGGGTGTAGTGTTTACTGATTATGGGGTGTAGTGTTTACTGATTATGGAGTGTAGTGTTTACTGATTATGCAGTTTAGTGTTTACTGATTATGGGGTGTAGTGTTTACTGATTATGGAGTGTAGTGTTTACTGATTATGGGGTGTAGTGTTTACTGATTATGGGGTGTAGTGTTTACTGATTATGGGGTGAAGTGTTGACTGATTATGGGGTGTAGTGTTTACTGATTATGGGGTGTAGTGTTGACTGATTATGGGGTTTAGTGTTTACTGATTATGGGGTGTAGTGTTGACTGATTATGGGGTGTAGTGTTTACTGATTATTGGAGTGTAGTGTTTACTGATTATGCAGAGTAGTGTTTACTGATTATGGGGTGTAGTGTTTACTGATTATGGGGTGTAGTGTTTACTGATTATGGGGTGTAGTGTTTACTGATTATGGGGTGTAGTGTTGACTGATTATGGGGTGCAGTGTTTACTGATTATGGTGTGTAGTGTTGACTGATAATGGGGTGTAGTGTTTACTGATTATGGGGTGTAGTGTTTACTGATTATGGGGTGTATTGTTTACGGATTAAGGGGTGTAGTGTTTCTTGATTATGGGGTGTAGTGTATACTGATTATGGGGTGTAGTGTTTACTGATTATCGGGTGTAGTGTTTGTTGATTATGGAGTGTAGTGATTGTTGATTATGGAGGGTAGTGTTTACTGACTATGGAGTGTAGTGTTTGTTGATAATGGAGTGTAGTGATTGTTGATTATGGAGGGTAGTGTTTTCTGATTATGGAGTGTAGTGTTTACTGATTATGGAGTCTAGTGCTTACTGATTATGGGGTGTAGTGTTTACTGATTATGGAGTCTAGTGTTTACTGATTATGGAGTGTAGTGTTTACTGATTATGGAGTGTAGTGTTTACTGATTATGGGGTGAAGTGTTTACTGATTATGGAGTCTAGTGTTTACTGATTATGGAGTGTAGTGTTTACTGATTATGGGGTGTAGTGTTTACTGATTATGTAGTGTAGTGTTTACTGATTATGGGGTGTAGTGTTTACTGATTATGGAGTCTAGTGTTTACTGATTACGGAGTGTAGTGTTTACTGATTATGGGGTGTAGTGTTTACTGATTATTGGGTGTAGTATTTAATGATTATGGGGTGTAGTGTTTACTGATTATGGGGTGTAGTGTTTACTGATTATGGGGTGTAGTGTTTACTGATTATTGGGTGTAGAGTTTACTGATTATGGGGTGTAGTGTTTACTGATTATGGGGTGTAGTGTTTACTGTTATGGGGTGTAGTCTTTACTGATTATGGGGTGTAGTGTTTACTGATTATGCAGAGTAGTGTTTACTGATTATGGGGTGTAGTGTATACTGATTATGGGGTGTAGTGTTTACTGATTATGGAGTGTAGTGTTTGTTGATTATGGGGTGTAGTGTTTACTGATTATGGGGTGTAGTGTTTACTGATTATAGGGTGTAGTGTTTACTGATTATAGAGTGTAGAGTTTACTGATTATGGGGTGTAGTGTTTACTGATTATCGAGTGTAGTGTTTACTGATTATGGAGTGTAGTGTTTACTGATTATGGGGTGTAGTGTTTAGTGAATATGGGGTGTAGTGTTTACTGGTTATGGGGTGTAGTGTTTCCTGATTATATAGTGTAGTGTTTACTGATTATGGAGTGTAGTGTTTACTGATTATGGGGTGCAGTGTTTACTGATTATGGGGTGTAGTGCTTACTGATTATGGAGTGTAGTGTTTACTGATTATGGGGTGTAGTGTTTACTGATTATGGGGTGTAGTGTTTACTGATTATGGGGTGTAGTGTTTACTGATTATGGGGTGTAGTGTTTACTGATTATGGGATGTAGTGTTTACTGATTATGGGGTGTAGTGTTTACTGATTATGGGGTGTAGTGTTTACTGATTATGGTGTGCAGTGTTTACAGATTATGGAGTGTAGTGTTTACTGATTATGGAGTGTAGTGTTTACTGATTATGGGGTGTAGTGTTTACTGATTATGGGGTGTAGTGTTTACTGATTATGGGGCGTAGTGTTAAGTGATTGTGGGGTGTAGTGTTTACTGATTATGGGGTGTAGTGTTTACTGTTATGGGGTGTAGTCTTTACTGATTATCGGGTGTAGTGTTTACTGATTATGCAGAGTAGTGTTTACTGATTATGGGGTGTAGTGTTTACTGATTATGGGGTGTAGTGTTTACTGATTATGGAGTGTAGTGTTTGTTGATTATGGGGTGTAGTGTTTACTGATTATGGGGTGTAGTGTTTACTGATTTTGGAGTGTAGTGTTTACTGATTATGGAGTGTAGTGTTTACTGATTATGGGGTGTAGTGTTTACTGATTATGGAGTGTAAAGTTTACTGATTATGGGGTGTAGTGTTTACTGATTAACGAGTGTAGTGTTTACTGATTATGGAGTGTAGTGTTTACTGATTATGGGATGTAGTGTTTACTGAATATGGGGTGCAGTGTTTACTGATTATGGGGTGTAGTGTTTACGGATTATGGAGTGTAGTGTTTACTGATTATGGAGTGTAAAGTTTACTGATTATGGGGTGTAGTGTTTACTGATTATCGAGTGTAGTGTTTACTGATTATGGAGTGTAGTGTTTACTGATTATGGGGTGTAGTGTTTACTGAATATGGGGTGTAGTGTTTACTGATTATGGGGTGTAGTGTTTACTGATTACAGAGTGTAGTGTTTACTGATTATGGGGTGTAGTGTTTACTGATTATGGGGTGTAGTGCTTACTGATTATGGAGTGTAGTGTTTACTGATTATGGGATGTAGTGTTTACTGATTATGGGGCGTAGTGTTTACTGATTATGGGGTGTAGTGTTTACTGATTATGGTGTGTAATGTTTACTGATTATGGAGTGTAGTTTTTACAGATTATGGAGTGTAGTGTTTACTGATTATGGGGTGTAGTGTTTACTGATTATGGAGTGTAGTGTTTACTGATTATGGGGTGTAGTGTTTACTGATTATGGAGAGTAGTGTTTACTGATTATGGGGTGTAGTGTTGACTGATTATGGGGTGTAGTGTTTACTGATTATAGAGTGTAGTGTTTACTGATTATGGAGAGTAGTGTTTACTGATTATGGGGTGTAGTGTTTACTGATTATGGGGTGTAGTGCTTACTGATTATGGGTTTTAGTGTTTACTGATTATGGGGTGTAGTGTTTACTGATTATGGGGTGTAGTGTTTACTGATTATGGGGTGTAGTGTTTACTGATTATGGGTTTTAGTGTTTACTGATTATGGGGTGTAGTGTTTACTGATTATGGGGTGTAGTGTTTATTGATTATGGAGTGTAGAGTTTACTGATTATGGGGTGTAGTGTTTACTGATTATGGGGTGTAGTGTTTACTGATTATGGAGTGTAGTGTTTACTGATTATGGAGTGTAGTGTTTACTCATTATGGGGTGTAGTGTTTACTGAATATGGGGTGTAGTGTTTACTGATTATGGGGTGTAGTGTTTACTGATTATAGGGTGTAGTGTTTACTGATTATGGAGTGTAGTGTTTACTGATTATGGGGTGTAGTGTTTACTGATTATGGGGTGTAGTGCTTACTGATTATGGAGTGTAGTGTTTACTGATTATGGAGTGTAGTGTTTACAGATTATGGAGTGTAGTGTTTACAGATTATGGGGTGTAGTGTTAACTGATTATGGGGTGTAGTGTTTAATGATTATGGAGTGTAGTGTTTACTGATTATGGAGTGTAGTGTTTACAGATTATGGAGTGTAGTGTTTACTGATTATGGGGTGTAGTGTTTACTGATTAAGGGGTGTAGTGTTTACTGATTATGGGATGTAGTGTTTACTGATTATGGAGTGTAGCATTTACTGATTATGGGGGGTAGAGTTTACTGATTATGGGGTGTAGTGTTTACAGATTATGGGGTGTAGTGTTTACTGATTATGGAGTGTAGTGTTTACTGATTATGGGGCGTAGTGTTTACTGATTATGGGGTGTAGTGTTTACTGATTATGGGGTGTAGTGTTTACTGAATATGGGGTGTAGTGATACTGATTATGGGGTGTAGTGTTTACTGATTATAGAGTGTAGTGTTTACTGATTATGGGATGTAGTGCTTACTGATAATGGGGTGTAGTGTTTACTGATTATGGGGTGCAGTGTTTACTGATTATGGTGTGTAGTGTTTACTGATTATGGAGTGTAGTGTTTACTGATTATGGGGTGCAGTGTTTACTGATTATGGGGTGTAGTGTTTACTGATTATGGAGTGTAGTGTTTACTGATTATGGAGTGTAGTGTTTACAGATTATGGAGTGTAGTGTTTACTGATTATGGGGTGTAGTGTTTAGTGATTATGGGGTGTAGTGTTTACTGATAATGGGGTGTAGTGTTTACTGACTATGGAGTGTAGTGATTACTGCTTATGGGGTGTAGTGTTTACTGATTATGGAGTGTAGTGTTTACTGATTATGGAGTGTAGGGTATACTGATTATGGGGTGTAGTGTTTACTGATTATGGAGTGTAGTGTTTACTGATTATGGGGTGTAGTGTTTACTGATTATGGGGTGTAGTGT
Source organism: Cetorhinus maximus (assembly GCF_964194155.1). Classification (NCBI taxonomy): domain Eukaryota; kingdom Metazoa; phylum Chordata; class Chondrichthyes; order Lamniformes; family Cetorhinidae; genus Cetorhinus; species Cetorhinus maximus. The sequence goes on along the minus strand of NC_135894.1, from coordinate 104,406,183 downwards.
TTACTGATTATGGAGTGCAGTGTTTACTGATTATGGGGTGTAGTGTTTACTGATTATGGGGTGTAGTGTTTACTGATTATGGGGTGTAGTGTTTACTGATTATGGGGTGCAGCGTTTACAGGTTATGGAGTGTAGGGTATACTGATTATGGGGTGTAGTGTTTACTAATTATGGAGCGTAGTGTTTACTGATTATGGAGTGTAGTGTTTACTGATTATGGGGTGTAGTGTTTACTGATTATGGAGTGTAGTGTTTACTGATTATGGCTTGTATCGTTTACTGATTATGGGGTGTAGTGTTTGTTGATTATGGGGTGTAGTGTTTACTGATTATGGGGTGTAGTGTTTGTTGATTATGGAGTGTAGTGTTTACTGATTATGGGGTGTAGTGTTTACTGATTATCGGGTGTAGTGTTTGTTGATTATGGAGTGTAGTGTTTGATGATTATGGGGTGTCGTGTTTGTTGATAATGGAGTGTAGTGTTTGTTGATAATGGGGTGTAGTGTTTGCTGACTATGGAGTGCAGTGTTTGTTGATAATGGAGTGTAGTGATTGTTGATTATGGAGGGTAGTGTTTACTGATTATGGAGTGTAGTGTTTACTGATTATGGAGTGTAGTGTTTGATGATAATGGAGTGTAGTGATTATTGATTATGGAGGGTAGTGTTTACTGATTATGGAGTGTAGTGTTTGTTGATAATGGAGTGCAGTGTTTGTTGATTATGGAGTGTAGTGTTAACTGATTATGGAGTGTAGTGTTTACTGATTATGGAGTCTAGTGTTTACTGATTATGGGGTGTAGTGTTTACTGATTATGGGGTGTAGTGTTTACTGATTATGGAGTGTAGTGTTTACTGATTATGCAGTTTAGTGTTTACTGATTATGGGGTGTAGTGTTTACTGATTATGGAGTGTAGTGTTTACTGATTATGGGGTGTAGTGTTTACTGATTATGGGGTGTAGTGTTTACTGATTATGGGGTGAAGTGTTGACTGATTATGGGGTGTAGTGTTTACTGATTATGGGGTGTAGTGTTGACTGATTATGGGGTTTAGTGTTTACTGATTATGGGGTGTAGTGTTGACTGATTATGGGGTGTAGTGTTTACTGATTATTGGAGTGTAGTGTTTACTGATTATGCAGAGTAGTGTTTACTGATTATGGGGTGTAGTGTTTACTGATTATGGGGTGTAGTGTTTACTGATTATGGGGTGTAGTGTTTACTGATTATGGGGTGTAGTGTTGACTGATTATGGGGTGCAGTGTTTACTGATTATGGTGTGTAGTGTTGACTGATAATGGGGTGTAGTGTTTACTGATTATGGGGTGCAGTGTTTACTGATTATGGGGTGTATTGTTTACGGATTAAGGGGTGTAGTGTTTCTTGATTATGGGGTGTAGTGTATACTGATTATGGGGTGTAGTGTTTGTTGATTATGGAGTGTAGTGTTTTACTGATTATGGGGTGTAGTGTTTACTGATTATCGGGTGTAGTGTTTGTTGATTATGGAGTGTAGTGATTGTTGATTATGGAGGGTAGTGTTTACTGACTATGGAGTGTAGTGTTTGTTGATAATGGAGTGTAGTGATTGTTGATTATGGAGGGTAGTGTTTTCTGATTATGGAGTGTAGTGTTTACTGATTATGGAGTCTAGTGCTTACTGATTATGGGGTGTAGTGTTTACTGATTATGGAGTCTAGTGTTTACTGATTATGGAGTGTAGTGTTTACTGATTATGGAGTGTAGTGTTTACTGATTATGGGGTGTAGTGTTTACTGATTATGGAGTCTAGTGTTTACTGATTATGGAGTGTAGTGTTTACTGATTATGGGGTGTAGTGTTTACTGATTATGTAGTGTAGTGTTTACTGATTATGGGGTGTAGTGTTTACTGATTATGGAGTCTAGTGTTTACTGATTACGGAGTGTAGTGTTTACTGATTATGTAGTGTAGTGTTTACTGATTATGGGGTGTAGTGTTTACTGATTATGGAGTCTAGTGTTTACTGATTATGGAGTGTAGTGTTTACTGATTATGGGGTGTAGTGTTTACTGATTATGTAGTGTAGTGTTTACTGATTATGGGGTGTAGTGTTTACTGATTATGGAGTCTAGTGTTTACTGATTATGGAGTGTAGTGTTTACTGATTATGGGGTGTAGTGTTTGTTGATTATGGAGTGTAGTGTTTACTGATTATGGGGTGTAGTGTTTACTGATTATGGGGTGTAGTGTTTACTGATTATGGGGTGTAGTGTTTACTGATTATGGGGTGAAGTGTTTACTGATTATGGGGTGTAGTGTTTACTGATTATGGGATGTAGAGTTTACTGATTATGGGGTGTAGTGTTTAATGATTATGGAGTGTAGTGTTTACTGATTATGGGGTGTAGTGTTTGTTGATTATGGAGCGTAGTGTTTACTGATTATGGGGTGTAGTGTTTACTGATAATGGGGTGTAGTGTTTACTGATTATGGGGTGTAGTGTTTACTGATTATGGGGTGTAGTGTTTACTGATTATGGGGTGTAGTGTTTACTGATTATGGGGTGTAGTGTTTACTGATTATGGGGTGTAGTGTTTAATGATAATGGAGTGTAGTGTTTACTGATTATGGGGTGTAGTCTTTACTGATTATGGGGTGTAGTGTTTACTGATTATGGAGAGTAGTGTTTACTGATTATGGGGTGTAGTGTTTACTGGTTATGGGGTGTAGAGTTTACTGATTATGGAGTGTAGTGTTTACTGATTATGGAGTGTAGTGTTTACAGATTATGGAGTGTAGTGTTTGTTGATTATGGGGTGTAGTGTTAACTGATTATGGGGTGTAGTGTTTACTGATTATGGAGTGTAGTGTTTACTGATTATGGAGTGTAGTGTTTACTGATTATGGGGTGTAGTGTTTACTGATTATGGAGTGTAAAGTTTACTGATTATGGGGTGTAGTGTTTACTGATTATCGAGTGTAGTGTTTACTGATTATGGAGTGTAGTGTTTACTGATTATGGGGTGTAGTGTTTACTGATTATGGGGTGTAGTGTTTACTGAATATGGGGTGTAGTGTTTACTGATTATAGAGTGTAGTGTTTACTGATTATGGAGTGTAGTGTTTACTGATTATGGGGTGTAGTGTTTACTGATTATGGGGTGTAGTGCTTACTGATTATGGAGTGTAGTGTTTACTGATTATGGGGTGTAGTGTTTACTGATTATGGGGTGTAGTGTTTACTGATTATAGAGTGTAGTGTTTACTGATTATGGAGAGTAGTGTTGACTGATTATGGGGTGTAGTGTTTACTGATTATGGGGTGTAGTGCTTACTGATTATGGAGTGTAGTATTTACTGATTATGGGATGTAGTGTTTACTGATTATGGGGTGTAGTGTTTACTGATTATGGGGTGTAGTGTTTACTGATTATGGTGTGCAGTGTTTACTGATTATGGAGTGTAGTTTTTACAGATTATGGAGTGTAGTGTTTACTGATTATGGAGTGTAGTGTTTACTGATTATGGGGTGTAGTGTTTACTGATTATGGGGTGTAGTGTTTACTGATTATGGGGTGTAGTGTTTACTGATTATGGGGTTTAGTGTTTACTGATTATGGGGTGTAGTGTTTACTGATTATGGGGTGTAGTGTTTACTGATTATGGGGTGTAATGTTTATTGATTATGGAGTGTAGAGTTTACTGATTATGGGGTGTAGTGTTTACTGATTATGGGGTGCAGTGTTCACTGAATATGGGGTGTAGTGTTTACTGATTATGGGGTGTAGTGTTTACTGATTATAGGGTGTAGTGTTTACTGATTATGGAGTGTAGTGTTTACTGATTATGGGGTGTAGTGTTTACTGATTATGGGGTGTAGTGCTTACTGATTATGGAGTGTAGTGTTTACTGATTATGGAGTGTAGTGTTTGTTGATTATGGGGTGTAGTGTTTACTGATTATGGGGTGTAGTGTTTACTGATTATAGGGTGTAGTGTTTACTGATTATAGAGTGTAGAGTTTACTGATTATGGGGTGTAGTGTTTACTGATTATCGAGTGTAGTGTTTACTGATTATGGAGTGTAGTGTTTACTGATTATGGGGTGTAGTGTTTAGTGAATATGGGGTGTAGTGTTTACTGGTTATGGGGTGTAGTGTTTCCTGATTATATAGTGTAGTGTTTACTGATTATGGAGTGTAGTGTTTACTGATTATGGGGTGCAGTGTTTACTGATTATGGGGTGTAGTGCTTACTGATTATGGAGTGTAGTGTTTACTGATTATGGGGTGTAGTGTTTACTGATTATGGGGTGTAGTGTTTACTGATTATGGGGTGTAGTGTTTACTGATTATGGGGTGTAGTGTTTACTGATTATGGGATGTAGTGTTTACTGATTATGGGGTGTAGTGTTTACTGATTATGGGGTGTAGTGTTTACTGATTATGGTGTGCAGTGTTTACAGATTATGGAGTGTAGTGTTTACTGATTATGGAGTGTAGTGTTTACTGATTATGGGGTGTAGTGTTTACTGATTATGGGGTGTAGTGTTTACTGATTATGGGGCGTAGTGTTAAGTGATTGTGGGGTGTAGTGTTTACTGATTATGGGGTGTAGTGTTTACTGTTATGGGGTGTAGTCTTTACTGATTATCGGGTGTAGTGTTTACTGATTATGCAGAGTAGTGTATACTGATTATGGGGTGTAGTGTTTACTGATTATGGGGTGTAGTGTTTACTGATTATGGAGTGTAGTGTTTGTTGATTATGGGGTGTAGTGTTTACTGATTATGGGGTGTAGTGTTTACTGATTTTGGAGTGTAGTGTTTACTGATTATGGAGTGTAGTGTTTACTGATTATGGGGTGTAGTGTTTACTGATTATGGAGTGTAAAGTTTACTGATTATGGGGTGTAGTGTTTACTGATTAACGAGTGTAGTGTTTACTGATTATGGAGTGTAGTGTTTACTGATTATGGGATGTAGTGTTTACTGAATATGGGGTGCAGTGTTTACTGATTATGGGGTGTAGTGTTTACGGATTATGGAGTGTAGTGTTTACTGATTATGGAGTGTAAAGTTTACTGATTATGGGGTGTAGTGTTTACTGATTATCGAGTGTAGTGTTTACTGATTATGGAGTGTAGTGTTTACTGATTATGGGGTGTAGTGTTTACTGAATATGGGGTGTAGTGTTTACTGATTATGGGGTGTAGTGTTTACTGATTATAGAGTGTAGTGTTTACTGATTATGGGGTGTAGTGTTTACTGATTATGGGGTGTAGTGCTTACTGATTATGGAGTGTAGTGTTTACTGATTATGGGATGTAGTGTTTACTGATTATGGGGCGTAGTGTTTACTGATTATGGGGTGTAGTGTTTACTGATTATGGTGTGTAATGTTTACTGATTATGGAGTGTAGTTTTTACAGATTATGGAGTGTAGTGTTTACTGATTATGGGGTGTAGTGTTTACTGATTATGGAGTGTAGTGTTTACTGATTATGGGGTGTAGTGTTTACTGATTATGGAGAGTAGTGTTTACTGATTATGGGGTGTAGTGTTGACTGATTATGGGGTGTAGTGTTTACTGATTATAGAGTGTAGTGTTTACTGATTATGGAGAGTAGTGTTTACTGATTATGGGGTGTAGTGTTTACTGATTATGGGGTGTAGTGCTTACTGATTATGGGTTTTAGTGTTTACTGATTATGGGGTGTAGTGTTTACTGATTATGGGGTGTAGTGTTTACTGATTATGGGGTGTAGTGTTTACTGATTATGGGTTTTAGTGTTTACTGATTATGGGGTGTAGTGTTTACTGATTATGGGGTGTAGTGTTTATTGATTATGGAGTGTAGAGTTTACTGATTATGGGGTGTAGTGTTTACTGATTATGGGGTGCAGTGTTTACTGATTATGGAGTGTAGTGTTTACTGATTATGGAGTGTAGTGTTTACTCATTATGGGGTGTAGTGTTTACTGAATATGGGGTGTAGTGTTTACTGATTATGGGGTGTAGTGTTTACTGATTATAGGGTGTAGTGTTTACTGATTATGGAGTGTAGTGTTTACTGATTATGGGGTGTAGTGTTTACTGATTATGGGGTGTAGTGCTTACTGATTATGGAGTGTAGTGTTTACTGATTATGGAGTGTAGTGTTTACAGATTATGGAGTGTAGTGTTTACAGATTATGGGGTGTAGTGTTAACTGATTATGGGGTGTAGTGTTTAATGATTATGGAGTGTAGTGTTTACTGATTATGGAGTGTAGTGTTTACAGATTATGGAGTGTAGTGTTTACTGATTATGGGGTGTAGTGTTTACTGATTAAGGGGTGTAGTGTTTACTGATTATGGGATGTAGTGTTTACTGATTATGGAGTGTAGCATTTACTGATTATGGGGGGTAGAGTTTACTGATTATGGGGTGTAGTGTTTACAGATTATGGGGTGTAGTGTTTACTGATTATGGAGTGTAGTGTTTACTGATTATGGGGCGTAGTGTTTACTGATTATGGGGTGTAGTGTTTACTGATTATGGGGTGTAGTGTTTACTGAATATGGGGTGTAGTGATACTGATTATGGGGTGTAGTGTTTACTGATTATAGAGTGTAGTGTTTACTGATTATGGGATGTAGTGCTTACTGATAATGGGGTGTAGTGTTTACTGATTATGGGGTGCAGTGTTTACTGATTATGGTGTGTAGTGTTTACTGATTATGGAGTGTAGTGTTTACTGATTATGGGGTGCAGTGTTTACTGATTATGGGGTGTAGTGTTTACTGATTATGGAGTGTAGTGTTTACTGATTATGGAGTGTAGTGTTTACAGATTATGGAGTGTAGTGTTTACTGATTATGGGGTGTAGTGTTTAGTGATTATGGGGTGTAGTGTTTACTGATAATGGGGTGTAGTGTTTACTGACTATGGAGTGTAGTGTTTACTGCTTATGGGGTGTAGTGTTTACTGATTATGGAGTGTAGTGTTTACTGATTATGGAGTGTAGGGTATACTGATTATGGGGTGTAGTGTTTACTGATTATGGAGTGTAGTGTTTACTGATTATGGGGTGTAGTGTTTACTGATTATGGGGTGTAGTGTTTACTGATTATGGAGTGCAGTGTTTACTGATTATGGGGTGTAGTGTTTACTGATTATGGGGTGTAGTGTTTACTGATTATGGGGTGTAGTGTTTACTGATTATGGGGTGCAGCGTTTACAGGTTATGGAGTGTAGGGTATACTGATTATGGGGTGTAGTGTTTACTAATTATGGAGCGTAGTGTTTACTGATTATGGAGTGTAGTGTTTACTGATTATGGGGTGTAGTGTTTACTGATTATGGAGTGTAGTGTTTACTGATTATGGCTTGTATCGTTTACTGATTATGGGGTGTAGTGTTTGTTGATTATGGGGTGTAGTGTTTACTGATTATGGGGTGTAGTGTTTGTTGATTATGGAGTGTAGTGTTTACTGATTATGGGGTGTAGTGTTTACTGATTATCGGGTGTAGTGTTTGTTGATTATGGAGTGTAGTGTTTGATGATTATGGGGTGTCGTGTTTGTTGATAATGGAGTGTAGTGTTTGTTGATAATGGGGTGTAGTGTTTGCTGACTATGGAGTGCAGTGTTTGTTGATAATGGAGTGTAGTGATTGTTGATTATGGAGGGTAGTGTTTACTGATTATGGAGTGTAGTGTTTACTGATTATGGAGTGTAGTGTTTGATGATAATGGAGTGTAGTGATTATTGATTATGGAGGGTAGTGTTTACTGATTATGGAGTGTAGTGTTTGTTGATAATGGAGTGTAGTGTTTGTTGATTATGGAGTGTAGTGTTAACTGATTATGGAGTGTAGTGTTTACTGATTATGGAGTCTAGTGTTTACTGATTATGGGGTGTAGTGTTTACTGATTATGGGGTGTAGTGTTTACTGATTATGGAGTGTAGTGTTTACTGATTATGCAGTTTAGTGTTTACTGATTATGGGGTGTAGTGTTTACTGATTATGGAGTGTAGTGTTTACTGATTATGGGGTGTAGTGTTTACTGATTATGGGGTGTAGTGTTTACTGATTATGGGGTGAAGTGTTGACTGATTATGGGGTGTAGTGTTTACTGATTATGGGGTGTAGTGTTGACTGATTATGGGGTTTAGTGTTTACTGATTATGGGGTGTAGTGTTGACTGATTATGGGGTGTAGTGTTTACTGATTATTGGAGTGTAGTGTTTACTGATTATGCAGAGTAGTGTTTACTGATTATGGGGTGTAGTGTTTACTGATTATGGGGTGTAGTGTTTACTGATTATGGGGTGTAGTGTTTACTGATTATGGGGTGTAGTGTTGACTGATTATGGGGTGCAGTGTTTACTGATTATGGTGTGTAGTGTTGACTGATAATGGGGTGTAGTGTTTACTGATTATGGGGTGCAGTGTTTACTGATTATGGGGTGTATTGTTTACGGATTAAGGGGTGTAGTGTTTCTTGATTATGGGGTGTAGTGTATACTGATTATGGGGTGTAGTGTTTGTTGATTATGGAGTGTAGTGTTTTACTGATTATGGGGTGTAGTGTTTACTGATTATCGGGTGTAGTGTTTGTTGATTATGGAGTGTAGTGATTGTTGATTATGGAGGGTAGTGTTTACTGACTATGGAGTGTAGTGTTTACTGATTATGGGGTGTAGTGTTTAGTGATTATGGGGTGTAGTGTTTACTGATAATGGGGTGTAGTGTTTACTGACTATGGAGTGTAGTGATTACTGCTTATGGGGTGTAGTGTTTACTGATTATGGAGTGTAGTGTTTACTGATTATGGAGTGTAGGGTATACTGATTATGGGGTGTAGTGTTTACTGATTATGGAGTGTAGTGTTTACTGATTATGGGGTGTAGTGTTTACTGATTATGGGGTGTAGTGTTTACTGATTATGGAGTGCAGTGTTTACTGATTATGGGGTGTAGTGTTTACTGATTATGGGGTGTAGTGTTTACTGATTATGGGGTGTAGTGTTTACTGATTATGGGGTGCAGCGTTTACAGGTTATGGAGTGTAGGGTATACTGATTATGGGGTGTAGTGTTTACTAATTATGGAGCGTAGTGTTTACTGATTATGGAGTGTAGTGTTTACTGATTATGGGGTGTAGTGTTTACTGATTATGGAGTGTAGTGTTTACTGATTATGGCTTGTATCGTTTACTGATTATGGGGTGTAGTGTTTGTTGATTATGGGGTGTAGTGTTTACTGATTATGGGGTGTAGTGTTTGTTGATTATGGAGTGTAGTGTTTACTGATTATGGGGTGTAGTGTTTACTGATTATCGGGTGTAGTGTTTGTTGATTATGGAGTGTAGTGTTTGATGATTATGGGGTGTCGTGTTTGTTGATAATGGAGTGTAGTGTTTGTTGATAATGGGGTGTAGTGTTTGCTGACTATGGAGTGCAGTGTTTGTTGATAATGGAGTGTAGTGATTGTTGATTATGGAGGGTAGTGTTTACTGATTATGGAGTGTAGTGTTTACTGATTATGGAGTGTAGTGTTTGATGATAATGGAGTGTAGTGATTATTGATTATGGAGGGTAGTGTTTACTGATTATGGAGTGTAGTGTTTGTTGATAATGGAGTGCAGTGTTTGTTGATTATGGAGTGTAGTGTTAACTGATTATGGAGTGTAGTGTTTACTGATTATGGAGTCTAGTGTTTACTGATTATGGGGTGTAGTGTTTACTGATTATGGGGTGTAGTGTTTACTGATTATGGAGTGTAGTGTTTACTGATTATGCAGTTTAGTGTTTACTGATTATGGGGTGTAGTGTTTACTGATTATGGAGTGTAGTGTTTACTGATTATGGGGTGTAGTGTTTACTGATTATGGGGTGTAGTGTTTACTGATTATGGGGTGAAGTGTTGACTGATTATGGGGTGTAGTGTTTACTGATTATGGGGTGTAGTGTTGACTGATTATGGGGTTTAGTGTTTACTGATTATGGGGTGTAGTGTTGACTGATTATGGGGTGTAGTGTTTACTGATTATTGGAGTGTAGTGTTTACTGATTATGCAGAGTAGTGTTTACTGATTATGGGGTGTAGTGTTTACTGATTATGGGGTGTAGTGTTTACTGATTATGGGGTGTAGTGTTTACTGATTATGGGGTGTAGTGTTGACTGATTATGGGGTGCAGTGTTTACTGATTATGGTGTGTAGTGTTGACTGATAATGGGGTGTAGTGTTTACTGATTATGGGGTGCAGTGTTTACTGATTATGGGGTGTATTGTTTACGGATTAAGGGGTGTAGTGTTTCTTGATTATGGGGTGTAGTGTATACTGATTATGGGGTGTAGTGTTTGTTGATTATGGAGTGTAGTGTTTTACTGATTATGGGGTGTAGTGTTTACTGATTATCGGGTGTAGTGTTTGTTGATTATGGAGTGTAGTGATTGTTGATTATGGAGGGTAGTGTTTACTGACTATGGAGTGTAGTGTTTGTTGATAATGGAGTGTAGTGATTGTTGATTATGGAGGGTAGTGTTTTCTGATTATGGAGTGTAGTGTTTACTGATTATGGAGTCTAGTGCTTACTGATTATGGGGTGTAGTGTTTACTGATTATGGAGTCTAGTGTTTACTGATTATGGAGTGTAGTGTTTACTGATTATGGAGTGTAGTGTTTACTGATTATGGGGTGTAGTGTTTACTGATTATGGAGTCTAGTGTTTACTGATTATGGAGTGTAGTGTTTACTGATTATGGGGTGTAGTGTTTACTGATTATGTAGTGTAGTGTTTACTGATTATGGGGTGTAGTGTTTACTGATTATGGAGTCTAGTGTTTACTGATTACGGAGTGTAGTGTTTACTGATTATGTAGTGTAGTGTTTACTGATTATGGGGTGTAGTGTTTACTGATTATGGAGTCTAGTGTTTACTGATTATGGAGTGTAGTGTTTACTGATTATGGGGTGTAGTGTTTACTGATTATGTAGTGTAGTGTTTACTGATTATGGGGTGTAGTGTTTACTGATTATGGAGTCTAGTGTTTACTGATTATGGAGTGTAGTGTTTACTGATTATGGGGTGTAGTGTTTGTTGATTATGGAGTGTAGTGTTTACTGATTATGGGGTGTAGTGTTTACTGATTATGGGGTGTAGTGTTTACTGATTATGGGGTGTAGTGTTTACTGATTATGGGGTGAAGTGTTTACTGATTATGGGGTGTAGTGTTTACTGATTATGGGATGTAGAGTTTACTGATTATGGGGTGTAGTGTTTAATGATTATGGAGTGTAGTGTTTACTGATTATGGGGTGTAGTGTTTGTTGATTATGGAGCGTAGTGTTTACTGATTATGGGGTGTAGTGTTTACTGATAATGGGGTGTAGTGTTTACTGATTATGGGGTGTAGTGTTTACTGATTATGGGGTGTAGTGTTTACTGATTATGGGGTGTAGTGTTTACTGATTATGGGGTGTAGTGTTTACTGATTATGGGGTGTAGTGTTTAATGATAATGGAGTGTAGTGTTTACTGATTATGGGGTGTAGTCTTTACTGATTATGGGGTGTAGTGTTTACTGATTATGGAGAGTAGTGTTTACTGATTATGGGGTGTAGTGTTTACTGGTTATGGGGTGTAGAGTTTACTGATTATGGAGTGTAGTGTTTACTGATTATGGAGTGTAGTGTTTACAGATTATGGAGTGTAGTGTTTGTTGATTATGGGGTGTAGTGTTAACTGATTATGGGGTGTAGTGTTTACTGATTATGGAGTGTAGTGTTTACTGATTATGGAGTGTAGTGTTTACTGATTATGGGGTGTAGTGTTTACTGATTATGGAGTGTAAAGTTTACTGATTATGGGGTGTAGTGTTTACTGATTATCGAGTGTAGTGTTTACTGATTATGGAGTGTAGTGTTTACTGATTATGGGGTGTAGTGTTTACTGATTATGGGGTGTAGTGTTTACTGAATATGGGGTGTAGTGTTTACTGATTATAGAGTGTAGTGTTTACTGATTATGGAGTGTAGTGTTTACTGATTATGGGGTGTAGTGTTTACTGATTATGGGGTGTAGTGCTTACTGATTATGGAGTGTAGTGTTTACTGATTATGGGGTGTAGTGTTTACTGATTATGGGGTGTAGTGTTTACTGATTATAGAGTGTAGTGTTTACTGATTATGGAGAGTAGTGTTGACTGATTATGGGGTGTAGTGTTTACTGATTATGGGGTGTAGTGCTTACTGATTATGGAGTGTAGTATTTACTGATTATGGGATGTAGTGTTTACTGATTATGGGGTGTAGTGTTTACTGATTATGGGGTGTAGTGTTTACTGATTATGGTGTGCAGTGTTTACTGATTATGGAGTGTAGTTTTTACAGATTATGGAGTGTAGTGTTTACTGATTATGGAGTGTAGTGTTTACTGATTATGGGGTGTAGTGTTTACTGATTATGGGGTGTAGTGTTTACTGATTATGGGGTGTAGTGTTTACTGATTATGGGGTTTAGTGTTTACTGATTATGGGGTGTAGTGTTTACTGATTATGGGGTGTAGTGTTTACTGATTATGGGGTGTAATGTTTATTGATTATGGAGTGTAGAGTTTACTGATTATGGGGTGTAGTGTTTACTGATTATGGGGTGCAGTGTTCACTGAATATGGGGTGTAGTGTTTACTGATTATGGGGTGTAGTGTTTACTGATTATAGGGTGTAGTGTTTACTGATTATGGAGTGTAGTGTTTACTGATTATGGGGTGTAGTGTTTACTGATTATGGGGTGTAGTGCTTACTGATTATGGAGTGTAGTGTTTACTGATTATGGAGTGTAGTGTTTGTTGATTATGGGGTGTAGTGTTTACTGATTATGGGGTGTAGTGTTTACTGATTATAGGGTGTAGTGTTTACTGATTATAGAGTGTAGAGTTTACTGATTATGGGGTGTAGTGTTTACTGATTATCGAGTGTAGTGTTTACTGATTATGGAGTGTAGTGTTTACTGATTATGGGGTGTAGTGTTTAGTGAATATGGGGTGTAGTGTTTACTGGTTATGGGGTGTAGTGTTTCCTGATTATATAGTGTAGTGTTTACTGATTATGGAGTGTAGTGTTTACTGATTATGGGGTGCAGTGTTTACTGATTATGGGGTGTAGTGCTTACTGATTATGGAGTGTAGTGTTTACTGATTATGGGGTGTAGTGTTTACTGATTATGGGGTGTAGTGTTTACTGATTATGGGGTGTAGTGTTTACTGATTATGGGGTGTAGTGTTTACTGATTATGGGATGTAGTGTTTACTGATTATGGGGTGTAGTGTTTACTGATTATGGGGTGTAGTGTTTACTGATTATGGTGTGCAGTGTTTACAGATTATGGAGTGTAGTGTTTACTGATTATGGAGTGTAGTGTTTACTGATTATGGGGTGTAGTGTTTACTGATTATGGGGTGTAGTGTTTACTGATTATGGGGCGTAGTGTTAAGTGATTGTGGGGTGTAGTGTTTACTGATTATGGGGTGTAGTGTTTACTGTTATGGGGTGTAGTCTTTACTGATTATCGGGTGTAGTGTTTACTGATTATGCAGAGTAGTGTTTACTGATTATGGGGTGCAGTGTTTACTGATTATGGGGTGTAGTGTTTACTGATTATGGAGTGTAGTGTTTGTTGATTATGGGGTGTAGTGTTTACTGATTATGGGGTGTAGTGTTTACTGATTTTGGAGTGTAGTGTTTACTGATTATGGAGTGTAGTGTTTACTGATTATGGGGTGTAGTGTTTACTGATTATGGAGTGTAAAGTTTACTGATTATGGGGTGTAGTGTTTACTGATTAACGAGTGTAGTGTTTACTGATTATGGAGTGTAGTGTTTACTGATTATGGGATGTAGTGTTTACTGAATATGGGGTGCAGTGTTTACTGATTATGGGGTGTAGTGTTTACGGATTATGGAGTGTAGTGTTTACTGATTATGGAGTGTAAAGTTTACTGATTATGGGGTGTAGTGTTTACTGATTATCGAGTGTAGTGTTTACTGATTATGGAGTGTAGTGTTTACTGATTATGGGGTGTAGTGTTTACTGAATATGGGGTGTAGTGTTTACTGATTATGGGGTGTAGTGTTTACTGATTATAGAGTGTAGTGTTTACTGATTATGGGGTGTAGTGTTTACTGATTATGGGGTGTAGTGCTTACTGATTATGGAGTGTAGTGTTTACTGATTATGGGATGTAGTGTTTACTGATTATGGGGCGTAGTGTTTACTGATTATGGGGTGTAGTGTTTACTGATTATGGTGTGTAATGTTTACTGATTATGGAGTGTAGTTTTTACAGATTATGGAGTGTAGTGTTTACTGATTATGGGGTGTAGTGTTTACTGATTATGGAGTGTAGTGTTTACTGATTATGGGGTGTAGTGTTTACTGATTATGGAGAGTAGTGTTTACTGATTATGGGGTGTAGTGTTGACTGATTATGGGGTGTAGTGTTTACTGATTATAGAGTGTAGTGTTTACTGATTATGGAGAGTAGTGTTTACTGATTATGGGGTGTAGTGTTTACTGATTATGGGGTGTAGTGCTTACTGATTATGGGTTTTAGTGTTTACTGATTATGGGGTGTAGTGTTTACTGATTATGGGGTGTAGTGTTTACTGATTATGGGGTGTAGTGTTTACTGATTATGGGTTTTAGTGTTTACTGATTATGGGGTGTAGTGTTTACTGATTATGGGGTGTAGTGTTTATTGATTATGGAGTGTAGAGTTTACTGATTATGGGGTGTAGTGTTTACTGATTATGGGGTGCAGTGTTTACTGATTATGGAGTGTAGTGTTTACTGATTATGGAGTGTAGTGTTTACTCATTATGGGGTGTAGTGTTTACTGAATATGGGGTGTAGTGTTTACTGATTATGGGGTGTAGTGTTTACTGATTATAGGGTGTAGTGTTTACTGATTATGGAGTGTAGTGTTTACTGATTATGGGGTGTAGTGTTTACTGATTATGGGGTGTAGTGCTTACTGATTATGGAGTGTAGTGTTTACTGATTATGGAGTGTAGTGTTTACAGATTATGGAGTGTAGTGTTTACAGATTATGGGGTGTAGTGTTAACTGATTATGGGGTGTAGTGTTTAATGATTATGGAGTGTAGTGTTTACTGATTATGGAGTGTAGTGTTTACAGATTATGGAGTGTAGTGTTTACTGATTATGGGGTGTAGTGTTTACTGATTAAGGGGTGTAGTGTTTACTGATTATGGGATGTAGTGTTTACTGATTATGGAGTGTAGCATTTACTGATTATGGGGGGTAGAGTTTACTGATTATGGGGTGTAGTGTTTACAGATTATGGGGTGTAGTGTTTACTGATTATGGAGTGTAGTGTTTACTGATTATGGGGCGTAGTGTTTACTGATTATGGGGTGTAGTGTTTACTGATTATGGGGTGTAGTGTTTACTGAATATGGGGTGTAGTGATACTGATTATGGGGTGTAGTGTTTACTGATTATAGAGTGTAGTGTTTACTGATTATGGGATGTAGTGCTTACTGATAATGGGGTGTAGTGTTTACTGATTATGGGGTGCAGTGTTTACTGATTATGGTGTGTAGTGTTTACTGATTATGGAGTGTAGTGTTTACTGATTATGGGGTGCAGTGTTTACTGATTATGGGGTGTAGTGTTTACTGATTATGGAGTGTAGTGTTTACTGATTATGGAGTGTAGTGTTTACAGATTATGGAGTGTAGTGTTTACTGATTATGGGGTGTAGTGTTTAGTGATTATGGGGTGTAGTGTTTACTGATAATGGGGTGTAGTGTTTACTGACTATGGAGTGTAGTGTTTACTGCTTATGGGGTGTAGTGTTTACTGATTATGGAGTGTAGTGTTTACTGATTATGGAGTGTAGGGTATACTGATTATGGGGTGTAGTGTTTACTGATTATGGAGTGTAGTGTTTACTGATTATGGGGTGTAGTGTTTACTGATTATGGGGTGTAGTGTTTACTGATTATGGAGTGCAGTGTTTACTGATTATGGGGTGTAGTGTTTACTGATTATGGGGTGTAGTGTTTACTGATTATGGGGTGTAGTGTTTACTGATTATGGGGTGCAGCGTTTACAGGTTATGGAGTGTAGGGTATACTGATTATGGGGTGTAGTGTTTACTAATTATGGAGCGTAGTGTTTACTGATTATGGAGTGTAGTGTTTACTGATTATGGGGTGTAGTGTTTACTGATTATGGAGTGTAGTGTTTACTGATTATGGCTTGTATCGTTTACTGATTATGGGGTGTAGTGTTTGTTGATTATGGGGTGTAGTGTTTACTGATTATGGGGTGTAGTGTTTGTTGATTATGGAGTGTAGTGTTTACTGATTATGGGGTGTAGTGTTTACTGATTATCGGGTGTAGTGTTTGTTGATTATGGAGTGTAGTGTTTGATGATTATGGGGTGTCGTGTTTGTTGATAATGGAGTGTAGTGTTTGTTGATAATGGGGTGTAGTGTTTGCTGACTATGGAGTGCAGTGTTTGTTGATAATGGAGTGTAGTGATTGTTGATTATGGAGGGTAGTGTTTACTGATTATGGAGTGTAGTGTTTACTGATTATGGAGTGTAGTGTTTGATGATAATGGAGTGTAGTGATTATTGATTATGGAGGGTAGTGTTTACTGATTATGGAGTGTAGTGTTTGTTGATAATGGAGTGTAGTGTTTGTTGATTATGGAGTGTAGTGTTAACTGATTATGGAGTGTAGTGTTTACTGATTATGGAGTCTAGTGTTTACTGATTATGGGGTGTAGTGTTTACTGATTATGGGGTGTAGTGTTTACTGATTATGGAGTGTAGTGTTTACTGATTATGCAGTTTAGTGTTTACTGATTATGGGGTGTAGTGTTTACTGATTATGGAGTGTAGTGTTTACTGATTATGGGGTGTAGTGTTTACTGATTATGGGGTGTAGTGTTTACTGATTATGGGGTGAAGTGTTGACTGATTATGGGGTGTAGTGTTTACTGATTATGGGGTGTAGTGTTGACTGATTATGGGGTTTAGTGTTTACTGATTATGGGGTGTAGTGTTGACTGATTATGGGGTGTAGTGTTTACTGATTATTGGAGTGTAGTGTTTACTGATTATGCAGAGTAGTGTTTACTGATTATGGGGTGTAGTGTTTACTGATTATGGGGTGTAGTGTTTACTGATTATGGGGTGTAGTGTTTACTGATTATGGGGTGTAGTGTTGACTGATTATGGGGTGCAGTGTTTACTGATTATGGTGTGTAGTGTTGACTGATAATGGGGTGTAGTGTTTACTGATTATGGGGTGCAGTGTTTACTGATTATGGGGTGTATTGTTTACGGATTAAGGGGTGTAGTGTTTCTTGATTATGGGGTGTAGTGTATACTGATTATGGGGTGTAGTGTTTGTTGATTATGGAGTGTAGTGTTTTACTGATTATGGGGTGTAGTGTTTACTGATTATCGGGTGTAGTGTTTGTTGATTATGGAGTGTAGTGATTGTTGATTATGGAGGGTAGTGTTTACTGACTATGGAGTGTAGTGTTTGTTGATAATGGAGTGTAGTGATTGTTGATTATGGAGGGTAGTGTTTTCTGATTATGGAGTGTAGTGTTTACTGATTATGGAGTCTAGTGCTTACTGATTATGGGGTGTAGTGTTTACTGATTATGGAGTCTAGTGTTTACTGATTATGGAGTGTAGTGTTTACTGATTATGGAGTGTAGTGTTTACTGATTATGGGGTGTAGTGTTTACTGATTATGGAGTCTAGTGTTTACTGATTATGGAGTGTAGTGTTTACTGATTATGGGGTGTAGTGTTTACTGATTATGTAGTGTAGTGTTTACTGATTATGGGGTGTAGTGTTTACTGATTATGGAGTCTAGTGTTTACTGATTACGGAGTGTAGTGTTTACTGATTATGTAGTGTAGTGTTTACTGATTATGGGGTGTAGTGTTTACTGATTATGGAGTCTAGTGTTTACTGATTATGGAGTGTAGTGTTTACTGATTATGGGGTGTAGTGTTTACTGATTATGTAGTGTAGTGTTTACTGATTATGGGGTGTAGTGTTTACTGATTATGGAGTCTAGTGTTTACTGATTATGGAGTGTAGTGTTTACTGATTATGGGGTGTAGTGTTTGTTGATTATGGAGTGTAGTGTTTACTGATTATGGGGTGTAGTGTTTACTGATTATGGGGTGTAGTGTTTACTGATTATGGGGTGTAGTGTTTACTGATTATGGGGTGAAGTGTTTACTGATTATGGGGTGTAGTGTTTACTGATTATGGGATGTAGAGTTTACTGATTATGGGGTGTAGTGTTTAATGATTATGGAGTGTAGTGTTTACTGATTATGGGGTGTAGTGTTTGTTGATTATGGAGCGTAGTGTTTACTGATTATGGGGTGTAGTGTTTACTGATAATGGGGTGTAGTGTTTACTGATTATGGGGTGTAGTGTTTACTGATTATGGGGTGTAGTGTTTACTGATTATGGGGTGTAGTGTTTACTGATTATGGGGTGTAGTGTTTACTGATTATGGGGTGTAGTGTTTAATGATAATGGAGTGTAGTGTTTACTGATTATGGGGTGTAGTCTTTACTGATTATGGGGTGTAGTGTTTACTGATTATGGAGAGTAGTGTTTACTGATTATGGGGTGTAGTGTTTACTGGTTATGGGGTGTAGAGTTTACTGATTATGGAGTGTAGTGTTTACTGATTATGGAGTGTAGTGTTTACAGATTATGGAGTGTAGTGTTTGTTGATTATGGGGTGTAGTGTTAACTGATTATGGGGTGTAGTGTTTACTGATTATGGAGTGTAGTGTTTACTGATTATGGAGTGTAGTGTTTACTGATTATGGGGTGTAGTGTTTACTGATTATGGAGTGTAAAGTTTACTGATTATGGGGTGTAGTGTTTACTGATTATCGAGTGTAGTGTTTACTGATTATGGAGTGTAGTGTTTACTGATTATGGGGTGTAGTGTTTACTGATTATGGGGTGTAGTGTTTACTGAATATGGGGTGTAGTGTTTACTGATTATAGAGTGTAGTGTTTACTGATTATGGAGAGTAGTGTTTACTGATTATGGGGTGTAGTGTTTACTGATTATGGGGTGTAGTGCTTACTGATTATGGAGTGTAGTGTTTACTGATTATGGGGTGTAGTGTTTACTGATTATGGGGTGTAGTGTTTACTGATTATAGAGTGTAGTGTTTACTGATTATGGAGAGTAGTGTTGACTGATTATGGGGTGTAGTGTTTACTGATTATGGGGTGTAGTGCTTACTGATTATGGAGTGTAGTATTTACTGATTATGGGATGTAGTGTTTACTGATTATGGGGTGTAGTGTTTACTGATTATGGGGTGTAGTGTTTACTGATTATGGTGTGCAGTGTTTACTGATTATGGAGTGTAGTTTTTACAGATTATGGAGTGTAGTGTTTACTGATTATGGAGTGTAGTGTTTACTGATTATGGGGTGTAGTGTTTACTGATTATGGGGTGTAGTGTTTACTGATTATGGGGTGTAGTGTTTACTGATTATGGGGTTTAGTGTTTACTGATTATGGGGTGTAGTGTTTACTGATTATGGGGTGTAGTGTTTACTGATTATGGGGTGTAATGTTTATTGATTATGGAGTGTAGAGTTTACTGATTATGGGGTGTAGTGTTTACTGATTATGGGGTGCAGTGTTCACTGAATATGGGGTGTAGTGTTTACTGATTATGGGGTGTAGTGTTTACTGATTATAGGGTGTAGTGTTTACTGATTATGGAGTGTAGTGTTTACTGATTATGGGGTGTAGTGTTTACTGATTATGGGGTGTAGTGCTTACTGATTATGGAGTGTAGTGTTTACTGATTATGGAGTGTAGTGTTTACAGATTATGGAGTGTAGTGTTTACAGATTATGGGGTGTAGAGTTTACTGATTATGGGGTGTAGTGTTTACTGATTATGGGGTGTAGTGTTTACTGATTATGGGGTGTAGAGTTTACTGATTATGGGGTGTAGTGTTTACTGATTATGGGGTGTAGTGTTTACTGATTATGGGGTGTAGTGTTTACTGATTATGGGGTGCAGTGTTTACTGATTATGGAGTGTAGTGTTTACTGATTATGGAGTGTAGTGTTTACTGATTATGGAGTCTAGTGTTTACTGATTATGGAGTGTAGTGTTTACTGATTATGGGGTGTAGTGTTTGTTGATTATGGAGTGTAGTGTTTACTGATTATGGGGTGTAGTGTTTACTGATTATGGGGTGTAGTGTTTACTGATTATGGGGTGTAGTGTTTACTGATTATGGGGTGTAGTGTTTACTGATTATGGGATGTAGAGTTTACTGATTATGGGGTGTAGTGTTTAATGATTATGGAGAGTAGTGTTTACTGATTATGGGGTGTAGTGTTTGTTGATTATGGAGTTTAGTGTTTACTGATTATGGGGTGTAGTCTTTACTGATAATGGGGTGTAGTGTTTACTGATTATGGGGTGTAGTGTTTACTGATTATGGGGTGTAGTGTTTACTGATTATAGAGTGTAGTGTTTACTGATTAAGGAGTGTAGTGTTTACTGATTATGGGGTGTAGTGTTTACTGATTATGGGGTGTAGTGCTTACTGATTATGGAGTGTAGTGTTTACTGATTATGGGGTGTAGTGTTTACTGATTATGGGATGTAGTGTTTACTGATTATGGGATGTAGTGCTTACTGATAATGGGGTGTAGTGTTTACTGATTATGGGGTGCAGTGTTTACTGATTATGGTGTGTAGTGTTTACTGATTATGGAGTGTAGTGTTTACAGATTATGGAGTGTAGTGTTTACTGATAATGGGGTGTAGTGTTTAGTGATTATGGGTTGTAGTGTTTACCGATTATGGGGTGCAGTGTTTACTGATAATGGGGTGTAGTGTTTACTGATTATGGGGTGTAGTGTTTACTGATTATGGGGTGTAGTGTTTACTGACTATGGAATGTAGTGTTTACTGATTATGGGGTGTAGTGTTTACTGATTATGGGGTGTAGTGTTTACTGATCATGGGGTGAAGTGTTTACTGACTATGGAGTGTAGTGTTTACTGATTATGGGGTGTAGTGTTTACTGAATATGGGATGTAGTGTTTACTGATTATGGAGTGTAGTGTTTACTGATTATGGAGTGTAGTGTTTACAGATTATGGAGTGTAGTGTTTACTGATAATGGGGTGTAGTGTTTAGTGATTATGGGGTGTAGTGTTTACCGATTATGGGGTGCAGTGTTTACTGATAATGGGGTGTAGTGTTTACTGACTATGGAGTGTAGTGTTTACTGATTATGGGGTGTAGTGTTTACTGACTATGGAGTGTAGTGTTTACTGATTATGGGGTGTAGTGTTTACTGATTATGGGGTGTAGTGTTTACTGATTATGGGGTGCAGTGTTTACAGATTATGGGGTGTAGTGTTTACTGATTATGGAGCGTAGTGTTTACTGATTATGGGGTGTAGTGTTTACTGATTATGGAGTGTAGTGTTTACTGATTATGGGGTATAGTGTTTACTGATTATGGGGTGTAGTGTTTACTGATTATGGGGTGTAGTGTTTACTGATCATGGGGTGAAGTGTTTACTGCTTATGGGGTGCAGTGTTTACAGATTATGGAGTGTAGTGTTTACTGATTATGGAGTGTAGTGTTTACTGATTATGGAGCGTAGTGTTTACTGATTATGGGGTGTAGTGTTTACTGATTATGGGGTGTAGTGCTTACTGATTATGGAGCGTAGAGTTTAATGATTATGGAGCGTAGTGTTTACTGTTTATGGGGTGTAGTGTTTACTGATTATGGGGTGTAGTGTTTACTGATTATGGGGTGTAGCGTTTACTGATTATGGGGTGTAGTGTTTACTGATTATGGAGCGTAGTGTTTACTGATTATGGGGTGTAGTGTTTACTGATTATGGGGTGTAGCGTTTACTGATTATGGAGTGTAGTGTTTACTGATTATGGGGTGTATTGTTTACTGTTTATGGGGTGTAGTGTTTGTTGATTATGGGGTGTAGTGTTTACTGATTATGGGGTGTAGTGTTTGTTGATTATGGAGTGTAGTGTTTTACTGATTATGGGGTGTAGTGTTTACTGATTATCGGGTGTAGTGTTTGTTGATTATGGAGTGTAGTGTTTGATGATTATGGGGTGTCGTTTTTGTTGATAATGGAGTGTAGTGTTTGTTAATAATGGGGTGTAGTGTTTGCTGACTATGGAGTGCAGTGTTTGTTGATAATGGAGTGTAGTGATTGTTGATTATGGAGGGTAGTGTTTACTGATTATGGAGTGTAGTGTTTACTGATTATGGAGTGTAGTGTTTGATGATAATGGAGTGTAGTGATTATTGATTATGGAGGGTAGTGTTTACTGATTATGGAGTGTAGTCTTTGTTGATAATGGAGTGTAGTGTTTGTTGATTATGGAGTGTAGTGTTTACTGATTATGGAGTGTAGTGTTTACTGATTATGGGGTGTAGTGTTTACTGATTATGGGATGTAGTGTTTACTGATTATGGGATGTAGTGCTTACTGATAATGGGGTGTAGTGTTTACTGATTATGGGGTGTAGTGTTTACTGATTATGGGGTGTAGTGTTTACTGATTATGGGGTGCAGTGTTTACTGATTATGGTGTGAAGTGTTTACTGGTTATGGAGTGTAGTGTTTACTGATTATGGGATGTAGTGTTTACTGATTATGGGATGTAGTGCTTACTGATTGTGGGGTGTAGTGTTTACTGATTATGGGGTGTAGTGTTTACTGATTATGGGGTGCAGTGTTTACTGATTATGGTGTGTAGTGTTTACTGATTATGGAGTGTAGTGTTTACTGATTATGGAGTGTAGTGTTTACAGATTATGGAGTGTAGTGTTTACTGATAATGGGGTGTAGTGATTAGTGATTATGGGGTGTAGTGTTTACCGCTTATGGGGTGCAGTGTTTACTGATAATGGGGTGTAGTGTTTACTGACTATGGAGTGTAGTGTTTACTGATTATGGGGTGTAGTGTTTACTGATCATGGGGTGAAGTGTTCACTGACTATGGAGTGTAGTGTTTACTGATTATGGGGTGTAGTGTTTACTGAATATGGGATGTAGTGTTTACTGATTATGGAGTGTAGTGTTTACTGATTATGGAGTGTAGTGTTTACAGATTATGGAGTGTAGTGTTTACTGATAATGGGGTGTAGTGTTTAGTGATTATGGGGTGCAGTGTTTACCGATTATGGGGTGCAGTGTTTACTGATAATGGGGTGTAGTGTTTACTGACTATGGAGTGTAGTGTTTACTGATTATGGGGTGTAGTGTTTACTGATAATGGGGTGTAGTGTTTACTGACTATGGAGTGTAGTGTTTAGTGATTATGGGGTGTAGTGTTTACTGATTATGGGGTGTAGTGTTTACTGATTATGGGGTGCAGTGTTTACAGATTATGGGGTGTAGTGTTTACTGATTATGGAGCGTAGTGTTTACTGATTATGGGGTGTAGTGTTTACTGATTATGGAGTGTAGTGTTTACTGATTATGGGGTGTAGTGTTTACTGATTATGGGGTGTAGTGTTTACTGATTATGGGGTGTAGTGTTTACTGATCATGGGGTGAAGTGTTTACTGCTTATGGGGTGCAGTGTTTACAGATTATGGAGTGTAGTGTTTACTGATTATGGAGTGTAGTGTTTACTGATTATGGAGCGTAGTGTTTACTGATTATGGGGTGTAGTGTTTACTGATTACGGGGTGTAGTGCTTACTGATTATGGAGCGTAGTGTTTAATGATTATGGAGCGTAGTGTTTACTGTTTATGGGGTGTAGTGTTTACTGATTATGGGGTGTAGTGTTTACTGATTATGGGGTGTAGCGTTTACTGATTATGGGGTGTAGTGTTTACTGATTATGGAGCGTAGTGTTTACTGATTATGGGGTGTAGTGTTTACTGATTATGGGGTGTAGCGTTTACTGATTATGGAGTGTAGTGTTTACTGATTATGGGGTGTATTGTTTACTGTTTATGGGGTGTAGTGTTTGTTGATTATGGGGTGTAGTGTTTACTGATTATGGGGTGTAGTGTTTGTTGATTATGGAGTGTAGTGTTTTACTGATTATGGGGTGTAGTGTTTACTGATTATCGGGTGTAGTGTTTGTTGATTATGGAGTGTAGTGTTTGATGATTATGGGGTGTCGTGTTTGTTGATAATGGAGTGTAGTGTTTGTTAATAATGGGGTGTAGTGTTTGCTGACTATGGAGTGCAGTGTTTGTTGATAATGGAGTGTAGTGATTGTTGATTATGGAGGGTAGTGTTTACTGATTATGGAGTGTAGTGTTTACTGATTATGGAGTGTAGTGTTTGATGATAATGGAGTGTAGTGATTATTGATTATGGAGGGTAGTGTTTACTGATTATGGGGTGTAGTGTTTACTGATTATGGAGGGTAGTGTTTACTGATTATGGAGTGTAGTCTTTGTTGATAATGGAGTGTAGTGTTTGTTGATTATGGAGTGTAGTGTTTACTGATTATGGAGTGTAGTGTTTACTGATTATGGGGTGTAGTGTTTACTGATTATGGGATGTAGTGTTTACTGATTATGGGATGTAGTGCTTACTGATAATGGGGTGTAGTGTTTACTGATTATGGGGTGTAGTGTTTACTGATTATGGGGTGTAGTGTTTGCTGATTATGGGGTGCAGTGTTTACTGATTATGGTGTGAAGTGTTTACTGGTTATGGAGTGTAGTGTTTCCTGATTATGGGATGTAGTGTTTACTGATTATGGGGTGCAGTGTTTACAGATTATGGGGTGTAGTGTTTACTGATTATGGAGCGTAGTGTTTACTGATTATGGGGTGTAGTGTTTACTGATTATGGGGTGTAGTGTTTACTGATTATGGGGTGTAGTGTTTACTGATTATGGGGTGTAGTGTTTGTTGATTATGGAGCGTAGTGTTTACTTTTTATGGGGTGTAGTGTTTACTGATTATGGAGTGTAGTGTTTACTGATTATGGGGTGTAGTGTTTACTGATTATGGGGTGTAGTGTTTACTGATTATGGGGTGTAGTGTTTACTGATCATGGGGTGAAGTGTTTACTGCTTATGGGGTGCAGTGTTTACAGATTATGGAGTGTAGTGTTTACTGATTATGGAGTGTAGTGTTTACTGATTATGGAGCGTAGTGTTTACTGATTATGGGGTGTAGTGTTTACTGATTATGGGGTGTAGTGCTTACTGATTATGGAGCGTAGTGTTTAATGATTATGGAGCGTAGTGTTTACTTTTTATGGGGTGTAGTGTTTACTGATTATGGGGTGTAGTGTTTACTGATTATGGGGTGTAGCGTTTACTGATTATGGGGTGTAGTGTTTACTGATTATGGAGCGTAGTGTTTACTGATTATGGGGTGTAGTGTTTACTGATTATGGGGTGTAGCGTTTACTGATTATGGAGTGTAGTGTTTACTGATTATGGGGTGTATTGTTTACTGTTTATGGGGTGTAGTGTTTGTTGATTATGGGGTGTAGTGTTTACTGATTATGGGGTGTAGTGTTTGTTGATTATGGAGTGTAGTGTTTTACTGATTATGGGGTGTAGTGTTTACTGATTATCGGGTGTAGTGTTTGTTGATTATGGAGTGTAGTGTTTGATGATTATGGGGTGTCGTGTTTGTTGATAATGGAGTGTAGTGTTTGTTAATAATGGGGTGTAGTGTTTGCTGACTATGGAGTGCAGTGTTTGTTGATAATGGAGTGTAGTGATTGTTGATTATGGAGGGTAGTGTTTACTGATTATGGAGTGTAGTCTTTGTTGATAATGGAGTGTAGTGTTTGTTGATTATGGAGTGTAGTGTTTACTGATTATGGAGTGTAGTGTTTACTGATTATGGAGCGTAGTGTTTACTGATTATGGGGTGTAGTGTTTACTGATTATGGGGTGTAGTGTTTACTGATTATGGGGTGTTGTGTTTACTGATTATGGAGTGTAGTGTTTACTGATTATGGAGTGTAGTGTTTGATGATAATGGAGTGTAGTGATTATTGATTATGGAGGGTAGTGTTTACTGATTATGGAGTGTAGTCTTTGTTGATAATGGAGTGTAGTGTTTGTTGATTATGGAGTGTAGTGTTTACTGATTATGGAGTGTAGTGTTTACTGATTATGGGGTGTAGTGTTTACTGATTATGGGATGTAGTGTTTACTGATTATGGGGTGTAGTGTTTACTGATTATGGGATGTAGTGTTTACTGATTATGGGATGTAGTGCTTACTGATAATGGGGTGTAGTGTTTACTGATTATGGGGTGTAGTGTTTACTGATTATGGGGTGTAGTGTTTACTGATTAGGGGGTGCAGTGTTTACTGATTATGGTGTGAAGTGTTTACTGGTTATGGAGTGTAGTGTTTACTGATTATGGGATGTAGTGTTTACTGATTATGGGATGTAGTGCTTACTGATTATGGGGTGTAGTGTTTACTGATTATGGGGTGTAGTATTTACTGATCATGGGGTGAAGTGTTCACTGACTATGGAGTGTAGTGTTTACTGATTATGGGGTGTAGTGTTTACTGAATATGGTATGTAGTGTTTACTGATTATGGAGTGTAGTGTTTACTGATTATGGAGTGTAGTGTTTACAGATTATGGAGTGTAGTGTTTACTGATAATGGGGTGTAGTGTTTAGTGATTATGGGGTGTAGTGTTTACCGATTATGGGGTGCAGTGTTTACTGATAATGGGGTGTAGTGTTTACTGACTATGGAGTGTAGTGTTTACTGATTATGAGGTGTAGTGTTTACTGATAATGGGGTGTAGTGTTTACTGACTATGGAGTGTAGTGTTTACTGATTATGGGGTGTAGTGTTTACTGATTATGGGGTGTAGTGTTTACTGATTATGGGGTGCAGTGTTTACAGATTATGGGGTGTAGTGTTTACTGATTATGGAGCGTAGTGTTTACTGATTATGGGGTGTAGTGTTTACTGATTATGGAGTGTAGTGTTTACTGATTATGGGGTGTAGTGTTTACTGATTATGGGGTGTAGTGTTTACTGATTATGGGGTGTAGTGTTTACTGATTATGGGGTGTAGTGTTTACTGATTATGGGGTGTAGTGTTTACTGATCATGGGGTGAAGTGTTTACTGCTAATGGGGTGCAGTGTTTACAGATTATGGAGTGTAGTGTTTACTGATTATGGAGTGTAGTGTTTACTGATTATGGAGTGTAGTGTTTACTGATTATGGGGTGTAGTGTTTACTGATTATGGGGTGTAGTGCTTACTGATTATGGAGCGTAGTGTTTAATGATTATGGAGCGTAGTGTTTACTGTTTATGGGGTGTAGTGTTTACTGATTATGGGGTGTAGTGTTTACTGATTATGGGGTGTAGCGTTTACTGATTATGGGGTGTAGTGTTTACTGATTATGGAGCGTAGTGTTTACTGATTATGGGGTGTAGTGTTTACTGATTATGGGGTGTAGCGTTTACTGATTATGGAGTGTAGTGTTTACTGATTATGGGGTGTATTGTTTACTGTTTATGGGGTGTAGTGTTTGTTGATTATGGGGTGTAGTGTTTACTGATTATGGGGTGTAGTGTATGTTTCTTATGGAGTGTAGTGTTTACTGATTATGGAGTGTAGTGTTTTACTGATTATGGGGTGTAGTGTTTACTGATTATCGGGTGTAGTGTTTGTTGATTATGGAGTGTAGTGTTTGATGATTATGGGGTGTCGTGTTTGTTGATAATGGAGTGTAGTGTTTGTTAATAATGGGGTGTAGTGTTTGCTGACTATGGAGTGCAGTGTTTGTTGATAATGGAGTGTAGTGATTGTTGATTATGGAGGGTAGTGTTTACTGATTATGGAGTGTAGTGTTTACTGATTATGGAGTGTAGTGTTTGATGATAATGGAGTGTAGTGATTATTGATTATGGAGGGTAGTGTTTACTGATTATGGAGTGTAGTCTTTGTTGATAATGGAGTGTAGTGTTTGTTGATTATGGAGTGTAGTGTTTACTGATTATGGAGTGTAGTGTTTACTGATTATGGACTCTAGTGTTTACTGATTATGGGGTGTAGTGTTTTCTGATTATGGGGTGTAGTGTTTACTGATTATGGGGTGTAGTGTTTACTGATTATTGGAGTGTAGTGTTTAATGATTATTGGAGTGTAGTGTTTACTGATTATGGAGTCTAGTGTTTACTGATTATGGGGTGTAGTGTTTACTGATTATGGAGTCTAGTGTTTACCGATTATGGGGTGTAGTGTTTACTGATTATGGGGTGTAGTGTTTACTGATTATGGGGTGTAGTGTTTACTGATTATGGGGTGTAGTGTTTACTGATTATGGGGTGTAGTGTTAACTGATTATGGAGTCTAGTGTTTACTGATTATGGGGTGTAGTGTTTACTGATTATGGGGTGTAGTGTTTAATGATTAAGGAGTGCAGTGTTTACTTATTATGGGGTGTAGTGTTTACTGATTGTGGGGTGTAGTGTTTACTGATTATGGAGTGTAGTGTTTACTGATTATGGAGTCTAGTGTTTACTGATTATGGGGTGTAGTGTTTACTGATTATGGGGTGTAGTGTTTACTGATTATGGAATGTAGTGTTTACTGATTAAGGAGTGTAGTGTTTACTTATTATGGGGTGTAGTGTTTACTGATTATGGGGTGTAGTGTTTACTGATTATGGGGTGTAGAGTAACTGATCATGGGGTGTAGTGTTTACTGATTATGCAGAGTATTGTTTACTGATTATGGAGTGTAGTGTTTACTGATTATGGGGTGTAGTGTTTACTGATTATGGGGTGTAGTGTTTACTGATTATGGGGTGTAGTGTTTACTGATTATGCAGAGTAGTGTTTACTGATTATGGGTTGTAGTGTTTACTGATTATGGGGTGTAGTGTTTACTGATTATGGTGTGTAGTGTTTACTGATTATGGGGTGTAGTGTTTACTGATTATGGGGTGTAGTGTTTACTGATTATGGAGTGTAGTGTTTACTGATTATGGGGTGTAGTGTTTACTGATTATGGAGTGTAGTATTTACTGATTATGGGGTGTAGTGTTTACTGATTATGGGGTGTAGTGTTTACTGATTATGGGATGTAGTGTTTACTGATTATGGGGTGTAGTGTTTACTGATTATGGGGTGTAGTGATTACTTATCATGGAGTGTAGTGTTTACTGATTATTGGAGTTTAGTGTTTACTGATTATGGACTGTAGTGTTTACTGATTATGGAGTGTAGTGTTTACAGATTATGGGGTGTAGTGTTTACTGATTATGGGGTGTAGTGTTTACTGATTATGGAGTGTAGTGTTTACTGATTATGCAGTTTAGTGTTTACTGATTATGGGGTGTAGTGTTTAGTGATTATGGAGTGTAGTGTTTACTGATTATGGGGTGTATTGTTTACTGATTATGGGGTGTAGTGTTTACTGATTATGGGGTGAAGTGTTGACTGATTATGTGGTGTAGTGTTTACTGATTATGGGGTGTAGTGTTAACTGATTATGGGGTTTAGTGTTTACTGATTATGGGGTGTAGTGTTGACCGATTATGGGGTGTAGTGTTTACTGATTATGGGGTGCAGTTTTTACTGATTATGGTGTGTAGTGTTGACTGATTATGGGGTGTAGTGTTTACTGATTATGGGGTGTAGTGTTTACTGATTATGGGGTGTATTGTTTACGGATTATGGGGTGTAGTGTTTGTTGATTATGGGGTATAGTGTATACTGATTATGGGGTGTAGTGTTTGTTGATTATGGAGTGTAGTGTTTTACTGATTATGGGGTGTAGTGTTTACTGATTATCGGGTGTAGTGTTTGTTGATTATGGAGTGTAGTGATTGTTGATTATGGAGGCTAGTGTTTACTGATTATGGAGTGTAGTGTTTGTTGATAATGGAGTGTACTGATTGTTGATTATGGAGGGTAGTGTTTTCTGATTATGGAGTGTAGTGTTTACTGATTATGGAGTCTAGTTTTTACTGATTATGGGGTGTACTGTTTACTGATTATGGGGTGTAGTGTTTGTTGATTATGGAGTGTAGTGTTTACTGATTATGGAGTGTAGTGTTAACTGATTATGGAGTTCAGTGTTTACTGATTATGGGGTGTTGTGTTTACTGATTATGGGGTGTCGTGTTTGTTGATTATGGAGTGTCGTGTTTACAGATTATGGGGTGTAGTGTTTACTGATTATGGGGTGTAGTGTTTACTGATTATGGGGTGAAGTGTTTACTGATTATGGGGTGTAGTGTTTACTGATTATGTATTGTAGTGTTTACTGATTATGGGGTGTAGTTTTTAATGATTATGGAGTGTAGTATTTACTGATTATGGGGTGTAGTGTTTGTTGATTGTGGAGTGTAGTGTTTACTGATTATGGGGTGTAGTGTTTACTGATAATGGAGTATAGTGTTTACTGATTATGAGGTGTAGTGTTTACTGATTATGGGGAGTAGTGTTTACTGATTATGGGGCGTAGTGTTTACTTATTATGGGGTGTAGTGTTTACTTATTATGGGGTGTAGTGTTTACTTATTATGGGGTGTAGTGTTTGTTGATTATGCAGGGCAGAGTTTGTTGATTATGGGGTGTAGTGTTTACTGATTATGGAGTGTAGTGTTTACAGATTATGGGGAGTAATGTTTACTGATTATGGAGTGTAGTGTTTACTGATTATGGAGTGTTGTGTTTACTGATTATGGGGTGTAGTGTTTACAGATTATGGGGTGTAGTGTTTACTGATTATGGGGCGTAGTGTATGTTGATTATGGGGTGTAGTGTTTATTGATTATGGGGTGTAGTGTTTACTGATTATGGAGTGTAGTGTTTACTGATTATGGAGTGTAGTGTTTACTGATTATGGGGTGTAGTGTTTACTGATTATGGAGTGTAGTGTTTACAGATTATGGAGTGTAGTGTTTACTGATTATGGACTGTAGTGTTTACTGATTATGGAGTGTAGTGTTTACTGATTATGGGGTGTAGTGTTTACTGATTATGGGGTGTAGTGTTTACTGATTATTGGAGTGTAGTGTTTAATGATTATTCTAGTGTAGTGTTTACTGATTATGGGGTGTAGTGTTTACTGATTATGGGGTGAAGTGTTTACAGATTATGGGGTGTAGTGTTTACTGATTATGGGGTGTAGTGTTTACTGATTATGGGGTGAAGTGTTTACTGATTATGGGGTGTAGTGTTTACTTATTATGGATTGTAGTGTTTACTGATTATGGAGTGTAGTGCTTACTGATTATGGGGTGTAGTGTTTACTGATTATGGGGTGTAGTGTTTACTGATTATTGGAGTGTAGTGTTTAATGATTATTGGAGAGTAGTGTTTACTGATTATGGAGTGTAGTGTTTACTGATTATGGGGTGTAGTGTTTACTGATTATGGGGTGTAGTGTTTGTTAATTATGGAGTGTAGTGTTTGTTGATCATGGGGTGTAGTGTTTGTTGATTATGGAGTGTAGTGTTTGTTGATTATGGAGTGTAGAGTTTGCTGATTATGGGGTGTAGTGTTTACTTATTATGGGGTGTAGTGTTTGTTGATTATGCAGGGGAGAGTTTGTTGATTATGGGGTGTAGTGTTTACTGATTATGGAGTGTAGTGTTTACTGATTATGGGGTGTAGTGTTTACTGATTATGGGATGTAGTGTTTACTTATTATGGGGTGTAGTGTTTACTGATTATGGGGTGTAGTGTTTACTGATTATGGAGTGTAGTGTTTACTGATTATGGAGTGTTGTGTTTACTGATTATGGGGTGTAGTGTTTACTTATTATGGGGTGTAGTGATTACTGATTATGGGGTGTAGTGTTTACTGATTATGGAGTGTAGTGTTTACTGATTATGGAGTGTTGTGTTTACTGATTATGGGGTGTAGTGTTTACAGATTATGGGGTGTAGTGTTTACTTATTATGGGGTGTAGTGTTTACTGATTATGGGGTGTAGTGTTTACTTATTATGGGGTGTAGTGTTTACTGATTATGGGGTGTAGTGTTTACTGATTATGGAGTGTAGTGTTTACTGATTATGGAGTGTTGTGTTTACTGATTATGGGGTGTAGTGTTTACAGATTATGGGGTGTAGTGTTTACTGATCATGGGGCGTAGTGTTTGTTGATTATGGGGTGTAGTGTTTATTGATTATGGGGTGTAGTGATTACTGATTATGGGGTGTAGTGTTTACAGATTATGGGGTGTAGTGTTTACTGAGTATGGAGTATAGTGTTTACTGATTATGGAGTGTAGTGTTTACTGATTATGGGGTGTAGTGTTTACTGATTATGGAGTGTAGTGTTTACAGATTAAGGAGTGTAGTGTTTACTGATTATGGAGTGTAGTGTTTAATGATTATGGAGTGTAGTGTTTACTGATTATGGGGTGTAGTGTTTACTGATTATGGGGTGTAGTGTTTACTGATTATGGAGTGTAGTGTTTACTGATTATGGGGTGTAGTGTTTACTGATTATGGGGTGAAGTGTTTACAGATTATGGGGTGTAGTGTTTACTGATTATGGTGTGTAGTGTTTACTGATTATGGGGTGAAGTGTTTACTGATTGTGGGGTGTCGTGTTTACTGATTATGGGGTGAAGTGTTTACTGATTATGGGGTGTAGTGTTTACTTATTATGGATTGTAGTGTTTGTTGATTATGCGGTGTAGTGTTTACTGATTATGGGGTACAGTGTTTAGTGATTATGGGGTGTAGTGTTTACTAATTATGCAGAGTAGTGTTTGCTGATTATGGGGTGTAGTGTTTACTGATTATGGAGTGTATTGTTTACTGATTATGGGGTGTAGTGTTTACTGATCATGGGGTGTAGTGTTTACTGATTCTGGGGTGTAGTATTTACTGATTATGGAGTGTAGTGTTTACTGATTATGGGGTGTAGTGTTTACTGATCATGGGGTGTAGTGTTTACTGATTCTGGGGTGTAATGTTTACTGATTATGGAGTGTAGTGTTTACTGATTATGGGGTCTAGTGTTTACAGATTATGGAGTGTATTGTTTACTGATTATGGGGTGTAGTGTTTACTGATCATGGGGTGTAGTGTTTACTGATTCTGGGGTGTAGTGTTTACTGATTATGGAGTGTAGTGTTTACTGATTATGGGGTGTAGTGTTTCCTGATCATGGGGTGTAGTGTTTACTGATTATGGGGTGTAGTGTTTACTGATTATGGGGTGTAGTGTTTACTGATTATGGGGTGTAGTGTTTACTGATTATGGGGTGTAGTGTTTAATGATTATGGGGTGTAGTGTTTACTGATTATGGGGTGTAGTGTTTAATGATTATGGAGTGTAGTGTTTACTGATTATGGAGTGTAGTGTTTACTGATTATGGGGTGTAGTGTTTACTGATTATGGGGTGTAGTGTTTACTGATTATGGGGTGTAGTGTTTAATGATTATGGGGTGTTGTGTTTACTGATTATGCAGAGTAGTGTTTACTGATTATGGGGTGTAGTGTTTGTTGATTATGGAGTGTAGTGTTTACTGATTATGGGGTGTAGTGTTTACTGATTATGGGGTGTAGTGTTTACTTATTATGGGGTGTAGTGTTTACGGATTATGGGGTGTAGTGTTTATTGATTATGGGGTGTAGTGTTTACTGATTATGGGGTGTAGTGTTTACTGATTATGGGGTGCAGTGTTTATTGATTATGGAGTGTAGTGTTTACTGATTATGGGGTGTAGTGTTTGTTGATTATGGAGTGTAGTGTTTACTGATTATGGGGTGTAGTGTTTACTGATAATGGGGTGTAGTGTTTACTGATTATGGGGTGTAGTATTTACTGATTATGGGGTGTAGTGTTTACTGATTATGCGGTGAAATGTTTACTGATTATGGGGTGTAGTGTTTACTGATTATGGGGTGTAGTGTTTACTGATTTTGGGGTGTAGAGCTTACTGATTATGGAGTGTAGTGTTTAATGATTATGGGGTGTAGTGTTTACTGATTATGGGATGTAGTGTTTACTGATTATGGGATGTAGTGCTTACTGATAATGGGGTGTAGTGTTTACTGATTAAGGGGTGCAGTGTTTACTGATTATGGTGTGTAGTGTTTACTGATTATGGAGTGTAGTGTTTACTGATTATGGGGTGTAGAGTTTACTGATTATGGGGTGTAGTGTTTGTTGATTATGGAGTGTAGTGTTTTACTGATTATGGGGTGTAGTGTTTACTGATTATCGGGTGTCGTGTTTGTTGATTATGGAGTGAAGTGATTGTTGATTATGGAGGGTACTGTTTACTGATTATGGAGTGTAGTGTTTGTTGATAATGGAGTGTAGTGATTGTTCATTATGGAGGGTAGTGTTTTCTGATTATGGAGTGTAGTGTTTACTGATTATGGAGTCTAGTTTTTACTGATTATGGGGTGTAGTGTTTACTGATTATGGGGTGTAGTGTTTGTTGATTATGGAGTGTAGTGTTTGTTGATTATGGAGTGTAGTGTTTACTGATTATGGAGTGTAGTGTTTACTGATTATGGAGTTCAGTGTTTACTGATTATGGGGTGTTGTGTTTACTGATTATGGGGTGTAGTGTTTGTTGATTATGGAGTGTCGTGTTTACAGATTATGGGGTGTAGTGTTTACTGATTATGGGGTGTAGTGTTTACTGATTATGGGGTGCAGTGTTTACAGATTATGGGGTGTAGTGTTTACTGATTATGGAGCGTAGTGTTTACTGATTATGGGGTGTAATTTTTAATGATTATGGAGTGTAGTATTTACTGATTATGGGGTGTAGTGTTTACTGATTATGGGGTGTAGTGTTTACTGATTATGGGGTGTAGTGTTTACTGATTATGGGGTGTAGTGTTTACTGATTATGGAGTGTAGTGTTTACTGATTATGGGGTGTAGTGTTTACTGATTATGGGGTGTAGTGTTTACTGATTATGGGGTGTAGTGTTTACTGATTATGGAGTGTAGTGTTTGTTAAATATGGAGTGTAGTGTTTGTTGATTATGGAGTGTAGTGTTTGTTGATTATGGAGTGTAGAGTTTGTTGATTATGGGGTGTAGTGTTTGTTGATTATGGAGTGTAGTGTTTGTTGATTATGGAGTGTAGAGTCTGTTGATTATGGGGTGTAGTGTTTACTTATTATGGGGTGTAGTGTTTGTTGATTATGCAGGGCAGAGTATGTTGATTATGGGGTGTAGTGTTTACTGATTATGGAGTGTAGTGTTTACAGATTATGGGGAGTAGTGTTTACTGATTATGGGGTGTAGTGTTTACTGATTATGGGATGTAGTGTTTACTTATTATGGGGTGTAGTGTTTACTGATTATGGGGTGTAGTGTTAACTGATTATGGGGTGTAGTGTTTACTGATTATGGATTGTAGTGTTTACTGATTATGGAGTGTAGTGTTTACTGATTATGGGGTGTAGTGTTTACAGATTATGGGGTGTAGTGTTTACTGATTATGGGGCGTAGTGTTTGTTGATTATGGGGTGTAGTGTTTATTGATTATGGGGTGTAGTGTTTACTGATTATGGGGTGTAGTGTTTACAGATTATGGGGTGTAGTGTTTACTGATTATGGAGTGTAGTGTTTACTGATTATGGGGTGTAGTGTTTACTGATTATGGAGTGTAGTGTTTACAGATTATGGAGTGTAGTGTTTACTGATTATGGAGTGTAGTGTTTACTGATTATGGAGTGTAGTGTTTACTGATTATGGGGTGTAGTGTTTACTGATTATGGGGTGTAGTGTTTACTGATTATTGGAGTGTAGTGTTTAATGATTATTCTAGTGTAGTGTTTACTGATTATGGGGTGAAGTGTTTACTGATTATGGGGTGAAGTGTTTACAGATTATGGGGTGTAGTGTTTACTGATTATGGGGTGTAGTGTTTACTGATTATGGGGTGAAGTGTTTACTGATTATGGGGTGTAGTGTTTACTTATTATGGATTGTAGTGTTTACTGATTATGGAGTGTAGTGTTTACTGATTATGGGGTGTAGTGTTTAGTGATTATGGGGTGTAGTGTTTACTGATTATTGGAGTGTAGTGTTTAATGATTATTGGAGTGTAGTGTTTACTGATTATGGAGTGTAGTGTTTACTGATTATGGGGTGTAGTGTTTACTGATTATGGGGTGTAGTGTTTACTGATTATGAGGTGTAGTGTTTACTGATTATGGGGTGTAGTGTTTACTGATTATGGAGTGTAGTGTTTGTTAATTATGGAGTGTAGTGTTTGTTGATTATGGGGTGTAGTGATTGTTGATTATGGAGTGTAGTGTTTGTTGATTATGGAGTGTAGAGTTTGTTGATTATGGGGTGTAGTGTTTACTTATTATGGGGTGTAGTGTTTGTTGATTATGCAGGGGAGAGTTTGTTGATTATGGGGTGTAGTGTTTACTGATTATGGAGTGTAGTGTTTACTGATTATGGGGAGTAGTGTTTACTGATTATGGGGTGTAGTGTTTACTGATTATGGGATGTAGTGTTTACTTATTATGGGGTGTAGTGTTTACTGATTATGGGGTGTAGTGTTTACTGATTATGGAGTGTAGTGTTTACTGATTATGGAATGTTGTGTTTACTGATTATGGGGTGTAGTGTTTACAGATTATGGGGTGTAGTTTTTACTGATTATGGGGCGTAGTGTTTGTTGATTATGGGGTGTAGTGTTTATTGATTATGGGGTGTAGTGTTTACTGATTATGGGGTGTAGTGTTTACAGATTATGGGGTGTAGTGTTTACTGAGTATGGAGTGTAGTGTTTTACTGATTATGGGGTGTAGTGTTTACTGATTATTGGAGTGTAGTGTTTACTGATTATGCACAGTAGTGTTTACTGATTATGGGGTGTAGTGTTTACTGATTATGGGATGTAGTGTTTACTGATTATGGGGTGTAGTGTTGACTGATTATGGGGTGCAGTGTTTACTGATTATGGTGTGTAGTGTTGACTGATTATGGGGTGTAGTGTTTACTGATTATGGGGTGTAGTGTTTACTGATTATGGGGTGTATTGTTTACGGATTATGGGGTGTAGTGTTTGTTGATTATGGGGTGTAGTGTATACTGATTATGGGGTGTAGTGTTTGTTGATTATGGAGTGTAGTGTTTTACTGATTATGGGGTGTAGTGTTTACTGATTATCGGGTGTCGTGTTTGTTGATTATGACGTGTAGTGATTGTTGATTATGGAGGGTAGTGTTTACTGATTATGCAGTGTAGTGTTTGTTGATAATGGAGTGTAGTGATTGTTGATTATGGAGGGTAGTGTTTTCTGATTATGGAGTGTAGTGTTTACTGATTATGGAGTCTAGTTTTTAATGATTATGGGGTGTAGTGTTTACTGATTATGGGGTGTAGTGTTTGTTGATTATGGAGTGTAGTGTTTGTTGATTATGGAGTGTAGTGTTTACTGATTATGGAGTGTAGTGTTTACTGATTATGGAGTTCAGTGTTTACTGATTATGGGGTGTTGTGTTTACTGATTATGGGGTGTAGTGTTTGTTGATTATGGAGTGTCGTGTTTACAGATTATGGGGTGTAGTGTTTACTGATTATGGGGTGTAGTGTTTACTGATTATGGGGTGAAGTGTTTACTGATTATGGGGTGTAGTGTTTACTGATTATGTATTGTAGTGTTTACTGATTATGGGGTGTAGTTTTTAATGATTATGGAGTGTAGTATTTACTGATTATGGGGTGTAGTGTTTGTTGATTATGGAGTGTAGTGTTTACTGATTATGGGGTGTAGTGTTTACTGATTATGGGGTGTAGTGTTTACTGATTATGGGGTGTAGTGTTTACTGATTATGGAGTGTAGTGTTTGTTAATTATGGAGTGTAGTGTTTGTTGATTATGGAGTGTAGTGTTTGTTGATTATGGAGTGTAGAGTTTGTTGATTATGGGGTGTAGTGTTTGTTGATTATGGAGTGTAGTGTTTGTTGATTATGGAGTGTAGAGTTTGTTGATTATGGGGTGTAGTGTTTACTTATTATGGGGTGTAGTGTTTGTTGATTATGCAGGGCAGAGTTTGTTGATTATGGGGTGTAGTGTTTACTGATTATGGAGTGTAGTGTTTACAGATTATGGGGAGTAGTGTTTACTGATTATGGGGTGTAGTGTTTACTGATTATGGGATGTAGTGTTTACTTATTATGGGGTGTAGTGTTTACTGATTATGGGGTGTAGTGTTAACTGATTATGGGGTGTAGTGTTTACTGATTATGGAATGTAGTGTTTACTGATTATGGGGTGTAGTGTTTACAGATTATGGGGTGTAGTGTTTACTGATTATGGGGTTTAGTGTTTACAGATTATGGGGTGTAGTGTTTACTGATTATGGGGTGTAGTGTTTATTGATTATGGGGTGTAGTGTTTACTGATTATGGGGTGTAGTGTTTACAGATTATGGGGTGTAGTGTTTACTGATTATGGAGTGTAGTGTTTACTGATTATGGGGTGTAGTGTTTACTGATTATGGGGTGTAGTGTTTAATGATTATGGGGTGTAGTGTTTACTGATTATGCAGAGTAGTGTTTACTGATTATGGGGTGTAGTGTTTACTGATTATGGGGTGTAGTGTTTAATGATTATGGGGAGTAGTGTTTACTGATTATGCAGAGTAGTGTTTACTGATTATGGGGTGTAGTGTTTGTTGATTATGGAGTGTAGTGTTTACTGATTATGGGGTGTAGTGTTTACTTATTATGGGGTGTAGTGTTTACGGATTATGGGGTGTAGTGTTTATTGATTATGGGGTGTAGTGTTTACTGATTATGGGGTGTAGTGTTTACTGATTATGAGGTGCAGTGTTTATTGATTATGGAGTG
Organism: Cetorhinus maximus; assembly: GCF_964194155.1. Taxonomy (NCBI): domain Eukaryota; kingdom Metazoa; phylum Chordata; class Chondrichthyes; order Lamniformes; family Cetorhinidae; genus Cetorhinus; species Cetorhinus maximus. The sequence goes on along the minus strand of NC_135894.1, from coordinate 104,367,319 downwards.
TAGTGTTTACTGATTATGGGGTGTAGTTTTTGTTGATTATGGAGTGTAGTGTTTACTGATTATGGGGTGTAGTGTTTACTGATAATGGGGTGTAGTGTTTACTTATTATGGGGTGTAGTATTTACTGATTATGGGGTGTAGTGTTTACTGATTATGGGGTGAAATGTTTACTGATTATGGGGTGTAGTGTTTACTGATTATGGGGTGTAGTGTTTACTGATTATGGGGTGTAGTGCTTAGTGATTATGGAGTGTAGTGTTTACTGATTATGGGGTGTAGTGTTTACTGATTATGGGATGTAGTGTTTACTGATTATGGGATGTAGTGCTTACTGATAATGGGGTGTAGTGTTTACTGATTAAGGGGTGCAGTGTTTACTGATTATGGTGTGTAGTGTTTACTGATTATGGAGTGTAGTGTTTACTGATTATGGGGTGTAGAGTTTACTGATTATGGGGTATAGAGTTTACTGATTATGGGATGTAGTGTTTACTGATTATGGAGTGTAGTGTTTACTGATTATGGAGTGTAGTGTTTACAGATTATGGAGTGTAGTGTTTACTCATAATGGGGTGTAGTGTTTAGTGATTATGGGGTGTAGTGTTTACCGATTATGGGGTGCATTGTTTACTGATAATGGGGTGTAGTGTTTACTGACTATGGAGTGTAGTGTTTACTGATTATGGGGTGTAGTGTTTACTGATAATGGGGTGTAGTGTTTACTGACTATGGAGTGTAGTGTTTACTGATTATGGGGTGTAGTGTTTACTTATTATGGGGTGTAGTGTTTACTGATTATGGGGTGCAGTGTTTACAGATTATGGGGTGTAGTGTTTACTGATTATGGAGCGTAGTGTTTACTGATTATGGGGTGTAGTGTTTACTGATTATGGAGTGTAGTGTTTACTGATTATGGGGTGTAGTGTTTACTGATTATGGGGTGTAGTGTTTGCTGATTATGGGGTGTAGTGTTTACTGATTATGGAGTGTAGTGTTTACTGATTATGGAGCGTAGTGTTTACTGATTATGGGGTGTAGTGTTTACCGATTATGGGGTGTAGTGTTTACTGATTATGGGGTGTAGCGTTTACTGATTATGGAGTGTAGTGCTTACTGATTATGGAGCGTAGTGTTTACTGATTATGGAGCGTAGTGTTTACTGATTATGGGGTGTAGTGTTTACTGATTATGGGGTGTAGTGTTTACTGATTATGGGGTGTAGCGTTTACTGATTATGGGGTGTAGTGTTTACTGATTATGGAGCGTAGTGTTTACTGATTATGGGGTGTAGTGTTTACTGATTATGGGGTGTAGCGTTTACTGATTATGGAGTGTAGTGTTTACTGATTATGGGGTGTATTGTTTACAGTTTATGGGGTGTAGTGTTTGTTGATTATGGGGTGCAGTGTTTACTGATTATGGGGTGTAGTGTTTGTTGATTATGGAGTGTAGTGTTTTACTGATTGTGGGGTGTAGTGTTTACTGATTATCGGGTGTAGTGTTTGTTGATTATGGAGTGTAGTGTTTGATGATTATGGGGTGTCGTGTTTGTTGATAATGGAGTGTAGTGTTTGTTAATAATGGGGTGTAGTGTTTGCTGACTAAGGAGTGCAGTGTTTGTTGATAATGGAGTGTAGTGATTGTTGATTATGGAGGGTAGTGTTTACTGATTATGGGGTGTAGTGTTTACTGATTATGGAGTGTAGTGTTTGATGATAATGGAGTGTAGTGATTATTGATTATGGAGGGTAGTGTTTACTGATTATGGAGTGTAGTCTTTGTTGATAATGGAGTGTAGTGTTTGTTGATTATGGAGTGTAGTGTTTACTGATTATGGAGTCTAGTGTTTACTGATTAGGGGGTGTAGTGTTTACTGATTATGGAGTCTAGTGTTTACTGATTATGGGGTGTAGTGTTTACTGATTATGGGGTGTAGTGTTTACTGATTATGGAGTGTAGTGTTTACTGATTAAGGAGTGTAGTGTTTACATATTATGGGGTGTAGTGTTTACTGATAATGGGGTGTAGTGTTTACTGATTATGGAGTGTAGTGTTTACTGATTATGGAGTCTAGTGTTTACTGATTATGGGGTGTAGTGTTTACTGATTATGGGGTGTAGTGTTTACTGATTATGGAATGTAGTGTTTACTGATTAAGGAGTGTAGTGTTTACTTATTATGGGGTGTAGTGTTTACTGATTATGGGGTGTAGTGTTTACTGATTATGGGGTGTAGAGTAACTGATCATGGGGTGTAGTGTTTACTGATTATGCAGAGTATTGTTTACTGATTATGGATTGTAGTGTTTACTGATTATGGGGTGTAGTGTTTACTGATTATGGGGTGTAGTGTTTACTGATTATGCAGAGTAGTGTTTACTGATTATGGGCTATAGTGTTTACTGATTATGGGTTGTAGTGTTTACTGATTATGGGGTGTAGTGTTTACTGATTATGGTGTGTAGTGTTTACTGATTATGGGGTGTAGTGTTTACTGATTATGGGGTGTAGTGTTGACTGATTATGGAGTGTAGTGTTTACTGATTATGGAGTGTAGTGTTTACTGATTATGGGGTGTAGAGTTTACTGATTATGGGGTGTAGTTTTTATTGATTATGGGGTGTAGTGATTACTTATCATGGAGTGTAGTGTTTACTGATTATTGGAGTTTAGTGTTTACTGATTATGGACTGTAGTGTTTACTGATTATGGAGTGTAGTGTTTACAGATTATGGGGTGTAGTGTTTACTGATTATGGGGTGTAGTGTTTACTGATTATGGAGTGTAGTGTTTACTGATTATGCAGTTTAGTGTTTACTGATTATGGGGTGTAGTGTTTACTGATTATGGAGTGTAGTGTTTACTGATTATGGGGTGTAGTGTTTACTGATTATGGGGTGTAGTGTTTACTGATTATGGGGTGAAGTGTTGACTGATTATGGGGTGTAGTGTTTACTGATTATGGGGTGTAGTGTTTACTGATTATGGGGTGTAGTGTTTACTGATTATGGGGTGTAGTGTTTACTGATTATGGGGTGTAGTGTTTACTGATTATGGGGTGTAGTGTTTACTGATTATGGGGTGTAGTGTTTACTGATTATGGGGTGTAGTGTTTACTGATTATGGGGTGTAGTGTTTACTGATTATGGGGTGAAGTGTTGACTGATTATGGGGTGTAGTGTTTACTGATTATGGGGGGTAGTGTTAACTGATTATGGGGTTTAGTGTTTACTGATTATGGGGTGTAGTGTTGACTGATTATGGGGTGTAGTGTTTACTGATTATTGGAGTGTAGTGTTTACTGATTATGCACAGTAGTGTTTACTGATTATGGGGTGTAGTGTTTACTGATTATGGGATGTAGTGTTTACTGATTATGGGGTGTAGTGTTGACTGATTATGGGGTGCAGTGTTTACTGATTATGGTGTGTAGTGTTGACTGATTATGGGGTGTAGTGTTTACTGATTATGGGGTGTAGTGTTTACTGATTATGGGGTGTATTGTTTACGGATTATGGGGTGTAGTGTTTACTGATTATGGGGTGTAGTGTTTGTTGATTATGGAGTGTAGTGTTTTACTGATTATGGGGTGTAGTGTTTACTGATTATCGGGTGTCGTGTTTGTTGATTATGGAGTGTAGTGATTGTTGATTATGGAGGGTAGTGTTTACTGATTATGGAGTGTAGTGTTTGTTGATAATGGAGTGTAGTGATTGTTGATTATGGAGGGTAGTGTTTTCTGATAATGGAGTGTAGTGTTTACTGATTATGGAGTCTAGTGTTTACTGATTAGGGGGTGTAGTGTTTACTGATTATGGAGTCTAGTGTTTACTGATTATGGGGTGTAGTGTTTACTGATTATGGGGTGTAGTGTTTACTGATTATGGAGTGTAGTGTTTACTGATTAAGGAGTGTAGTGTTTACATATTATGGGGTGTAGTGTTTACTGATAATGGGGTGTAGTGTTTACTGATTATGGAGTGTAGTGTTTACTGATTATGGAGTCTAGTGTTTACTGATTATGGGGTGTAGTGTTTACTGATTATGGGGTGTAGTGTTTACTGATTATGGAATGTAGTGTTTACTGATTAAGGAGTGTAGTGTTTACTTATTATGGGGTGTAGTGTTTACTGATTATGGGGTGTAGTGTTTACTGATTATGGGGTGTAGAGTAACTGATCATGGGGTGTAGTGTTTACTGATTATGCAGAGTATTGTTTACTGATTATGGAGTGTAGTGTTTACTGATTATGGGGTGTAGTGTTTACTGATTATGGGGTGTAGTGTTTACTGATTATGCAGAGTAGTGTTTACTGATTATGGGCTATAGTGTTTACTGATTATGGGTTGTAGTGTTTACTGATTATGGGGTGTAGTGTTTACTGATTATGGTGTGTAGTGTTTACTGATTATGGGGTGTAGTGTTTACTGATTATGGGGTGTAGTGTTGACTGATTATGGAGTGTAGTGTTTACTGATTATGGAGTGTAGTGTTTACTGATTATGGGGTGTAGAGTTTACTGATTATGGGGTGTAGTTTTTATTGATTATGGGGTGTAGTGATTACTTATCATGGAGTGTAGTGTTTACTGATTATTGGAGTTTAGTGTTTACTGATTATGGACTGTAGTGTTTACTGATTATGGAGTGTAGTGTTTACAGATTATGGGGTGTAGTGTTTACTGATTATGGGGTGTAGTGTTTACTGATTATGGAGTGTAGTGTTTACTGATTATGCAGTTTAGTGTTTACTGATTATGGGGTGTAGTGTTTACTGATTATGGAGTGTAGTGTTTACTGATTATGGGGTGTAGTGTTTACTGATTATGGGGTGTAGTGTTTACTGATTATGGGGTGAAGTGTTGACTGATTATGGGGTGTAGTGTTTACTGATTATGGGGTGTAGTGTTTACTGATTATGGGGTGTAGTGTTTACTGATTATGGGGTGTAGTGTTTACTGATTATGGGGTGTAGTGTTTACTGATTATGGGGTGTAGTGTTTACTGATTATGGGGTGTAGTGTTTACTGATTATGGGGTGTAGTGTTTACTGATTATGGGGTGTAGTGTTTACTGATTATGGGGTGTAGTGTTTACTGATTATGGGGTGTAGTGTTTACTGATTATGGGGTGTAGTGTTTACTGATTATGGGGTGAAGTGTTGACTGATTATGGGGTGTAGTGTTTACTGATTATGGGGGGTAGTGTTAACTGATTATGGGGTTTAGTGTTTACTGATTATGGGGTGTAGTGTTGACTGATTATGGGGTGTAGTGTTTACTGATTATTGGAGTGTAGTGTTTACTGATTATGCACAGTAGTGTTTACTGATTATGGGGTGTAGTGTTTACTGATTATGGGATGTAGTGTTTACTGATTATGGGGTGTAGTGTTGACTGATTATGGGGTGCAGTGTTTACTGATTATGGTGTGTAGTGTTGACTGATTATGGGGTGTAGTGTTTACTGATTATGGGGTGTAGTGTTTACTGATTATGGGGTGTATTGTTTACGGATTATGGGGTGTAGTGTTTACTGATTATGGGGTGTAGTGTTTGTTGATTATGGAGTGTAGTGTTTTACTGATTATGGGGTGTAGTGTTTACTGATTATCGGGTGTCGTGTTTGTTGATTATGGAGTGTAGTGATTGTTGATTATGGAGGGTAGTGTTTACTGATTATGGAGTGTAGTGTTTGTTGATAATGGAGTGTAGTGATTGTTGATTATGGAGGGTAGTGTTTTCTGATAATGGAGTGTAGTGTTTACTGATTATGGAGTCTAGTTTTTACTGATTATGGGGTGTAGTGTTTACTGATTATGGGGTGTAGTGTTTGTTGATTATGGAGTGTAGTGTTTGTTGATTATGGAGTGTAGTGTTTACTGATTATGGAGTGTAGTGTTTACTGATTATGGAGTTCAGTGTTTACTGATTATGGGGTGTTGTGTTTACTGATTATGGGGTGTAGTGTTTGTTGATTATGGAGTGTCGTGTTTACAGATTATGGGGTGTAGTGTTTACTGATTATGGGGTGTAATGTTTACTGATTATGGGGTGAAGTGTTTACTGATTATGGGGTGTTGTGTTTACTGATTATGTATTGTAGTGTTTCCTGATTATGGGGTGTAGTTTTTAATGATTATGGAGTGTAGTATTTACTGATTATGGGTTGTAGTGTTTGTTGATTATGGAGTGTAGTGTTTACTGATTATGGGGTGTAGTGTTTACTGATTATGGGGTGTAGTGTTTACTGATTATGGAGTTCAGTGTTTACTGATTATGGGGTGTTGTGTTTACTGATTATGGGGTGTAGTGTTTGTTGATTATGGAGTGTCGTGTTTACAGATTATGGGGTGTAGTGTTTACTGATTATGGGGTGTAGTGTTTACTGATTATGGGGTGAAGTGTTTACTGATTATGGGGTGTAGTTTTTAATGATTAGGGAGTGTAGTATTTACTGATTATGGGGTGTAGTGTTTGTTGATTATGGAGTGTAGTGTTTACTGATTATGGGGTGTAGTGTTTACTGATAATGGAGTGTAGTGTTTACTGATTATGAGGTGTAGTGTTGACTGATTATGGGGTGTAGTGTTTACTGATTATGGGGTGTAGTGTTTACTGATAATGGAGTGTAGTGTTTACTGATTATGGGGTGTAGTGTTTACTGATTATGGGGTGTAGTGTTTACTGATTATGGGGTGTAGTGTTTACTGATTATGGGGTGTAGTGTTTACTGATTATGGGGTGTAGTGTTTACTGATTATGGAGTGTAGTGTTTGATGATAATGGAGTGTAGTGATTATTGATTATGGAGGGTAGTGTTTACTGATTATGGAGTGTAGTGTTTGATGATAATGGAGTGTAGTGATTACGTATCATGGAGTGTAGTGTTTACTGATTATTGGAGTTTAGTGTTTACTGATTATGGAGTGTAGTGTTTGATGATAATGGAGTGTAGTGATTATTGATTATGGAGGGTAGTGTTTACTGATTATGGAGTGTAGTGTTTGATGATAATGGAGTGTAGTGATTACGTATCATGGAGTGTAGTGTTTACTGATTATTGGAGTTTAGTGTTTACTGATTACGGACTGTAGTGTTTACTGATTATGGAGTGTAGTGTTTACTGATTATGGGTTGTAGTGTTTACTGATTATGGGGTGTAGTGTTTACTGATTATGGGGTGTAGTGTTTACTGATTTTGCGGTGTAGTGTTTACTGATTATGGGGTGTAGTGTTTAATGATAATGGAGTGTAGTGTTCACTGATTATGGGGTGTAGTGTTTACTGATTATGGGGTGTAGTGTTTACTGGTTATGGGGTGTAGAGTTTACTGATTATGGGGTGTAGTGTTTACAGATAATGGAGTGTAGTGTTTACTGATTATGGGGTGTAGTGTTTACTGATTACGGGGTGTAGTGTTTACTGACTATGGGGTGCAGTGTTTACTGATTATGGAGTGTAGTGTTTACTGATTATGGAGTGTAGTGTTTACAGATTATGGAGTGTAGTGTTTACTGATTATGGGGTGTAGTGTTTACTGAATATGGGGTGTAATGTTTACTGATTATGGGGTGTAGTGTTTACTGATTATGGGGTGTAGTGTTAACTGATTATGGGGTGTAGTGCTTTCTGATTATGGAGTGTAGTGTTTACTGATTAAGGGGTGTAGTGTTTACTGATTATGGGATGTAGTGTTTACTGATTATGGGGTGTAGTGTTTACTGATTATGGGGTGTAGTGTTTACTGATTATGGAGTGTAGTGTTTACTGATTATGGTGTGTAGTGTTGACTGATTATGGGGTGTAGTGTTTACTGATTATGGGGTGTAGTGTTTACTGATTATGGGGTGTATTGTTTACGGATTATGGGGTGTAGTGTTTGTTGATTATGGGGTGTAGTGTATACTGATTATGGGGTGTAGTGTTTGTTGATTATGGAGTGTAGTGTTTTACTGATTATGGGGTGTAGTGTTTACTGATTATCGGGTGTCGTGTTTGTTGATTATGGAGTGTAGTGATTGTTGATTATGGAGGGTAGTGTTTACTGATTACGGAGTGTAGTGTTTGTTGATAATGGAGTGTAGTGATTGTTGATTATGGAGGGTAGTGTTTTCTGATTATGGGGTGCAGTGTTTACTGATTATGGTGTGTAGTGTTGACTGATTATGGGGTGTAGTGTTTACTGATTATGGGGTGTAGTGTTTACTGATTATGGGGTGTATTGTTTACGGATTATGGGGTGTAGTGTTTGTTGATTATGGGGTGTAGTGTATACTGATTATGGGGTGTAGTGTTTGTTGATTATGGAGTGTAGTGTTTTACTGATTATGGGGTGTAGTGTTTACTGATTATCGGGTGTCGTGTTTGTTGATTATGGAGTGTAGTGATTGTTGATTATGGAGGGTAGTGTTTACTGATTATGGAGTGTAGTGTTTGTTGATAATGGAGTGTAGTGATTGTTGATTATGGAGGGTAGTGTTTTCTGATTATGGAGTGTAGTGTTTACTGATTATGGAGTCTAGTTTTTACTGATTATGGGGTGTAGTGTTTACTGATTATGGGGGGTAGTGTTTGTTGATTATGGAGTGCAGTGTTTGTTGATTATGGAGTGTAGTGTTTCCTGATTATGGAGTGTAGTGTTTACTGATTATGGAGTTCAGTGTTTACTGATTATGGGGTGTTGTGTTTACTGATTATGGGGTGTAGTGTTTGTTGATTATGGAGTGTCGTGTTTACAGATTATGGGGTGTAGTGTTTACTGATTATGGGGTGTAGTGTTTACTGATTATGGGGTGAAGTGTTTACTGATTATGGGGTGTAGTGTTTACTGATTATGTATTGTAGTGTTTACTGATTATGGGGTGTAGTTTTTAATGATTATGGAGTGTAGTATTTACTGATTATGGGGTGTAGTGTTTGTTGATTATGGAGTGTAGTGTTTACTGATTATGGGGTGTAGTGTTTACTGATAATGGAGTGTAGTATTTACTGATTATGAGGTGTAGTGTTGACTGATTATGGGGTGTAGTGTTTACTGATTATGGGGTGTAGTGTTTACTGATAATGGAGTGTAGTGTTTACTGATTATGGGGTGTAGTGTTTACTGATTATGGGGTGTAGTGTTTACTGATTATGGGGTGTAGTGTTTACTGATTATGGAGTCTAGTGCTTACTGATTATGGGGTGTAGTGTTTACTGATTATGGAGTCTAGTGTTTACTGATTATGGAGTGTAGTGTTTACTGATTATGGGGTGTAGTGTTTGTTGATTATGGAGTGTAGTGTTTACTGATTATGGGGTGTAGTGTTTACTGATTATGGGGTGTAGTGTTTACTGATTATGTGGTGAAGTGTTTACTGATTATGGGGTGTAGTGTTTACTGATTATGGGATGTAGAGTTTACTGATTATGGGGTGTAGTGTTTAATGATTATGGAGTGTAGTGTTTACTGATTATGGGGTGTAGTGTTTGTTGATTATGGAGTCTAGTGTTTACTGATTATGGGGTGTAGTGTTTACTGATAATGGGATGTAGTGTTTACTGATTATGGGGTGTAGTGTTTACTGATTATGGGGTGTAGTGTTTACTGATTATGCGGTGTAGTGTTTACTGATTATGGGGTGTAGTGTTTAATGATAATGGAGTGTAGTGTTTACTGATTATGGGGTGTAGTGTTTACTGATTATGGGGTGTAGTGTTTACTGGTTATGGGGTGAGAGTTTACTGATTATGGGGTGTAGTGTTTACAGATAATGGAGTGTAGTGTTTACTGATTATGGGGTGTAGTGTTTACTGATTACGGGGTGTAGTGTTTACTGACTATGGGGTGCAGTGTTTACTGATTATGGAGTGTAGTGTTTACTGATTATGGAGTGTAGTGTTTACAGATTATGGAGTGTAGTGTTTACTGATTATGGGGTGTAGTGTTTACTGATTATGGGGTGTAGTGTTTACTGATTATGGGGTGTAGTGTTTACTGAATATGGGGTGTAGTGTTTACTGATTATGGGGTGTAGTGTTTACTGATTATGGGGTGTAGTGTTAACTGATTATGGGGTGTAGTGCTTTCTGATTATGGAGTGTAGTGTTTACTGATTATGGGGTGTAGTGTTTACTGATTATGGAGTGTAGTGTTTACTGATTATGGGGTGTAGTGTTTACTGATTATGGGGTGTAGTGTTTACTGATTATTGGAGTGTAGTGTTTAATGATTATTGGAGTGTAGTTTTTACTGATTATGGAGGGTAGTGTTTACTGATTATGGGGTGTACTGTTTACTGATTATGGGGTGTAGTATTTACTGATTATGAGGTGTAGTGTTTACTGATTATGGGGTGTAGTGTTTACTGATTATGGAGTGTAGTGTTTGTTAATTATGGAGTGTACTGTTTGTTGATTATGGAGTGTAGAGTTTGTTGATTATGGGGTGTAGTGTTTGTTGATTATGGAGTGTAGAGTTTGTTGATTATGGGGTGTAGTGTTTGTTGATTATGGAGTGTAGTGTTTGTTGATTATGGAGTGTAGAGTTTGTTGATTATGGGGTGTAGTGTTTACTTATTATGGGGTGTAGTGTTTGTTGATTATGCAGGGCAGAGTTTGTTGATTATGGGGTGTAGTGTTTACTGATTATGGAGTGTAGTGTTTACTGATTATGGAGTCTAGTTTTTACTGATTATGGGGTGTAGTGTTTACTGATAATGGGGTGTAGTGTTTGTTGATTATGGAGTGTAGTGTTTGTTGATTATGGAGTGTAGTGTTTACTGATTATGGAGTGTAGTGTTTACTGATTATGGAGTTCAGTGTTTACTGATTATGGGGTGTTGTGTTTACTTATTATGGGGTGTAGTGTTTGTTGATTATGGAGTGTCATGTTTACAGATTATGGGGTGTAGTGTTTACTGATTATGGGGTGTAGTGTTTACTGATTATGGGGTGAAGTGTTTACTGATTATGGGGTGTAGTGTTTACTGATTATGTATTGTAGTGTTTCCTGATTATGGGGTGTAGTTTTTAATGATTATGGAGTGTAGTATTTACTGATTATGGGGTGTAGTGTTTGTTGATTATGGAGTGTAGTGTTTACTGATTATGGGGTGTAGTGTTTACTGATTATGCAGTGTCGTGTTTACAGATTATGGGGTGTAGTGTTTACTGATTATGGGGTGTAGTGTTTACTGATTATGGGGTGAAGTGTTTACTGATTATGGGGTGTAGTGTTTACTGATTATGTATTGTAGTGTTTACTGATTATGGGGTGTAGTTTTTAATGATTATGGAGTGTAGTATTTACTGATTATGGGGTGTAGTGCTTGTTGATTATGGAGTGTAGTGTTTACTGATTATGGGGTGTAGTGTTTACTGATAATGGAGTGTAGTGTTTACTGATTATGGGGTGTAGTGTTTACTGATTATGGGGTGTAGTGTTTACTGATTATGAGGTGTAGTGTTGACTGATTATGGGGTGTAGTGTTTACTGATTATGGGGTGTAGTGTTTACTGATAATGGAGTGTAGTGTTTACTGATTATGGGGCGTAGTTTTTACTGATTATGGGGTGTAGTGTTTACTGATTATGGGGTGTAGTGTTTACTGATTATGGGGTGTAGTGTTTACTGATTATGGAGTCTAGTGCTTACTGATTATGGTGTGTAGTGTTTACTGATTATGGAGTCTAGTGTTTACTGATTATGGAGTGTAGTGTTTACTGATTATGGGGTGTAGTGTTTGTTGATTATGGAGTGTAGTGTTTACTGATTATGGGGTGTAGTGTTTACTGATTATGGGGTGTAGTGTTTACTGATTATGGGGTGTATTGTTTACTGTTTATGGGGTGTAGTGTTTGTTGATTATGGGGTGTAGTGTTTACTGATTATGGGGTGTAGTGTTTGTTGATTATGGAGTGTAGTGTTTTACTGATTATGGGGTGTAGTGTTTACTGATTATCGGGTGTAGTGTTTGTTGATTATGGAGTGTAGTGTTTGATGATTATGGGGTGTCGTGTTTGTTGATAATGGAGTGTAGTGTTTTTTAATAATGGGGTGTAGTGTTTGCTGACTATGGAGTGCAGTGTTTGTTGATAATGGAGTGTAGTGATTGTTGATTATGGAGGGTAGTGTTTACTGATTATGGAGTGTAGTGTTTACTGATTATGGAGTGTAGTGTTTGATGATAATGGAGTGTAGTGATTATTGATTATGGAGGGTAGTGTTTACTGATTATGGGGTGTAGTGTTTACTGATTATGGGGTGTAGTGTTTACTGATTATGGAGTTCAGTGTTTACTGATTATGGGGTGTTGTGTTTACTGATTATGGGGTGTAGTGTTTTTTGATTATGGAGTGTCGTGTTTACAGATTATGGGGTGTAGTGTTTACTGATTATGGGGTGTAGTGTTTACTGATTATGGGGTGAAGTGTTTACTGATTATGGGGTGTAGTGTTTACTGATTATGTATTGTAGTGTTTACTGATTATGGGGTGTAGTTTTTAATGATTATGGAGTGTAGTATTTACTGATTATGGGGTGTAGTGTTTGTTGATTATGGAGTGTAGTGTTTACTGATTATGGGGTGTAGTGTTTACTGATAATGGAGTGTAGTGTTTACTGATAATGGAGTGTAGTGTTTACTGATTATGGGGTGTAGTTTTTACTGATTATGGGGTGTAGTGTTTACTGATTATGGGGTGTAGTGTTTACTGATTATGGGGTGTAGTGTTTACTGATTATGGGGTGTAGTGTTTACTGATTATGGAGTCTAGTGCTTACTGATTATGGTGTGTAGTGTTTACTGATTATGGAGTCTAGTGTTTACTGATTATGGAGAGTAGTGTTTACTGATTATGGGGTGTAGTGTTTGTTGATTATGGAGTGTAGTGTTTACTGATTATGGGGTGTAGTGTTTACTGATTATGGGGTGTAGTGTTTACTGATTATGGGGTGTATTGTTTACTGTTTATGGGGTGTAGTGTTTGTTGATTATGGGGTGTAGTGTTTACTGATTATGGGGTGTAGTGTTTGTTGATTATGGAGTGTAGTGTTTTACTGATTATGGGGTGTAGTGTTTACTGATTATCGGGTGTAGTGTTTGTTGATTATGGAGTGTAGTGTTTGATGATTATGGGGTGTCGTGTTTGTTGATAATGGAGTGTAGTGTTTTTTAATAATGGGGTGTAGTGTTTGCTGACTATGGAGTGCAGTGTTTGTTGATAATGGAGTGTAGTGATTGTTGATTATGGAGGGTAGTGTTTACTGATTATGGAGTGTAGTGTTTACTGATTATGGAGTGTAGTGTTTGATGATAATGGAGTGTAGTGATTATTGATTATGGAGGGTAGTGTTTACTGATTATGGAGTGTAGTGTTTGATGATAATGGAGTGTAGTGATTAAGTATCATGGAGTGTAGTGTTTACTGATTATTGGAGTTTAGTGTTTACTGATTATGGACTGTAGTGTTTACTGATTATGGAGTGTAGTGTTTACAGATTATGGGGTGTAGTGTTTACTGATTATGGGGTGTAGTGTTTACTGAATATGGAGTGTAGTGTTTACTGATTATGCAGTTTAGTGTTTACTGATTATGGGGTGTAGTGTTTACTGATTATGGAGTGTAGTGTTTACTGATTATGGGGTGTAGTGTTTACTGATTATGGGGTGTAGTGTTTACTGATTATGGGGTGAAGTGTTGACTGATTATGGGGTGTAGTGTTTACTGATTATGGGGGGTAGTGTTAACTGATTATGGGGTTTAGTGTTTACTGACTATGGGGTGTAGTGTTGACTGATTATGGGGTGTAGTGTTTACTGATTATTGGAGTGTAGTGTTTACTGATTATGCACAGTAGTGTTTACTGATGATGGGGTGTAGTGTTTACTGATTATGGGATGTAGTGTTTACTGATTATGGGGTGTAGTGTTGACTGATTATGGGGTGCAGTGTTTACTGATTATGGTGTGAAGTGTTGACTGATTATGGGGTGTAGTGTTTATGATTATGGGGTGTAGTGTTTACTGATTATGGGGTGTATTGTTTACGGATTATGGGGTGTAGTGTATGTTGATTATGGGGTGTAGTGTATACTGATTATGGGGTGTAGTGTTTGTTGATTATGGAGTGTAGTGTTTTACTGATTATGGGGTGTAGTGTTAACTGATTATCGGGTGTCGTGTTTGTTGATTATGGAGTGTAGTGATTGTTGATTATGGAGGGTAGTGTTTTCTGATTATGGAGTGTAGTGTTTACTGATTATGGAGTCTAGTTTTTACTGATTATGGGGTGTAGTGTTTACTGATTATGGGGTGTAGTGTTTGTTGATTATGGAGTGTAGTGTTTGTTCATTATGGAGTGTAGTGTTTACTGATTATGGAGTGTAGTGTTTACTGATTATGGAGTTCAGTGTTTACTGATTATGGGGTGTAGTGTTTACTGATTATGGGGTGTAGTGTTTACTGATTATGGAGTCTAGTGCTTACTGATTATGGGGTGTAGTGTTTACTGATTATGGAGTCTAGTGTTTACTGATTATGGAGTGTAGTGTTTACTGATTATGGGGTGTAGTGTTTGTTGATTATGGAGTGTAGTGTTAACTGATTATGGGGTGTAGTGTTTACTGATTATGGGGTGTAGTGTTTACTGATTATTTGGTGAAGTGTTTACTGATTATGGGGTGTAGTGTTTACTGATTATGGGATGTAGAGTTTACTGATTATGGGGTGTAGTGTTTAATGATTATGGAGTGTAGTGTTTACTGATTATGGGGTGTAGTGTTTGTTGATTATGGAGTGTAGTGTTTACTGATTATGGGGTGTAGTGTTTACTGATAATGGGATGTAGTGTTTACTGATTATGGGGTGTAGTGTTTACTGATTATGGGGTGTAGTGTTTACTGATTATGGGGTGTAGTGTTTACTGATTTTGCGGTGTAGTGTTTACTGATTATGGGGTGTAGTGTTTAATGATAATGGAGTGTAGTGTTCACTGATTATGGGGTGTAGTGTTTACTGATTATGGGGTGTAGTGTTTACTGGTTATGGGGTGTAGAGTTTACTGATTATGGGGTGTAGTGTTTACAGATAATGGAGTGTAGTGTTTACTGATTATGGGGTGTAGTGTTTACTGATTACGGGGTGTAGTGTTTACTGACTATGGGGTGCAGTGTTTACTGATTATGGAGTGTAGTGTTTACTGATTATGGAGTGTAGTGTTTACAGATTATGGAGTGTAGTGTTTACTGATTATGGGGTGTAGTGTTTACTGAATATGGGGTGTAATGTTTACTGATTATGGGGTGTAGTGTTTACTGATTATGGGGTGTAGTGTTAACTGATTATGGGGTGTAGTGCTTTCTGATTATGGAGTGTAGTGTTTACTGATTAAGGGGTGTAGTGTTTACTGATTATGGGATGTAGTGTTTACTGATTATGGGGTGTAGTGTTTACTGATTATGGGGTGTAGTGTTTACTGATTATGGAGTGTAGTGTTTACTGATTATGGTGTGTAGTGTTGACTGATTATGGGGTGTAGTGTTTACTGATTATGGGGTGTAGTGTTTACTGATTATGGGGTGTATTGTTTACGGATTATGGGGTGTAGTGTTTGTTGATTATGGGGTGTAGTGTATACTGATTATGGGGTGTAGTGTTTGTTGATTATGGAGTGTAGTGTTTTACTGATTATGGGGTGTAGTGTTTACTGATTATCGGGTGTCGTGTTTGTTGATTATGGAGTGTAGTGATTGTTGATTATGGAGGGTAGTGTTTACTGATTACGGAGTGTAGTGTTTGTTGATAATGGAGTGTAGTGATTGTTGATTATGGAGGGTAGTGTTTTCTGATTATGGAGTGTAGTGTTTACTGATTATGGAGTCTAGTTTTTACTGATTATGGGGTGTAGTGTTTACTGATTATGGGGTGTAGTGTTTGTTGATTATGGAGTGTAGTGTTTGTTGATTATGGAGTGTAGTGTTTACTGATTATGGAGTGTAGTGTTTACTGATTATGGAGTTCAGTGTTTACTGATTATGGGGTGTAGTGTTTACTGATTATGGGGTGTAGTGTTTACTGATTATGGAGTCTAGTGCTTACTGATTATGGGGTGTAGTGTTTACTGATTATGGAGTCTAGTGTTTACTGATTATGGAGTGTAGTGTTTACTGATTATGGGGTGTAGTGTTTGTTGATTATGGAGTGTAGTGTTTACTGATTATGGGGTGTAGTGTTTACTGATTATGGGGTGTAGTGTTTACTGATTATGTGGTGAAGTGTTTACTGATTATGGGGTGTAGTGTTTACTGATTATGGGATGTAGAGTTTACTGATTATGGGGTGTAGTGTTTAATGATTATGGAGTGTAGTGTTTACTGATTATGGGGTGTAGTGTTTGTTGATTATGGAGTGTAGTGTTTACTGATTATGGGATGTAGTGTTTACTGATTATGGGGTGTAGTGTTTACTGATTATGGGGTGTAGTGTTTACTGATTATGGGGTGTAGTGTTTACTGATTTTGCGGTGTAGTGTTTACTGATTATGGGGTGTAGTGTTTAATGATAATGGAGTGTAGTGTTCACTGATTATGGGGTGTAGTGTTTACTGATTATGGGGTGTAGTGTTTACTGGTTATGGGGTGTAGAGTTTACTGATTATGGGGTGTAGTGTTTACAGATAATGGAGTGTAGTGTTTACTGATTATGGGGTGTAGTGTTTACTGATTACGGGGTGTAGTGTTTACTGACTATGGGGTGCAGTGTTTACTGATTATGGAGTGTAGTGTTTACTGATTATGGAGTGTAGTGTTTACAGATTATGGAGTGTAGTGTTTACTGATTATGGGGTGTAGTGTTTACTGAATATGGGGTGTAGTGTTTACTGATTATGGGGTGTAGTGTTAACTGATTATGGGGTGTAGTGCTTTCTGATTATGGAGTGTAGTGTTTACTGATTAAGGGGTGTAGTGTTTACTGATTATGGGATGTAGTGTTTACTGATTATGGGGTGTAGTGTTTACTGATTATGGGGTGTAGTGTTTACTGATTATGGAGTGTAGTGTTTACTGATTATGGGGTGTAGTGTTTACTGATTATGGGGTGTAGTGTTTACTGATTATTGGAGTGTAGTGTTTAATGATTATTGGAGTGTAGTTTTTACTGATTATGGAGGGTAGTGTTTACTGATTACGGAGTGTAGTGTTTGTTGATAATGGAGTGTAGTGATTGTTGATTATGGAGGGTAGTGTTTTCTGATTATGGAGTGTAGTGTTTACTGATTATGGAGTCTAGTTTTTACTGATTATGGGGTGTAGTGTTTACTGATTATGGGGTGTAGTGTTTGTTGATTATGGAGTGTAGTGTTTGTTGATTATGGAGTGTAGTGTTTACTGATTATGGAGTGTAGTGTTTACTGATTATGGAGTTCAGTGTTTACTGATTATGGGGTGTAGTGTTTACTGATTATGGGGTGTAGTGTTTACTGATTATGGAGTCTAGTGCTTACTGATTATGGGGTGTAGTGTTTACTGATTATGGAGTCTAGTGTTTACTGATTATGGAGTGTAGTGTTTACTGATTATGGGGTGTAGTGTTTGTTGATTATGGAGTGTAGTGTTTACTGATTATGGGGTGTAGTGTTTACTGATTATGGGGTGTAGTGTTTACTGATTATGTGGTGAAGTGTTTACTGATTATGGGGTGTAGTGTTTACTGATTATGGGATGTAGAGTTTACTGATTATGGGGTGTAGTGTTTAATGATTATGGAGTGTAGTGTTTACTGATTATGGGGTGTAGTGTTTGTTGATTATGGAGTGTAGTGTTTACTGATTATGGGATGTAGTGTTTACTGATTATGGGGTGTAGTGTTTACTGATTATGGGGTGTAGTGTTTACTGATTATGGGGTGTAGTGTTTACTGATTTTGCGGTGTAGTGTTTAATGATTATGGGGTGTAGTGTTTAATGATAATGGAGTGTAGTGTTCACTGATTATGTGGTGTAGTGTTTACTGATTATGGGGTGTAGTGTTTACTGGTTATGGGGTGTAGAGTTTACTGATTATGGGGTGTAGTGTTTACAGATAATGGAGTGTAGTGTTTACTGATTATGGGGTGTAGTGTTTACTGATTATGGGGTGTAGTGTTTACTGATTATGGGGTGTAATGTTTACAGATAATGGAGTGTAGTGTTTACTGATTATGGGGTGTAGTGTTTACTGATTATGGGGTGTAGTGTTTACTGACTATGGGGTGCAGTGTTTACTGATTATGGAGTGTAGTGTTTACTGATTATGGAGTGTAGTGTTTACAGATTATGGAGTGTAGTGTTTACTGATTATGGGGTGTAGTGTTTACTGAATATGGGGTGTAGTGTTTACTGATTATGGGGTGTAGTGTTTACTGATTATGGGGTGTAGTGTTAACTGATTATGGGGTGTAGTGCTTTCTGATTATGGAGTGTAGTGTTTACTGATTAAGGGGTGTAGTGTTTACTGATTATGGGATGTAGTGTTTACTGATTATGGGGTGTAGTGTTTACTGATTATGGGGTGTAGTGTTTACTGATTATGGAGTGTAGTGTTTACTGATTATGGGGTGTAGTGTTTACTGATTATGGGGTGTAGTGTTTACTGATTATTGGAGTGTAGTGTTTAATGATTATTGGAGTGTAGTTTTTACTGATTATGGAGGGTAGTGTTTACTGATTATGGGGTGTACTGTTTACTGATTATGGGGTGTAGTGTTTACTGATTATGAGGTGTAGTGTTTACTGATTATGGGGTGTAGTGTTTACTGATTATGGAGTGTAGTGTTTGTTAATTATGGAGTGTAGTGTTTGTTGATTATGGAGTGTAGAGTTTGTTGATTATGGGGTGTAGTGTTTGTTGATTATGGAGTGTAGAGTTTGTTGATTATGGGGTGTAGTGTTTGTTGATTATGGAGTGTAGTGTTTGTTGATTATGGAGTGTAGAGTGTGTTGATTATGGGGTGTAGTGTTTACTTATTATGGGGTGTAGTGTTTGTTGATTATGCAGGGCAGAGTTTGTTGATTATGGGGTGTAGTGTTTACTGATTATGGAGTCTAGTTTTTACTGATTATGGGGTGTAGTGTTTACTGATTATGGGGTGTAGTGTTTGTTGATTATGGAGTGTAGTGTTTGTTGATTATGGAGTGTAGTGTTTACTGATTATGGAGTGTAGTGTTTACTGATTATGGAGTTCAGTGCTTACTGATTATGGGGTGTTGTGTTTACTGATTATGGGGTGTAGTGTTTGTTGATTATGGAGTGTAGTGTTAACTGATTATGGGGTGAAGTGTTTACTGATTATGGGGTGTAGTGTTTACTGATTATGTATTGTAGTGTTTCCTGATTATGGGGTGTAGTTTTTAATGATTATGGAGTGTAGTATTTACTGATTATGGGGTGTAGTGTTTGTTGATTATGGAGTGTAGTGTTTACTGATTATGGGGTGTAGTGTTTACTGATAATGGAGTGTAGTGTTTACTGATTATGAGGTGTAGTGTTGACTGATTATGGGGTGTAGTGTTTACTGATTATGGGGTGTAGTGTTTACTGATAATGGAGTGTAGTGTTTACTGATTATGGGGTGTAGTGTTTACTGATTATGGGGTGTAGTGTTTACTGATTATGGGGTGAAGTGTTTACTGATTATGGGGTGTAGTGTTTACTGATTATGTATTGTAGTGTTTACTGATTATGGGGTGTAGTTTTTAATGATTATGGAGTGTAGTATTTACTGATTATGGGGTGTAGTGTTTGTTGATTATGGAGTGTAGTGTTTACTGATTATGGGGTGTAGTGTTTACTGATAATGGAGTGTAGTGTTTACTGATTATGAGGTGTAGTGTTGACTGATTATGGGGTGTAGTGTTTACTGATTATGGGGTGTAGTGTTTACTGATAATGGAGTGTAGTGTTTACTGATTATGGGGTGTAGTGTTTACTGATTATGGGGTGTAGTGTTTACTGATTATGGGGTGTAGTGTTTACTGATTATGGGGTGTAGTGTTTACTGATTATGGGGTGTAGTGTTTACTGATTATGGAGTCTAGTGCTTACTGATTATGGTGTGTAGTGTTTACTGATTATGGAGTCTAGTGTTTACTGATTATGGAGTGTAGTGTTTACTGATTATGGGGTGTAGTGTTTGTTGATTATGGAGTGTAGTGTTTACTGATTATGGGGTGTAGTGTTTACTGATTATGGGGTGTAGTGTTTACTGATTATGGGGTGTATTGTTTACTGTTTATGGGGTGTAGTGTTTGTTGATTATGGGGTGTAGTGTTTACTGATTATGGGGTGTAGTGTTTGTTGATTATGGAGTGTAGTGTTTTACTGACTATGGGGTGTAGTGTTTACTGATTATCGGGTGTAGTGTTTGTTGATTATGGAGTGTAGTGTTTGATGATTATGGGGTGTCGTGTTTGTTGATAATGGAGTGTAGTGTTTGTTAATAATGGGGTGTAGTGTTTGCTGACTATGGAGTGCAGTGTTTGTTGATAATGGAGTGTAGTGATTGTTGATTATGGAGGGTAGTGTTTACTGATTATGGAGTGTAGTGTTTACTGATTATGGAGTGTAGTGTTTGATGATAATGGAGTGTAGTGATTATTGATTATGGAGGGTAGTGTTTACTGATTATGGAGTGTAGTGTTTGATGATAATGGAGTGTAGTGATTACGTATCATGGAGTGTAGTGTTTACTGATTATTGGAGTTTAGTGTTTACTGATTATGGACTGTAGTGTTTACTGATTATGGAGTGTAGTGTTTACAGATTATGGGGTGTAGTGTTTACTGATTATGGGGTGTAGTGTTTACTGATTATGGGGTGTAGTGTTTACTGATTATGGAGTGTAGTGTTTACTGATTATGCAGTTTAGTGTTTACTGATTATGGGGCGTAGTGTTTACTGATTATGGAGTGTAGTGTTTACTGATTATGGGGTGTAGTGTTTACTGATTATGGGGTGTAGTGTTTACTGATTATGGGGTGAAGTGTTGACTGATTATGGGGTGTAGTGTTTACTGATTATGGGGGGTAGTGTTAACTGATTATGGGGTTTAGTGTTTACTGATTATGGGGTGTAGTGTTGACTGATTATGGGGTGTAGTGTTTACTGATTATTGGAGTGTAGTGTTTACTGATTATGCACAGTAGTGTTTACTGATTATGGGGTGTAGTGTTTACTGATTATGGGATGTAGTGTTTACTGATTATGGGGTGTAGTGTTGACTGATTATGGGGTGCAGTGTTTACTGATTATGGTGTGTAGTGTTGACTGATTATGGGGTGTAGTGTTTACTGATTATGGGGTGTAGTGTTAACTGATTATGGGGTGTATTGTTTACGGATTATGGGGTGTAGTGTTTGTTGATTATGGGGTGTAGTGTATACTGATTATGGGGTGTAGTGTTTGTTGATTATGGAGTGTAGTGTTTTACTGATTATGGGGTGTAGTGTTTACTGATTATCGGGTGTCGTGTTTGTTGATTATGGAGTGTAGTGATTGTTGATTATGGAGGGTAGTGTTTACTGATTATGGAGTGTAGTGTTTGTTGATAATGGAGTGTAGTGATTGTTGATTATGGAGGGTAGAGTTTTCTGATTATGGAGTGTAGTGTTTACTGATTATGGAGTCTAGTTTTTACAGATTATGGGGTGTAGTGTTTACTGATTATGGGGTGTAGTGTTTGTTGATTATGGAGTGTAGTGTTTGTTGATTATGGAGTGTAGTGTTTACTGATTATGGAGTGTAGTGTTTACTGATTATGGAGTTCAGTGTTTACTGATTATGGGGTGTTGTGTTTACTGATTATGGGGTGTAGTGTTTGTTGATTATGGAGTGTCGTGTTTACAGATTATGGGGTGTAGTGTTTACTGATTATGGGGTGTAGTGTTTACTGATTATGGGGTGAAGTGTTTACTGATTATGGGGTGTAGTGTTTACTGATTATGAATTGTAGTGTTTACTGATTATGGGGTGTAGTTTTTAATGATTATGGAGTGTAGTATTTACTGATTATGGGGTGTAGTGTTTGTTGATTATGGAGTGTAGTGTTTACTGATTATGGGGTGTAGTGTTTACTGATAATGGAGTGTAGTGTTTACTGATTATGAGGTGTAGTGTTGACTGATTATGGGATGTAGTGTTTACTGATTATGGGGTGTAGTGTTTACTGATAATGGAGTGTAGTGTTTACTGATTATGGGGTGTAGTGTTTACTGATTATGGGGTGTAGTGTTTACTGATTATGGGGTGTAGTGTTTACTGATTATGGGGTGTAGTGTTTACTGATTATGGAGTCTAGTGCTTACTGATTATGGGGTGTAGTGTTTACTGATTATGGAGTCTAGTGTTTACTGATTATGGAGTGTAGTGTTTACTGATTATGGGGTGTAGTGTTTGTTGATTATGGAGTGTAGTGTTTACTGATTATGGGGTGTAGTGTTTACTGATTATGGGGTGTAGTGTTTACTGATTATGGGATGTAGTGTTTACTGATTATGTGGTGAAGTGTTTACTGATTATGGGGTGTAGTGTTTACTGATTATGGGATGTAGAGTTTACTGATTATGGGGTGTAGTGTTTAATGATTATGGAGTGTAGTGTTTACTGATTATGGGGTGTAGTGTTTGTTGATTATGGAGTGTAGTGTTTACTGATTATGGGGTGTAGTGTTTACTGATAATGGGATGTAGTGTTTCCTGATTATGGGGTGTAGTGTTTACTGATTATGGGGTGTAGTGTTTACTGATTATGCGGTGTAGTGTTTACTGATTATGGGGTGTAGTGTTTAATGATAATGGAGTGTAGTGTTTACTGATTATGGGGTGTAGTGTTTACTGATTATGGGGTGTAGTGTTTACTGGTTATGGGGTGTAGAGTTTACTGATTATGGGGTGTAGTGTTTACAGATAATGGAGTGTAGTGTTTACTGATTATGGGGTGTAGTGTTTACTGATTACGGGGTGTAGTGTTTACTGACTATGGGGTGCAGTGTTTACTGATTATGGAGTGTAGTGTTTACTGATTATGGGGTGTAGTGTTTACTGATTATGGGGTGTAGTGTTTGTTGATTATGGAGTGTAGTGTTTGTTGATTATGGAGTGTAGTGTTTACTGATTATGGAGTGTAGTGTTTACTGATTATGGAGTTCAGTGTTTACTGATTATGGGGTGTAGTGTTTAATGATTATGGGGTGTAGTGTTTACTGATTATGGAGTCTAGTGCTTACTGATTATGGGGTGTAGTGTTTACTGATTATGGAGTCTAGTGTTTACTGATTATGGAGTGTAGTGTTTACTGATTATGGGGTGTAGTGTTTGTTGATTATGGAGTGTAGTGTTTACTGATTATGGGGTGTAGTGTTTACTGATTATGGGGTGTAGTGTTTACTGATTATGTGGTGAAGTGTTTACTGATTATGGGGTGTAGTGTTTACTGATTATGGGATGTAGAGTTTACTCATTATGGGGTGTAGTGTTTAATGATTATGGAGTGTAGTGTTTACTGATTATGGGGTGTAGTGTTTGTTGATTATGGAGTGTAGTGTTTACTGATTATGGGATGTAGTGTTTACTGATTATGGGGTGTAGTGTTTACTGATTATGGGGTGTAGTGTTTACTGATTATGGGGTGTAGTGTTTAATGATAATGGAGTGTAGTGTTCACTGATTATGGGGTGTAGTGTTTACTGATTATGGGGTGTAGTGTTTACTGGTTATGGGGTGTAGAGTTTACTGATTATGGGGTGTAGTGTTTACAGATAATGGAGTGTAGTGTTTACTGATTATGGGGTGTAGTGTTTACTGATTACGGGGTGTAGTGGTTACTGACTATGGGGTGCAGTGTTTACTGATTATGGAGTGTAGTGTTTACTGATTATGGAGTGTAGTGTTTACAGATTATGGAGTGTAGTGTTTACTGATTATGGGGTGTAGTGTTTACTGAATATGGGGTGTAGTGTTTACTGATTATGGGGTGTAGTGTTTACTGATTATGGGGTGTAGTGTTAACTGATTATGGGGTGTAGTGCTTTCTGTTTATGGAGTGTAGTGTTTACTGATTAAGGGGTGTAGTGTTTACTGATTATGGGATGTAGTGTTTACTGATTATGGGGTGTAGTGTTTACTGATTATGGGGTGTAGTGTTTACTGATTATGGAGTGTAGTGTTTACTGATTATGGGGTGTAGTGTTTACTGATTATGGGGTGTAGTGTTTACTGATTATTGGGGTGTAGTGTTTAATGATTATTGGAGTGTAGTTTTTACTGATTATGGAGGGTAGTGTTTACTGATTATGGGGTGTACTGTTTACTGATTATGGGGTGTAGTGTTTACTGATTATGAGGTGTAGTGTTTACTGATTATGGGGTGTAGTGTTTACTGATTATGGAGTGTAGTGTTTGTTAATTATGGAGTGTAGTGTTTGTTGATTATGGAGTGTAGAGTTTGTTGATTATGGGGTGTAGTGTTTGTTGATTATGGAGTGTAGAGTTTGTTGATTATGGGGTGTAGTGTTTGTTGATTATGGAGTGTAGTCTTTGTTGATTATGGAGTGTAGAGTGTGTTGATTATGGGGTGTAGTGTTTACTTATTATGGGGTGTAGTGTTTGTTGATTATGCAGGGCAGAGTTTGTTGATTATGGGGTGTAGTGTTTACTGATTATGGAGTCTAGTTTTTACTGATTATGGGGTGTAGTCTTTACTGATTATGGGGTGTAGTGTTTGTTGATTATGGAGTGTAGTGTTTGTTGATTATGGAGTGTAGTGTTTACTGATTATGGAGTGTAGTGTTTACTGATTATGGAGTTCAGTGCTTACTGATTATGGGGTGTTGTGTTTACTGATTATGGGGTGTAGTGTTTGTTGATTATGGAGTGTCTTGTTTACAGATTATGGGGTGTACTGTTTACTGATTATGGGGTGTAGTGTTTACTGATTATGGGGTGAAGTGTTTACTGATTATGGGGTGTAGTGTTTACTGATTATGTATTGTAGTGTTTCCTGATTATGGGGTGTAGTTTTTAATGATTATGGAGTGTAGTATTTACTGATTATGGGGTGTAGTGTTTGTTGATTATGGAGTGTAGTGTTTACTGATTATGGGGTGTAGTGTTTACTGATTATGGAGTTCAGTGTTTACTGATTATGGGGTGTTGTGTTTACTGATTATGGGGTGTAGTGTTTGTTGATTATGGAGTGTCGTGTTTACAGATTATGGGGTGTAGTGTTTACTGATTTTGGGGTGTAGTGTTTACTGATTATGGGGTGAAGTGTTTACTGATTATGGGGTGTAGTGTTTACTGATTATGTATTGTAGTGTTTACTGATTATGGGGTGTAGTTTTTAATGATTATGGAGTGTAGTATTTACTGATTATGGGGTGTAGTGTTTGTTGATTATGGAGTGTAGTGTTTACTGATTATGGGGTGTAGTGTTTACTGATAATGGAGTGTAGTGTTTACTGATTATGAGGTGTAGTGTTGACTGATTATGGGGTGTAGTGTTTACTGATTATGGGGTGTAGTGTTTACTGATAATGGAGTGTAGTGTTTACTGATTATGGGGTGTAGTGTTTACTGATTATGGGGTGTAGTGTTTACTGATTATGGGGTGTAGTGTTTACTGATTATGCACAGTAGTGTTTACTGATTATGGGGTGTAGTGTTTACTGATTATGGGATGTAGTGTTTACTGATTATGGGGTGTAGTGTTGACTGATTATGGGGTGCAGTGTTTACTGATTATGGTGTGTAGTGTTGACTGATTATGGGGTGTAGTGTTTACTGATTATGGGGTGTAGTGTTTACTGATTATGGGGTGTATTGTTTACGGATTATGGGGTGTAGTGTTTGTTGATTATTGGGTGTAGTGTATACTGATTATGGGGTGTAGTGTTTGTTGATTATGGAGTGTAGTGTTTTACTGATTATGGGGTGTAGTGTTTACTGATTATCGGGAGTCGTGTTTGTTGATTATGGAGTGTAGTGATTGTTGATTATGGAGGGTAGTGTTTACTGATTATGGAGTGTAGTGTTTGTTGATAATGGAGTGTAGTGATTGTTGATTATGGAGGGTAGAGTTTTCTGATTATGGAGTGTAGTGTTTACTGATTATGGAGTCTAGTTTTTACAGATTATGGGGTGTAGTGTTTACTGATTATGGGGTGTAGTGTTTGTTGATTATGGAGTGTAGTGTTTGTTGATTATGGAGTGTAGTGTTTACTGATTATGGAGTGTAGTGTTTACTGATTATGGAGTTCAGTGTTTACTGATTATGGGGTGTAGTGTTTGTTGATTATGGAGTGTCGTGTTTACAGATTATGGGGTGTAGTGTTTACTGATTATGGGGTGTAGTGTTTACTGATTATGGGGTGAAGTGTTTACTGATTATGGGGTGTAGTGTTTACTGATTATGAATTGTAGTGTTTACTGATTATGGGGTGTAGTTTTTAATGATTATGGAGTGTAGTATTTACTGATTATGGGGTGTAGTGTTTGTTGATTATGGAGTGTAGTGTTTACTGATTATGGGGTGTAGTGTTTACTGATAATGGAGTGTAGTGTTTACTGATTATGAGGTGTAGTGTTGACTGATTATGGGGTGTAGTGTTTACTGATTATGGGGTGTAGTGTTTACTGATAATGGAGTGTAGTGTTTACTGATTATGGGGTGTAGTGTTTACTGATTATGGGGTGTAGTGTTTACTGATTATGGGGTGTAGTGTTTACTGATTATGGGGTGTAGTGTTTACTGATTATGGAGTCTAGTGCTTACTGATTATGGGGTGTAGTGTTTACTGATTATGGAGTCTAGTGTTTACTGATTATGGAGTGTAGTGTTTACTGATTATGGGGTGTAGTGTTTGTTGATTATGGAGTGTAGTGTTTACTGATTATGGTGTGTAGTGTTTACTGATTATGGGGTGTAGTGTTTACTGATTATGGGGTGTAGTGTTTACTGATTATCGAGTGTAGTGTTTACTGATTATGGGGTGTAGTGTTTACTGATTATGGGATGTAGAGTTTACTGATTATGGGGTGTAGTGTTTAATGATTATGGAGTGTAGTGTTTACTGATTATGGGGTGTAGTGTTTGTTGATTATGGAGTGTAGTGTTTACTGATTATGGGGTGTAGTGTTTACTGATAATGGGATGTAGTGTTTACTGATTATGGGGTGTAGTGTTTACTGATTATGGGGTGTAGTGTTTACTGATTATGCGGTGTAGTGTTTACTGATTATGGGGTGTAGTGTTTAATGATAATGGAGTGTAGTGTTTACTGATTATGGGGTGTAGTGTTTACTGATTATGGGGTGTAGTGTTTACTGGTTATGGGGTGTAGAGTTTACTGATTATGGGGTGTAGTGTTTACAGATAATGGAGTGTAGTGTTTACTGATTATGGGGTGTAGTGTTTACTGATTACGGGGTGTAGTGTTTACTGACTATGGGGTGCAGTGTTTACTGATTATGGAGTGTAGTGTTTACTGATTATGGGGTGTAGTGTTTACTGATTATGGGGTGTAGTGTTTGTTGATTATGGAGTGTAGTGTTTGTTGATTATGGAGTGTAGTGTTTACTGATTATGGAGTGTAGTGTTTACTGATTATGGAGTTCAGTGTTTACTGATTATGGGGTGTAGTGTTTAATGATTATGGGGTGTAGTGTTTACTGATTATGGAGTCTAGTGCTTACTGATTATGGGGTGTAGTGTTTACTGATTATGGAGTCTAGTGTTTACTGATTATGGAGTGTAGTGTTTACTGATTATGGGGTGTAGTGTTTGTTGATTATGGAGTGTAGTGTTTACTGATTATGGGGTGTAGTGTTTACTGATTATGGGGTGTAGTGTTTACTGATTATGTGGTGAAGTGTTTACTGATTATGGGGTGTAGTGTTTACTGATTATGGGATGTAGAGTTTACTCATTATGGGGTGTAGTGTTTAATGATTATGGAGTGTAGTGTTTACTGATTATGGGGTGTAGTGTTTGTTGATTATGGAGTGTAGTGTTTACTGATTATGGGATGTAGTGTTTACTGATTATGGGGTGTAGTGTTTACTGATTATGGGGTGTAGTGTTTACTGATTATGGGGTGTAGTGTTTACTGATTTTGCGGTGTAGTGTTTACTGATTATGGGGTGTAGTGTTTAATGATAATGGAGTGTAGTGTTCACTGATTATGGGGTGTAGTGTTTACTGATTATGGGGTGTAGTGTTTACTGGTTATGGGGTGTAGAGTTTACTGATTATGGGGTGTAGTGTTTACAGATAATGGAGTGTAGTGTTTACTGATTATGGGGTGTAGTGTTTACTGATTACGGGGTGTAGTGGTTACTGACTATGGGGTGCAGTGTTTACTGATTATGGAGTGTAGTGTTTACTGATTATGGAGTGTAGTGTTTACAGATTATGGAGTGTAGTGTTTACTGATTATGGGGTGTAGTGTTTACTGAATATGGGGTGTAGTGTTTACTGATTATGGGGTGTAGTGTTTACTGATTATGGGGTGTAGTGTTAACTGATTTTGGGGTGTAGTGCTTTCTGATTATGGAGTGTAGTGTTTACTGATTAAGGGGTGTAGTGTTTACTGATTATGGGATGTAGTGTTTACTGATTATGGGGTGTAGTGTTTACTGATTATGGGGTGTAGTGTTTACTGATTATGGAGTGTAGTGTTTACTGATTATGGGGTGTAGTTTTTACTGATTATGGGTTGTAGTGTTTACTGATTATTGGGGTGTAGTGTTTAATGATTATTGGAGTGTAGTTTTTACTGATTATGGAGGGTAGTGTTTACTGATTATGGGGTGTACTGTTTACTGATTATGGGGTGTAGTGTTTACTGATTATGAGGTGTAGTGTTTACTGATTATGGGGTGTAGTGTTTACTGATTATGGGGTGTAGTGTTTACTGATTATGGAGTGTAGTGTTTGTTAATTATGGAGTGTAGTGTTTGTTGATTATGGAGTGTAGAGTTTGTTGATTATGGGGTGTAGTGTTTGTTGATTATGGAGTGTAGAGTTTGTTGATTATGGGGTGTAGTGTTTGTTGATTATGGAGTGTAGTGTTTGTTGATTATGGAGTGTAGAGTGTGTTGATTATGGGGTGTAGTGTTTACTTATTATGGGGTGTAGTGTTTGTTGATTATGCAGGGCAGAGTTTGTTGATTATGGGGTGTAGTGTTTACTGATTATGGAGTCTAGTTTTTACTGATTATGGGGTGTAGTCTTTACTGATTATGGGGTGTAGTGTTTGTTGATTATGGAGTGTAGTGTTTGTTGATTATGGAGTGTAGTGTTTACTGATTATGGAGTGTAGTGTTTACTGATTATGGAGTTCAGTGCTTACTGATTATGGGGTGTTGTGTTTACTGATTATGGGGTGTAGTGTTTGTTGATTATGGAGTGTCTTGTTTACAGATTATGGGGTGTACTGTTTACTGAATATGGGGTGTAGTGTTTACTGATTATGGGGTGAAGTGTTTACTG
Source organism: Cetorhinus maximus (assembly GCF_964194155.1). Lineage (NCBI taxonomy): Eukaryota > Metazoa > Chordata > Chondrichthyes > Lamniformes > Cetorhinidae > Cetorhinus > Cetorhinus maximus. The sequence continues at coordinate 104,337,816 of NC_135894.1, read as the reverse complement.
ATTATGGGGTGTAGTGTTTACTGATTATGTATTGTAGTGTTTCCTGATTATGGGGTGTAGATTTTAATGATTATGCAGTGTAGTATTTACTGATTATGGGGTGTAGTGTTTGTTGATTATGGAGTGTAGTGTTTACTGATTATGGGGTGTAGTGTTTACTGATTATGGAGTTCAGTGTTTACTGATTATGGGGTGTTGTGTTTACTGATTATGGGGTGTAGTGTTTGTTGATTATGGAGTGTCGTGTTTACAGATTATGGGGTGTAGTGTTTACTGATTTTGGGGTGTAGTGTTTACTGATTATGGGGTGAAGTGTTTACTGATTATGGGGTGTAGTGTTTACTGATTATGTATTGTCGTGTTTACTGATTATGGGGTGTAGTTTTTAATGATTATGGAGTGTAGTATTTACTGATTATGGGGTGTAGTGTTTGTTGATTATGGAGTGTAGTGTTTACTGATTATGGGGTGTAGTGTTTACTGATAATGGAGTGTAGTGTTTACTGATTATGAGGTGTAGTGTTGACTGATTATGGGGTGTAGTGTTTACTGATTATGGGGTGTAGTGTTTACTGATAATGGAGTGTAGTGTTTACTGATTATGGGGTGTAGTGTTTACTGATTATGGGGTGTAGTGTTTACTGATTATGGGGTGTAGTGTTTACTGATTATGGGGTGTAGTGTTTACTGATTATGGAGTCTAGTGCTTACTGATTATGGTGTGTAGTGTTTACTGATTATGGAGTCTAGTGTTTACTGATTATGGAGTGTAGTTTTTACTGATTATGGGGTGTAGTGTTTGTTGATTATGGAGTGTAGTGTTTACTGATTATGGGGTGTAGTGTTTACTGATTATGGGGTGTAGTGTTTACTGATTATGGGGTGTATTGTTTACTGTTTATGGGGTGTAGCGTTTGTTGATTATGGGTTGTAGTGTTTACTGATTATGGGGTGTAGTGTTTGTTGATTATGGAGTGTAGTGTTTTACTGATTATGGGGTGTAGTGTTTACTGATTATCGGGTGTAGTGTTTGTTGATTATGGAGTGTAGTTTTTGATGATTATGGGGTGTCGTGTTTGTTGATAATGGAGTGTAGTGTTTGTTAATAATGGGGTGTAGTGTTTGCTGACTATGGAGTGCAGTGTTTGTTGATAATGGAGTGTAGTGATTGTTGATTATGGAGGGTAGTGTTTACTGATTATGGAGTGTAGTGTTTACTGATTATGGAGGGTAGTGTTTGATGATAATGGAGTGTAGTGATTATTGATTATGGAGGGTAGTGTTTACTGATTATGGAGTGTAGTGTTTGATGATAATGGAGTGTAGTGATTACGTATCATGGAGTGTAGTGTTTACTGATTATTGGAGTTTAGTGTTTACTGATTATGGACTGTAGTGTTTACTGATTATGGAGTGTAGTGTTTACAGATTATGGGGTGTAGTGTTTACTGATTATGGGGTGTAGTGTTTACTGATTATGGGGTGTAGTGTTTACTGATTATGGAGTGTAGTGTTTACTGATTATGCAGTTTAGTGTTTACTGATTATGGGGTGTAGTGTTTACTGATTATGGAGTGTAGTGTTTACTGATTATGGGGTGTAGTGTTTACTGATTATGGGGTGTAGTGTTTACTGATTATGGGGTGAAGTGTTGACTGATTATGGGGTGTAGTGTTTACTGATTATGGGGGGTAGTGTTAACTGATTATGGGGTTTAGTGTTTACTGATTATGGGGTGTAGTGTTGACTGATTATGGGGTGTAGTGTTTACTGATTATTGGAGTGTAGTGTTTACTGATTATGCACAGTAGTGTTTACTGATTATGGGGTGTAGTGTTTACTGATTATGGGATGTAGTGTTTACTGATTATGGGGTGTAGTGTTGACTGATTATGGGGTGCAGTGTTTACTGATTATGGTGTGTAGTGTTGACTGATTATGGGGTGTAGTGTTTACTGATTATGGGGTGTAGTGTTTACTGATTATGGGGTGTATTGTTTACGGATTATCGGGTGTAGTGTTTGTTGATTATGGGGTGTAGTGTATACTGATTATGGGGTGTAGTGATTGTTGATTATGGAGTGTAGTGTTTTACTGATTATGGGGTGTAGTGTTTACTGATTATCGGGTGTCATGTTTGTTGATTATGGAGTGTAGTGATTGTTGATTATGGAGGGTAGTGTTTACTGATTATGGAGTGTAGTGTTTGTTGATAATGGAGTGTAGTGATTGTTGATTATGGAGGGTAGAGTTTTCTGATTATGGAGTGTAGTGTTTACTGATTATGGAGTCTAGTTTTTACTGATTATGGGGTGTAGTGTTTACTGATTATGGGGTGTAGTGTTTGTTGATTATGGAGTGTAGTGTTTGTTGATTATGGAGTGTAGTGTTTACTGATTATGGAGTGTAGTGTTTACTGATTATGGAGTGTAGTGTTTACTGATTATGAGGTGTAGTGTTGACTGATTATGGGGTGTAGTGTTTACTGATTATGGGGTGTAGTGTTTACTGATAATGGAGTGTAGTGTTTACTGATTATGGGGTGTAGTGTTTACTGATTATGGGGTGTAGTGTTTACTGATTATGGGGTGTAGTGTTTACTGATTATGGGGTGTAGTGTTTACTGATTATGGAGTCTAGTGCTTACTGATTATGGGGTGTAGTGTTTACTGATTATGGAGTCTAGTGTTTACTGATTATGGAGTGTAGTGTTTACTGATTATGGGGTGTAGTGTTTACTGATTATGGGGTGTAGTGTTTACTGATTATGGGGTGTAGTGTTTACTGATTATGTGGTGAAGTGTTTACTGATTATGGGGTGTAGTGTTTACTGATTATGGGATGTAGAGTTTACTGATTATGGGGTGTAGTGTTTGTTGATTATGGAGTGTAGTGTTTACTGATTATGGGGTGTAGTGCTTACTGATAATGGGATGTAGTGTTTACTAATTATGGGGTGTAGTGTTTACTGATTATGGGGTGTAGTGTTTACTGATTATGCGGTGTAGTGTTTACTGATTATGGGGTGTAGTGTTTAATGATAATGGAGTGTAGTGTTTACTGATTATGGGGTGTAGTGTTTACTGATTATGGGGTGTAGAGTTTACTGATTATGGGGTGTAGTGTTTACAGATAATGGAGTGTAGTGTTTACTGATTATGGGGTGTAGTGTTTACTGATTACGGGGTGTAGTGTTTACTGACTATGGGGTGCAGTGTTTACTGATTATGGAGTGTAGTGTTTACAGATTATGGAGTGTAGTGTTTACTGATTATGAGGTGTAGTGTTTACTGATTATGGGGTGTAGTGTTTACTGATTATGGGGTCTAGTGTTTACTGAATATGGGGTGTAGTGTTTACTTATTATGGGGTGTAGTGTTTACTGATTATGGGGTGTAGTGTTAACTGATTATGGGGTGTAGTGCTTTCTGATTATGGAGTGTAGTGTTTACTGATTAAGGGGTGTAGTGTTTACTGATTATGGGATGTAGTGTTTACTGATTATGGGGTGTAGTGTTTACTGATTATGGGGTGTAGTGTTTACTGATTATGAAGTGTAGTGTTTACTGATTATGGGGTGTAGTGTTTACTGATTATGGGGTGTAGTGTTTACTGATTATTGGAGTGTAGTGTTTAATGATTATTGGAGTGTAGTTTTTACTGATTATGCAGGGTAGTGTTTACTGATTATGGGGTGTACTGTTTACTGATTATGGGGTGTAGTGTTTACTGATTATGAGGTGTAGTGTTTACTGATTATGGGGTGTAGTGTTTACTGATTATGGAGTGTAGTGTTTGTTAATTATGGAGTGTAGTGTTTGTTGATTATGGAGTGTAGAGTTTGTCGATCATGGGGTGTAGTGTTTGTTGATTATGGAGTGTAGAGTTTGTTTATTATGGGGTGTAGTGTTTGTTGATTATGGAGTGTAGTGTTTGTTGATTATGGAGTGTAGAGTTTGTTGATTATGGGGTGTAGTGTTTACTTATTATGGGGTGTAGTGTTTGTTGATTATGCAGGGCAGAGTTTGTTGATTATGGGGTGTAGTGTTTACTGATTATGGAGTGTAGTGTTTACAGATTATGGTGAGTAGTGTTTACTGATTATGGGGTGTAGTGTTTACTGATTATGGGATGTAGTGTTTACTTATTATGGGGTGTAGTGTTTACTGATTATGGGGTGTAGTGTTAACTGATTATGGGGTGTAGTGTTTACTGATTATGGAGTGTAGTGTTTACTGATTATGGAGTGTTTTGTTTACTGATTATGGGGTGTAGTGTTTACAGATTATGGGGTGTAGTGTTTACTGATTATGGGGCGTAGTGTTTGTTGATTATGGGGTGTCGTGTTTATTGATTATGGGGTGTAGTGTTTACTGATTATGGGGTGTAGTGTTTACTGATTATGGAGTGTAGTGTTTACTGATTATGGAGTGTAGTGTTTACTGATTATGGGGTGTAGTGTTTACTGATTATGGGGTGTAGTGTTTCCTGATTATTCTACTGTAGTGTTTACTGATTATGGGGTGTAGTGTTTACTGATTATGGGGTGAAGTGTTTACAGATTATGGGGTGTAGTGTTTACTGATTATGGGGTGTAGTGTTTACTGATTATGGGGTGAAGTGTTTACTGATTATGGGGTGTAGTGTTTACTGATTATGGAGTGTAGTGTTTACTGATTATGGGGTGTAGTGTTTACTGATTATGGAGTGTAGTGTTTACTGATTATGGAGTGTAGTGTTTACTGATTATGGAGTGTAGTGTTTACTGATTATGGAGTGTAGTGTTTACTGATTATGGGGTGTAGTTTTTAATGATTATGGAGTGTAGTATTTACTGATTATGGGGTGTAGTGTTTGTTGATTATGGAGTGTAGTGTTTACTGATTATGGGGTGTAGTGTTTACTGATAATGGAGTGTAGTGTTTACTGATTATGAGGTGTAGTGTTGACTGATTATGGGGTGTAGTGTTTACTGATTATGGGGTGTAGTGTTTACTGATTATGGAGTGTAGTGTTTGATGATTATGGGGTGTCGTGTTTGTTGATAATGGAGTGTAGTGTTTGTTAATAATGGGGTGTAGTGTTTGCTGACTATGGAGTGCAGTGTTTGTTGATAATGGAGTGTAGTGATTGTTGATTATGGAGGGTAGTGTTTACTGATTATGGAGTGTAGTGTTTACTGATTATGGAGTGTAGTGTTTGATGATAATGGAGTGTAGTGATTATTGATTATGGAGGGTAGTGTTTACTGATTATGGAGTGTAGTGTTTGATGATAATGGAGTGTAGTGATTACGTATCATGGAGTGTAGTGTTTACTGATTATTGGAGTTTAGTGTTTACTGATTATGGACTGTAGTGTTTACTGATTATGGAGTGTAGTGTTTACAGATTATGGGGTGTAGTGTTTACTGATTATGGGGTGTAGTGTTTACTGATTATGGAGTGTAGTGTTTAATGATTATGCAGTTTAGTGTTTACTGATTATGGGGTGTAGTGTTTACTGATTATGGAGTGTAGTGTTTACTGATTATAGGGTGTAGTGTTTACTGATTATGGGGTGTAGTGTTTACTGATTATGGGGTGAAGTGTTGACTGATTATGGGGTGTAGTGTTTACTGATTATGGGGGGTAGTGTTAACTGATTATGGGGTTTAGTGTTTACTGATTATGGGGTGTAGTGTTGACTGATTATGGGGTGTAGTGTTTACTGATTATTGGAGTGTAGTGTTTACTGATTATGCACAGTAGTGTTTACTGATGATGGGGTGTAGTGTTTACTGATTATGGGATGTAGTGTTTACTGATGATGGGGTGTAGTGTTTACTGATTATGGGATGTAGTGTTTACTGATTATGGGGTGTAGTGTTGACTGATTATGGGGTGCAGTGTTTACTGATTATGGTGTGTAGTGTTGACTGATTATGGGGTGTAGTGTTTACTGATAATGGGGTGTAGTGTTTACTGATTATGGGGTGTATTGTTTACGGATTATGGGGTGTAGAGTTTGTTGATTATGGGGTGTAGTGTATACTGATTATGGGGTGTAGTGTTTGTTGATTATGGAGTGTAGTGTTTTACTGATTATGGGGTGTAGTGTTTACTGATTATCGGGTGTCGTGTTTGTTGATTATGGAGTATAGTGATTGTTGATTATGGAGGGTAGTGTTTAATGATTATGGAGTGTAGTGTTTGTTGTTAATGGAGTGTAGTGATTGTTGATTATGGAGGGTAGTGTTTTCTGATTATGGAGTGTAGTGTTTACTGATTATGGAGTCTAGTTTTTACTGATTATGGGGTGTAGTGTTTACTGATTATGGGGTGTAGTGTTTGTTGATTAAGGAGTGTAGTGTTTGTTGATTATGGAGTGTAGTGTTTACTGATTATGGAGTGTAGTGTTTACTGATTATGGAGTTCAGTGTTTACTGATTATGGGGTGTTGTGTTTACTGATTATGGGGTGTAGTGTTTGTTGATTATGGAGTGTCGTGTTTACAGATTATGGGGTGTAGTGTTTACTGATTATGGGGTGATGTGTTTACTGATTATGGGGTGTAGTGTTTACTGATTATGTATTGTAGTGTTTACTGATTATGGGGTCTATATTTAAATGATTATGGAGTGTAGTATTTACTGATTATGGGGTGTAGTGTTTGTTGATTATGGAGTGTAGTGTTTACTGATTATGGGGTGTAGTGTTTACTGATAATGGAGTGTAGTGTTTACTGATTATGAGGTGTAGTGTTGACTGATTATGGGGTGTAGTGTTTACTGATTATGGGGTGTAGTGTTTACTGATAATGGAGTGTAGTGTTTACTGATTATGGGGTGTAGCGTTTACTGATTATGGGGTGTAGTGTTTACTGATTATGGGGTGTAGTGTTTACTGATTATGGGGTGTAGTGTTTACTGATTATGGAGTCTAGTGCTTACTGATTATGGGGTGTAGTGTTTACTGATTATGGAGTCTAGTGTTTACTGATTATGGAGTGTAGTGTTTACTCATTATGGGGTGTAGTGTTTGTTGATTATGGAGTGTAGTGTTTACTGATTATGGGGTGTAGTGTTTACTGATTATGGGGTGTAGTGTTTACTGATTATGGGGTGTAGTGTTTACTGATTATGTGGTGAAGTGTTTACTGATTATGGGGTGTAGTGTTTACTGATTATGGGATGTAGAGTTTACTGATTATGGGGTGTAGTGTTTAATGATTATGGAGTGTAGTGTTTACTGATTATGGGGTGTAGTGTTTGTTGATTATGGAGTGTAGTGTTTACTGATTATGGGGTGTAGTGTTTACTGATAATGGGATGTAGTGTTTACTGATTATGGGGTGTAGTGTTTACTGATTATGGGGTGTAGTGTTTACTGATTATGGGGTGTAGTGTTTACTGATTATGCGGTGTAGTGTTTACTGATTATGGGGTGTAGTGTTTAATGATAATGGAGTGTAGTGTTTACTGATTATGGGGTGTAGTGTTTACTGATTATGGGGTGTAGTGTTTACTGGTTATGGGGTGTAGAGTTTACTGATTATGGGGTGTAGTGTTTACAGATAATGGAGTGTAGTGTTTACTGATTATGGGGTGTAGTGTTTACTGATTACGGGGTGTAGTGTTTACTGACTATGGGGTGCAGTGTTTACTGATTATGGAGTGTAGTGTTTACTGATTATGGAGTGTAGTGTTTACAGATTATGGAGTGTAGTGTTTACTGATTATGGGGTGTAGTGTTTACTGATTATGGGGTGTAGTGTTTACTGATTATGGGGTGTAGTGTTTACTGAATATGGGGTGTAGTGTTTACTGATTATGGGGTGTAGTGTTTACTGATTATGGGGTGTAGTGTTAACTGATTATGGGGTGTAGTGCTTTCTGATTATGGAGTGTAGTGTTTACTGATTAAGGGGTGTAGTGTTTACTGAATATGGGATGTAGTGTTTACTGATTATGGGGTGTAGTGTTTACTGATTATGGGGTGTAGTGTTTACTGATTATGGAGTGTAGTGTTTACTGATTATGGGGTGTAGTGTTTACTGATTATGGGGTGTAGTGTTTACTGATTATTGGAGTGTAGTGTTTAATGATTATTGGAGTGTAGTTTTTACTGATTATGGAGGGTAGTGTTTACTGATTATGGGGTGTACTGTTTACTGATTATGGGGTGTAGTTTTTACTGATTATGAGGTGTAGTGTTTACTGATTATGGGGTGTAGTGTTTACTGATTATGGAGTGTAGTGTTTGTTAATTATGGAGTGTAGTGTTTGTTGATTATGGAGTGTAGTGTTTGTTGATTATGGAGTGTAGAGTTTGTTGATTATGGGGTGTAGTGTTTGTTGATTATGGAGTGTAGTGTTTGTTGATTATGGAGTGTAGAGTTTGTTGATTATGGGGTGTAGTGTTTACTTATTATGGGGTGTAGTGTTTGTTGATTATGCCGGGCAGAGTTTGTTGATTATGGGGTGTAGTGTTTACTGATTATGGAGTGTAGTGTTTACAGATTATGGTGAGTAGTGTTTACTGATTATGGAGTGTAGTGTTTACTGATTATGGGATGTAGTGTTTACTTATTATGGGGTGTAGTGTTTACTGATTATGGGGTGTAGTGTTAACTGATTATGGGGTGTAGTGTTTACTGATTATGGAGTGTAGTGTTTACTGATTATGGAGTGTTGTGTTTACTGATTATGGGGTGTAGTGTTTACAGATTATGGGGTGTAGTGTTTACTGATTCTGGGGCGTAGTGTTTGTTGATTATGGGGTGTAGTGTTTACTGATTATGGGGTGTAGTGTTTACTGATTATGCAGTGTAGTGTTTACTGATTATGGAGTGTAGTGTTTACTGATTATGGGGTGTAGTGTTTACTGATTATGCAGTGTAGTGTTTACTGATTATGCAGTGTAGTGTTTACTGATTATTCTAGTGTAGTGTTTACTGATTATGGGGTGTAGTGTTTACTGATTATGGGGTGAAGTGTTTACAGATTATGGGGTGTAGTGTTTACTGATTATGGGGTGTAGTGTTTACTGATTATGGGGTGAAGTGTTTACTGATTATGGAGTCTAGTGCTTACTGATTATGGGGTGTAGTGTTTACTGATTATGGAGTCTAGTGTTTACTGATTATGGAGTGTAGTGTTTACTGATTATGGGGTGTAGTGTTTGTTGATTATGGAGTGTAGTGTTTACTGATTATGGGGTGTAGTGTTTACTGATTATGGGGTGTAGTGTTTACTGATTATGTGGTGAAGTGTTTACTGATTATGGGGTGTAGTGTTTACTGATTATGGGATGTAGAGTTTACTGATTATGGGGTGTAGTGTTTAATGATTATGGAGTGTAGTGTTTACTGATTATGGGGTGTAGTGTTTGTTGATTATGGAGTGTAGTGTTTACTGATAATGGGATGTAGTGTTTACTGATTATGGGGTGTAGTGTTTACTGATTATGGGGTGTAGTGTTTACTGATTATGGGGTGTAGTGTTTACTGATTATGCGGTGTAGTGTTTACTGATTATGGGGTGTAGTGTTTAATGATAATGGAGTGTAGTGTTTACTGATTATGGGGTGTAGTGTTTACTGATTATGGGGTGTAGTGTTTACTGGTTATGGGGTGTAGAGTTTACTGATTATGGGGTGTAGTGTTTACAGATAATGGAGTGTAGTGTTTACTGATTATGGGGTGTAGTGTTTACTGATTACGGGGTGTAGTGTTTACTGACTATGGGGTGCAGTGTTTACTGATTATGGAGTGTAGTGTTTACTGATTATGGAGTGTAGTGTTTACAGATTATGGAGTGTAGTGTTTACTGATTATGGGGTGTAGTGTTTACTGATTATGGGGTGTAGTGTTTACTGATTATGGGGTGTAGTGTTTACTGAATATGGGGTGTAGTGTTTACTGATTATGGGGTGTAGTGTTTACTGATTATGGGGTGTAGTGTTAACTGATTATGGGGTGTAGTGCTTTCTGATTATGGAGTGTAGTGTTTACTGATTAAGGGGTGTAGTGTTTACTGAATATAGGATGTAGTGTTTACTGATTATGGGGTGTAGTGTTTACTGATTATGGGGTGTAGTGTTTACTGATTATGGAGTGTAGTGTTTACTGATTATGGGGTGTAGTGTTTACTGATTATGGGGTGTAGTGTTTACTGATTATTGGAGTGTAGTGTTTAATGATTATTGGAGTGTAGTTTTTACTGATTATGGAGGGTAGTGTTTACTGATTATGGGGTGTACTGTTTACTGATTATGGGGTGTAGTTTTTACTGATTATGAGGTGTAGTGTTTACTGATTATGGGGTGTAGTGTTTACTGATTATGGAGTGTAGTGTTTGTTAATTATGGAGTGTAGTGTTTGTTGATTATGGAGTGTAGTGTTTGTTGATTATGGAGTGTAGAGTTTGTTGATTATGGGGTGTAGTGTTTGTTGATTATGGAGTGTAGTGTTTGTTGATTATGGAGTGTAGAGTTTGTTGATTATGGGGTGTAGTGTTTACTTATTATGGGGTGTAGTGTTTGTTGATTATGCCGGGCAGAGTTTGTTGATTATGGGGTGTAGTGTTTACTGATTATGGAGTGTAGTGTTTACAGATTATGGTGAGTAGTGTTTACTGATTATGGGGTGTAGTGTTTACTGATTATGGGATGTAGTGTTTACTTATTATGGGGTGTAGTGTTTACTGATTATGGGGTGTAGTGTTAACTGATTATGGGGTGTAGTGTTTACTGATTATGGAGTGTAGTGTTTACTGATTATGGAGTGTTGTGTTTACTGATTATGGGGTGTAGTGTTTACAGATTATGGGGTGTAGTGTTTACTGATTCTGGGGCGTAGTGTTTGTTGATTATGGGGTGTAGTGTTTACTGATTATGGGGTGTAGTGTTTACTGATTATGGAGTGTAGTGTTTACTGATTATGGAGTGTAGTGTTTACTGATTATGGGGTGTAGTGTTTACTGATTATGTGGTGTAGTGTTTACTGATTATTCTAGTGTAGTGTTTACTGATTATGGGGTGTAGTGTTTACTGATTATGGGGTGAAGTGTTTACAGATTATTGGGTGTAGTGTTTACTGATTATGGGGTGTAGTGTTTACTGATTATGGGGTGAAGTGTTTACTGATTATGGAGTCTAGTACTTACTGATTATGGGGTGTAGTGTTTACTGATTATGGAGTCTAGTGTTTACTGATTATGGAGTGTAGTGTTTACTGATTATGGGGTGTAGTGTTTGTTGATTATGGAGTGTAGTGTTTACTGATTATGGGGTGTAGTGTTTACTGATTATGGGGTGTACTGTTTACTGATTATGTGGTGAAGTGTTTACTGATTATGGGGTGTAGTGTTTACTGATTATGGGATGTAGAGTTTACTGATTATGGGGTGTAGTGTTTAATGATTATGGAGTGTAGTGTTTACTGATTATGGGGTGTAGTGTTTGTTGATTATGGAGTGTAGTGTTTACTGATTATGGGATGTAGTGTTTACTGATTATGGGGTGTAGTGTTTACTGATTATGGGGTGTAGTGTTTACTGATTATGGGGTGTAGTGTTTACTGATTTTGCGGTGTAGTGTTTACTGATTATGGGGTGTAGTGTTTAATGATAATGGAGTGTAGTGTTCACTGATTATGGGGTGTAGTGTTTACTGATTATGGGGTGTAGTGTTTACTGGTTATGGGGTGTAGAGTTTACTGATTATGGGGTGTAGTGTTTACAGATAATGGAGTGTAGTGTTTACTGGTTATGGGGTGTAGTGTTTACTGATTACGGGGTGTAGTGTTTACTGACTATGGGGTGCTGTGTTTACTGATTATGGAGTGTATTGTTTACTGATTATGGAGTGTAGTGTTTACAGATTATGGAGTGTAGTGTTTACTGATTATGGGGTGTAGTGTTTACTGAATATGGGGTGTAGTGTTTACTGATTATGGGGTGTAGTGTTTACTGATTATGGGGTGTAATGTTAACTGATTATGGGGTGTAGTGCTTTCTGATTATGGAGTGTAGTGTTTACTGATTAAGGGGTGTAGTGTTTACTGATTATGGGATGTAGTGTTTACTGATTATGGGGTGTAGTGTTTACTGATTATGGGGTGTAGTGTTTACTGATTATGGGGTGTAGTGTTTACTGATTAAGGGGTGTAGTGTTTACTGATTATGGGATGTAGTGTTTACTGATTATGGGGTGTAGTGTTTACTGATTATGGGGTGTAGTGTTTACTGATTATGGAGTGTAGTGTTTACTGATTATGGGGTGTAGTGTTTACTGATTATGGGGTGTAGTGTTTACTGATTATTGGAGTGTAGTGTTTAATGATTATTGGAGTGTAGTTTTTACTGATTATGGAGGGTAGTGTTTACTGATTATGGGGTGTACTGTTTACTGATTATGGGGTGTAGTGTTTACTGATTATGAGGTGTAGTGTTTACTGATTATGGGGTGTAGTGTTTACTGATTATGGAGTGTAGTGTTTGTTAATTATGGAGTGTAGTGTTTGTTGATTATGGAGTGTAGAGTTTGTTGATTATGGGGTGTAGTGTTTGTTGATTATGGAGTGTAGAGTTTGTTGATTATGGGGTGTAGTGTTTGTTGATTATGGAGTGTAGTGTTTGTTGATTATGGAGTGTAGAGTTTGTTGATTATGGGGTGTAGTGTTTACTTATTATGGGGTGTAGTGTTTGTTGATTATGCAGGGCAGAGTTTGTTGATTATGGGGTGTAGTGTTTACTGATTATGGAGTCTAGTTTTTACTGATTATGGGGTGTAGTGTTTACTGATTATGGGGTGTAGTGTTTGTTGATTATGGAGTGTAGTGTTTGTTGATTATGGAGTGTATTGTTTACTGATTATGGAGTGTAGTGTTTACTGATTATGGAGTTCAGTGCTTACTGATTATGGGGTGTTGTGTTTACTGATTATGGGGTGTAGTGTTTGTTGATTATGGAGTGTCGTGTTTACAGATTATGGGGTGTACTGTTTACTGATTATGGGGTGTAGTGTTTACTGATTATGGGGTGAAGTGTTTACTGATTATGGGGTGTAGTGTTTACTGATTATGTATTGTAGTGTTTCCTGATTATGGGGTGTAGTTTTTAATGATTATGGAGTGTAGTATTTACTGATTATGGGGTGTAGTGTTTGTTGATTATGGAGTGTAGTGTTTACTGATTATGGGGTGTAGTGTTTACTGATTATGGGGTGTAGTGTTTACTGATTATGGAGTTCAGTGTTTACTGATTATGGGGTGTTGTGTTTACTGATTATGGGGTGTAGTGTTTGTTGATTATGGAGTGTCGTGTTTACAGATTATGGGGTGTAGTGTTTACTGATTTTGGGGTGTAGTGTTTACTGATTATGGGTTGAAGTGTTTACTGATTATGGGGTGTAGTGTTTACTGATTAGGTATTGTAGTGTTTACTGATTATGGGGTGTAGTTTTTAATGATTATGGAGTGTAGTATTTACTGATTATGGGGTGTAGTGTTTGTTGATTATGGAGTGTAGTGTTTACTGATTATGGGGTGTAGTGTTTACTGATAATGGAGTGTAGTGTTTACTGATTATGAGGTGTAGTGTTGACTGATTATGGGGTGTAGTGTTTACTGATTATGGGGTGTAGTATTTACTGATAATGGAGTGTAGTGTTTACTGATTATGGGGTGTAGTGTTTACTGATTATGGGGTGTAGTGTTTACTGATTATGGGGTGTAGTGTTTACTGATTATGGAGTCTAGTGCTTACTGATTATGGTGTGTAGTGTTTACTGATTATGGAGTCAAGTGTTTACTGATTATGGAGTGTAGTGTTTACTGATTATGGGGTGTAGTGTTTGTTGATTATGGAGTGTAGTGTTTACTGATTATGGGGTGTAGTGTTTACTGATTATGGGGTGTAGTGTTTACTGATTATGGGATGTATTGTTTACTGTTTATGGGGTGTAGTGTTTGTTGATTATGGGGTGTAGTGTTTACTGATTATGGGGTGTAGTGTTTGTTGATTATGGAGTGTAGTGTTTTACTGATTATGGGGTGTAGTGTTTACTGATTATCGGGTGTAGTGTTTGTTGATTATGGAGTGTAGTGTTTGATGATTATGGGGTGTCGTGTTTGTTGATAATGGAGTGTAGTGTTTGTTAATAATGGGGTGTAGTGTTTGCTGACTATGGAGTGCAGTGTTTGTTGATAATGGAGTGTAGTGATTGTTGATTATGGAGGGTAGTGTTTACTGATTATGGAGTGTAGTGTTTACTGATTATGGAGTGTAGTGTTTGATGATAATGGAGTGTAGTGATTATTGATTATGGAGGGTAGTGTTTACTGATTATGGAGTGTAGTGTTTGATGATAATGGAGTGTAGTGATTACGTATCATGGAGTGTAGTGTTTACTGATTATTGGAGTTTAGTGTTTACTGATTATGGACTGTAGTGTTTACTGATTATGGAGTGTAGTGTTTACAGATTATGGGGTGTAGTGTTTACTGATTATGGGGTGTAGTGTTTACTGATTATGGGGTGTAGTGTTTACTGATTATGGAGTGTAGTGTTTACTGATTATGCAGTTTAGTGTTTACTGATTATGGGGTGTAGTGTTTACTGATTATGGAGTGTAGTGTTTACTGATTATGGGGTGTAGTGTTTACTGATTATGGGGTGTAGTGTTTACTGATTATGGGGTGAAGTGTTGACTGATTATGGGGTGTAGTGTTTACTGATTATGGGGGGTAGTGTTAACTGATTATGGGGTTTAGTGTTTACTGATTATGGGGTGTAGTGTTGACTGATTATGGGGTGTAGTGTTTACTGATTATTGGAGTGTAGTGTTTACTGATTATGCACAGTAGTGTTTACTGATTATGGGGTGTAGTGTTTACTGATTATGGGATGTAGTGTTTACTGATTATGGGGTGTAGTGTTGACTGATTATGGGGTGCAGTGTTTACTGATTATGGTGTGTAGTGTTGACTGATTATGGGGTGTAGTGTTTACTGATTATGGGGTGTAGTGTTTACTGATTATGGGGTGTATTGTTTACGGATTATGGGGTGTAGTGTTTGTTGATTATGGGGTGTAGTGTATACTGATTATGGGGTGTAGTGTTTGTTGATTATGGAGTGTAGTGTTTTACTGATTATGGGGTGTAGTGTTTACTGATTATCGGGTGTCGTGTTTGTTGATTATGGAGTGTAGTGATTGTTGATTATGGAGGGTAGTGTTTACTGATTATGGAGTGTAGTGTTTGTTGATAATGGAGTGTAGTGATTGTTGATTATGGATGGTAGAGTTTTCTGATTATGGAGTGTAGTGTTTACTGATTATGGAGTCTAGTTTTTACTGATTATGGGGTGTAGTGTTTACTGATTATGGGGTGTAGTGTTTGTTGATTATGGAGTGTAGTGTTTGTTGATTATGGAGTGTAGTGTTTACTAATTATGGAGTGTAGTGTTTACTGATTATGGAGTTCAGTGTTTACTGATTATGGGGTGTTGTGTTTACTGATTATGGGGTGTAGTGTTTGTTGATTATGGAGTGTCGTGTTTACAGATTATGGGGTGTAGTGTTTACTGATTATGGGGTGTAGTGTTTACTGATTATGGGGTGAAGTGTTTACTGATTATGGGGTGTAGTGTTTACTGATTATGAATTGTAGTGTTTACTGATTATGGGGTGTAGTTTTTAATGATTATGGAGTGTAGTATTTACTGATTATGGGGTGTAGTGTTTGTTGATTATGGAGTGTAGTGTTTACTGATTATGGGGTGTAGTGTTTACTGATAATGGAGTGTAGTGTTTACTGATTATGAGGTGTAGTGTTGACTGATTATGGGGTGTAGAGTTTACTGATTATGGGGTGTAGTGTTTACTGATAATGGAGTGTAGTGTTTACTGATTATGGGGTGTAGTGTTTACTGATTATGGGGTGTAGTGTTTACTGATTATGGGGTGTAGTGTTTACTGATTATGGGGTGTAGTGTTTACTGATTATGGAGTCTAGTGCTTACAGATTATGGGGTGTAGTGTTTACTGATTATGGAGTCTAGTGTTTACTGATTATGGAGTGTAGTGTTTACTGATTATGGGGTGTAGTGTTTGTTGATTATGGAGTGTAGTGTTTACTGATTATGGGGTGTAGTGTTTACTGATTATGGGGTGTAGTGTTTACTGATTATGGGGTGTAGTGTTTACTGATTATGTGGTGAAGTGTTTACTGATTATGGGGTGTAGTGTTTACTGATTATGGGATGTAGAGTTTACTGATTATGGGGTGTAGTGTTTAATGATTATGGAGTGTAGTGTTTACTGATTATGGGGTGTAGTGTTTGTTGATTATGGAGTGTAGTGTTTACTGATTATGGGGTGTAGTGTTTACTGATAATGGGATGTAGTGTTTACTGATTATGGGGTGTAGTGTTTACTGATTATGGGGTGTAGTGTTTACTGATTATGGGGTGTAGTGTTTACTGATTATGGGGTGTAGTGTTTACTGATTATGCGGTGTAGGGTTTACTGATTATTGGGTGTAGTGTTTAATGATAATGGAGTGTAGTGTTTACTGATTATGGGGTGTAGTGTTTACTGATTATGGGGTGTAGTGTTTACTGGTTATGGGGTGTAGAGTTTACTGATTATGGGGTGTAGTGTTTACAGATAATGGAGTGTAGTGTTTACTGATTATGGGGTGTAGTGTTTACTGATTACGGGGTGTAGTGTTTACTGACTATGGGGTGCAGTGTTTACTGATTATGGAGTGTAGTGTTTACTGATTATGGAGTGTAGTGTTTACAGATTATGGAGTGTAGTGTTTACTGATTATGAGGTGTAGTGTTTACTGATTATGGGGTGTAGTGTTTACTGATTATGGGGTGTAGTGTTTACTGAATATGGGGTGTAGTGTTTACTGATTATGGGGTGTAGTGTTTACTGATTATGGGGTGTAGTGTTAACTGATTATGGGGTGTAGTGCTTTCTGATTATGGAGTGTAGTGTTTACTGATTAAGGGGTGTAGTGTTTACTGATTATGGGATGTAGTGTTTACTGATTATGGGGTGTAGTGTTTACTGATTATGGGGTGTAGTGTTTACTGATTATGGAGTGTAGTGTTTACTGATTATGGGGTGTAGTGTTTACTGATTATGGGGTGTAGTGTTTACTGATTATTGGAGTGTAGTGTTTAATGATTATTGGAGTGTAGTTTTTACTGATTATGGAGGGTAGTGTTTACTGATTATGGGGTGTACTGTTTACTGATTATGGGGTGTAGTGTTTACTGATTATGAGGTGTAGTGTTTACTGATTATGAGGTGTAGTGTTTACTGATTATGGGGTGTAGTGTTTACTGATTATGGAGTGTAGTGTTTGTTAATTATGGAGTGTAGTGTTTGTTGATTATGGAGTGTAGAGTTTGTTGATTATGGGGTGTAGTGTTTGTTGATTATGGAGTGTAGAGTTTGTTGATTATGGGGTGTAGTGTTTGTTGATTATGGAGTGTAGTGTTTGTTGATTATGGAGTGTAGAGTTTGTTGATTATGGGGTGTAGTGTTTACTTATTATGGGGTGTAGTGTTTGTTGATTATGCAGGGCAGAGTTTGTTGATTATGGGGTGTAGTGTTTACTGATTATGGAGTGTAGTGTTTACAGATTATGGTGAGTAGTGTTTACTGATTATGGGGTGTAGTGTTTACTGATTATGGGATGTAGCGTTTACTCATTATGGGGTGTAGTGTTTACAGATTATGGGGTGTAGTGTTTACTGATTATGGGGCGTAGTGTTTGTTGATTATGGGGTGTAGTGTTTAGTGATTATGGGGTGTAGTGTTTACTGATTATGGAGTGTAGTGTTTACTGATTATGGAGTGTAGTGTTTACTGATTATGGGGTGTAGTGTTTACTGATTATGGGGTGTAGTGTTTACTGATTATTCTACTGTAGTGTTTACTGATTATGGGGTGTAGTGTTTACTGATTATGGGGTGAAGTGTTTACAGATTATGGGGTGTAGTGTTTACTGATTATGGGGTGTAGTGTTTACTGATTATGGGGTGAAGTGTTTACTGATTATGGGGTGTAGTGTTTACTGATTATGGAGTGTAGTGTTTACTGATTATGGGGTGTAGTGTTGACTGATTATGGAGTGTAGTGTTTACTGATTATGGAGTGTAGTGTTTACTGATTATGGAGTGTAGTGTTTACTGATTATGGAGTGTAGTGTTTACTGATTATGGGGTGTAGTTTTTAATGATTATGGAGTGTAGTATTTACTGATTATGGGGTGTAGTGTTTGTTGATTATGGAGTGTAGTGTTTACTGATTATGGGGTGTAGTGTTTACTGATAATGGAGTGTAGTGTTTACTGATTATGAGGTGTAGTGTTGACTGATTATGGGGTGTAGTGTTTACTGATTATGGGGTGTAGTGTTTACTGATAATGGAGTGTAGTGTTTACTGATTATGGGGTGTAGTGTTTACTGATTATGGGGTGTAGTGTTTGTTGATTATGGGGTGTAGTGTTTACTGATTATGGGGTGTAGTGTTTGTTGATTATGGAGTGTAGTGTTTTACTGATTATGGGGTGTAGTGTTTACTGATTATCGGGTGTAGTGTTTGTTGATTATGGAGTGTAGTGTTTGATGATTATGGGGTGTCGTGTTTGTTGATAATGGAGTGTAGTGTTTGTTAATAATGGGGTGTAGTGTTTGCTGACTATGGAGTGCAGTGTTTGTTGATAATGGAGTGTAGTGATTGTTGATTATGGAGGGTAGTGTTTACTGATTATGGAGTGTAGTGTTTACTGATTATGGAGTGTAGTGTTTGATGATAATGGAGTGTAGTGATTATTGATTATGGAGGGTAGTGTTTACTGATTATGGAGTGTAGTGTTTGATGATAATGGAGTGTAGTGATTACGTATCATGGAGTGTAGTGTTTACTGATTATTGGAGTTTAGTGTTTACTGATTATGGACTGTAGTGTTTACTGATTATGGAGTGTAGTGTTTACAGATTATGGGGTGTAGTGTTTACTCATTATGGGGTGTAGTGTTTACTGATTATGGGGTGAAGTGTTGACTGATTATGGGGTGTAGTGTTTACTGATTATGGGGGGTAGTGTTAACTGATTATGGGGTTTAGTGTTTACTGATTATGGGGTGTAGTGTTGACTGATTATGGGGTGTAGTGTTTACTGATTATTGGAGTGTAGTGTTTACTGATTATGCACAGTAGTGTTTACTGATGATGGGGTGTAGTGTTTACTGATTATGGGATGTAGTGTTTACTGATTATGGGGTGTAGTGTTGACTGATTATGGGGTGCAGTGTTTACTGATTATGGTGTGTAGTGTTGACTGATTATGGGGTGTAGTGTTTACTGATAATGGGGTGTAGTGTTTACTGATTATGGGGTGTATTGTTTACGGATTATGGGGTGTAGAGTTTGTTGATTATGGGGTGTAGTGTATACTGATTATGGGGTGTAGTGATTGTTGATTATGGAGTGTAGTGTTTTACTGATTATGGGGTGTAGTGTTTACTGATTATCGGGTGTCGTTTTTGTTGATTATGGAGTATAGTGATTGTTGATTATGGAGGGTAGTGTTTAATGATTATGGAGTGTAGTGTTTGTTGTTAATGGAGTGTAGTGATTGTTGATTATGGAGGGTAGTGTTTTCTGATTATGGAGTGTAGTGTTTACTGATTATGGAGTCTAGTTTTTACTGATTATGGGGTGTAGTGTTTACTGATTATGGGGTGTAGTGTTTGTTGATTATGGAGTGTAGTGTTTGTTGATTATGGAGTGTAGTGTTTACTGATTATGGAGTGTAGTGTTTACTGATTATGGAGTTCAGTGTTTACTGATTATGGGGTGTTGTGTTTACTGATTATGGGGTGTAGTGTTTGTTGATTATGGAGTGTCGTGTTTACAGATTATGGGGTGTAGTGTTTACTGATTATGGGGTGTAGTGTTTACTGATTATGGGGTGATGTGTTTACTGATTATGGGGTGTAGTGTTTACTGATTATGTATTGTAGTGTTTACTGATTATGGGGTGTTGATTTAAATGATTATGGAGTGTAGTATTTACTGATTATGGGGTGTAGTGTTTGTTGATTATGGAGTGTAGTGTTTACTGATTATGGGGTGTAGTGTTTACTGATAATGGAGTGTAGTGTTTACTGATTTTGAGGTGTAGTGTTGACTGATTATGGGGTATAGTGTTTACTGATTATGGGGTGTAGTGTTTACTGATAATGGAGTGTAGTGTTTACTGATTATGGGGTGTAGCGTTTACTGATTATGGGGTGTAGTGTTTACTGATTATGGGGTGTAGTGTTTACTGATTATGGGGTGTAGTGTTTACTGATTATGGAGTCTAGTGTTTACTGATTATGGAGTGTAGTGTTTACTGATTATGGGGTGTAGTGTTTGTTGATTATGGAGTGTAGTGTATACTGATTATGGGGTGTAGTGTTTACTGATTATGGGGTGTAGTGTTTACTGATTATGGGGTGTAGTGTTTACTGATTATGTGGTGAAGTGTTTACTGATTATGGGGTGTAGTGTTTACTGATTATGGGATGTAGAGTTAACTGATTATGGGGTGTAGTGTTTAATGATTATGGAGTGTAGTGTTTACTGATTATGGGGTGTAGTGTTTGTTGATTATGGAGTGTAGTGTTTACTGATTATGGGGTGTAGTGTTTACTGATAATGGGATGTAGTGTTTACTGATTATGGGGTGTAGTGTTTACTGATTATGGGGTGTAGTGTTTACTGATAATGGGATGTAGTGTTTACTGATTATGGGGTGTAGTGTTTACTGATTATGGGGTGTAGTGTTTACTGATTATGGGGTGTAGTGTTTACTGATTATGCGGTGTAGTGTTTACTGATTATGGGGTGTAGTGTTTAATGATAATGGAGTGTAGTGTTTACTGATTATGGGGTGTAGTGTTTACTGATTATGGGGTGTAGTGTTTACTGGTTATGGGGTGTAGAGTTTACTGATTATGGGGTGTAGTGTTTACAGATAATGGAGTGTAGTGTTTACTGATTATGGGGTGTAGTGTTTACTGATTACGGGGTGTAGTGTTTACTGACTATGGGGTGCAGTGTTTACTGATTATGGAGTGTAGTGTTTACTGATTATGGAGTGTAGTGTTTACAGATTATGGAGTGTAGTGTTTACTGATTATGGGGTGTAGTGTTTACTGATTATGGGGTGTAGTGTTTACTGATTATGGGGTGTAGTGTTTACTGAATATGGGGTGTAGTGTTTACTGATTATGGGGTGTAGTGTTTACTGACTATGGGGTGTAGTGTTAACTGATTATGGGGTGTAGTGCTTTCTGATTATGGAGTGTAGTGTTTACTGATTAAGGGGTGTAGTGTTTACTGATTATGGGATGTAGTGTTTACTGATTATGGGGTGTAGTGTTTACTGATTATGGGGTGTAGTGTTTACTGATTATGGAGTGTAGTGTTTACTGATTATGGGGTGTAGTGTTTACTGATTATGGGGTGTAGTGTTTACTGATTATCGGGTGTAGTGTTTGTTGATTATGGAGTGTAGTGTTTGATGATTATGGGGTGTCGTGTTTGTTGATAATGGAGTGTAGTGTTTGTTAATAATGGGGTGTAGTGTTTGCTGACTATGGAGTGCAGTGTTTGTTGATAATGGAGTGTAGTGATTGTTGATTATGGAGGGTAGTGTTTACTGATTATGGAGTGTAGTGTTTACTGATTATGGAGTGTAGTGTTTGATGATAATGGAGTGTAGTGATTATTGATTATGGAGGGTAGTGTTTACTGATTATGGAGTGTAGTGTTTGATGATAATGGAGTGTAGTGATTACGTATCATGGAGTGTAGTGTTTACTGATTATTGGAGTTTAGTGTTTACTGATTATGGACTGTAGTGTTTACTGATTATGGAGTGTAGTGTTTACAGATTATGGGGTGTAGTGTTTACTGATTATGGGGTGTAGTGTTTACTGATTATGGGGTGTAGTGTTTACTGATTATGGAGTGTAGTGTTTACTGATTATGCAGTTTAGTGTTTACTGATTATGGGGTGTAGTGTTTACTGATTATGGAGTGTAGTGTTTACTGATTATGGGGTGTAGTGTTTACTGATTATGGGGTGTAGTGTTTACTGATTATGGGGTGAAGTGTTGACTGATTATGGGGTGTAGTGTTTACTGATTATGGGGGGTAGTGTTAACTGATTATGGGGTTTAGTGTTTACTGATTATGGGGTGTAGTGTTGACTGATTATGGGGTGTAGTGTTTACTGATTATTGGAGTGTAGTGTTTACTGATTATGCACAGTAGTGTTTACTGATTATGGGGTGTAGTGTTTACTGATTATGGGATGTAGTGTTTACTGATTATGGGGTGTAGTGTTGACTGATTATGGGGTGCAGTGTTTACTGATTATGGTGTGTAGTGTTGACTGATTATGAGGTGTAGTGTTTACTGATTATGGGGTGTAGTGTTTACTGATTATGGGGTGTATTGTTTACGGATTATGGGGTGTAGTGTTTGTTGATTATGGGGTGTAGTGTATACTGATTATGGGGTGTAGTGTTTGTTGATTATGGAGTGTAGTGTTTTACTGATTATGGGGTGTAGTGTTTACTGATTATCGGGTGTCGTGTTTGTTGATTATGGAGTGTAGTGATTGTTGATTATGGAGGGTAGTGTTTACTGATTATGGAGTGTAGTGTTTGTTGATAATGGAGTGTAGTGATTGTTGATTATGGATGGTAGAGTTTTCTGATTATGGAGTGTAGTGTTTACTGATTATGGAGTCTAGTTTTTACTGATTATGGGGTGTAGTGTTTACTGATTATGGGGTGTAGTGTTTGTTGATTATGGAGTGTAGTGTTTGTTGATTATGGAGTGTAGTGTTTACTAATTATGGAGTGTAGTGTTTACTGATTATGGAGTTCAGTGTTTACTGATTATGGGGTGTTGTGTTTACTGATTATGGGGTGTAGTGTTTGTTGATTATGGAGTGTCGTGTTTACAGATTATGGGGTGTAGTGTTTACTGATTATGGGGTGTAGTGTTTACTGATTATGGGGTGAAGTGTTTACTGATTATGGGGTGTAGTGTTTACTGATTATGAATTGTAGTGTTTACTGATTATGGGGTGTAGTTTTTAATGATTATGGAGTGTAGTATTTACTGATTATGGGGTGTAGTGTTTGTTGATTATGGAGTGTAGTGTTTACTGATTATGGGGTGTAGTGTTTACTGATAATGGAGTGTAGTGTTTACTGATTATGAGGTGTAGTGTTGACTGATTATGGGGTGTAGTGTTTACTGATTATGGGGTGTAGTGTTTACTGATAATGGAGTGTAGTGTTTACTGATTATGGGGTGTAGTGTTTACTGATTATGGGGTGTAGTGTTTACTGATTATGGGGTGTAGTGTTTACTGATTATGGGGTGTAGTGTTTACTGATTATGGAGTCTAGTGCTTACAGATTATGGGGTGTAGTGTTTACTGATTATGGAGTCTAGTGTTTACTGATTATGGAGTGTAGTGTTTACTGATTATGGGGTGTAGTGTTTGTTGATTATGGAGTGTAGTGTTTACTGATTATGGGGTGTAGTGTTTACTGATTATGGGGTGTAGTGTTTACTGATTATGGGGTGTAGTGTTTACTGATTATGTGGTGAAGTGTTTACTGATTATGGGGTGTAGTGTTTACTGATTATGGGATGTAGAGTTTACTGATTATGGGGTGTAGTGTTTAATGATTATGGAGTGTAGTGTTTACTGATTATGGGGTGTAGTGTTTGTTGATTATGGAGTGTAGTGTTTACTGATTATGGGGTGTAGTGTTTACTGATAATGGGATGTAGTGTTTACTGATTATGGGGTGTAGTGTTTACTGATTATGGGGTGTAGTGTTTACTGATTATGGGGTGTAGTGTTTACTGATTATGCGGTGTAGTGTTTACTGATTATTGGGTGTAGTGTTTAATGATAATGGAGTGTAGTGTTTACTGATTATGGGGTGTAGTGTTTACTGATTATGGGGTGTAGTGTTTACTGGTTATGGGGTGTAGAGTTTACTGATTATGGGGTGTAGTGTTTACAGATAATGGAGTGTAGTGTTTACTGATTATGGGGTGTAGTGTTTACTGATTACGGGGTGTAGTGTTTACTGACTATGGGGTGCAGTGTTTACTGATTATGGAGTGTAGTGTTTACTGATTATGGAGTGTAGTGTTTACAGATTATGGAGTGTAGTGTTTACTGATTATGAGGTGTAGTGTTTACTGATTATGGGGTGTAGTGTTTACTGATTATGGGGTGTAGTGTTTACTGAATATGGGGTGTAGTGTTTACTGATTATGGGGTGTAGTGTTTACTGATTATGGGGTGTAGTGTTAACTGATTATGGGGTGTAGTGCTTTCTGATTATGGAGTGTAGTGTTTACTGATTAAGGGGTGTAGTGTTTACTGATTATGGGATGTAGTGTTTACTGATTATGGGGTGTAGTGTTTACTGATTATGGGGTGTAGTGTTTACTGATTATGGAGTGTAGTGTTTACTGATTATGGGGTGTAGTGTTTACTGATTATGGGGTGTAGTGTTTACTGATTATTGGAGTGTAGTGTTTAATGATTATTGGAGTGTAGTTTTTACTGATTATGGAGGGTAGTGTTTACTGATTATGGGGTGTACTGTTTACTGATTATGGGGTGTAGTGTTTACTGATTATGAGGTGTAGTGTTTACTGATTATGAGGTGTAGTGTTTACTGATTATGGGGTGTAGTGTTTACTGATTATGGAGTGTAGTGTTTGTTAATTATGGAGTGTAGTGTTTGTTGATTATGGAGTGTAGAGTTTGTTGATTATGGGGTGTAGTGTTTGTTGATTATGGAGTGTAGAGTTTGTTGATTATGGGGTGTAGTGTTTGTTGATTATGGAGTGTAGTGTTTGTTGATTATGGAGTGTAGAGTTTGTTGATTATGGGGTGTAGTGTTTACTTATTATGGGGTGTAGTGTTTGTTGATTATGCAGGGCAGAGTTTGTTGATTATGGGGTGTAGTGTTTACTGATTATGGAGTGTAGTGTTTACAGATTATGGTGAGTAGTGTTTACTGATTATGGGGTGTAGTGTTTACTGATTATGGGATGTAGCGTTTACTCATTATGGGGTGTAGTGTTTACAGATTATGGGGTGTAGTGTTTACTGATTATGGGGCGTAGTGTTTGTTGATTATGGGGTGTAGTGTTTAGTGATTATGGGGTGTAGTGTTTACTGATTATGGAGTGTAGTGTTTACTGATTATGGAGTGTAGTGTTTACTGATTATGGGGTGTAGTGTTTACTGATTATGGGGTGTAGTGTTTACTGATTATTCTACTGTAGTGTTTACTGATTATGGGGTGTAGTGTTTACTGATTATGGGGTGAAGTGTTTACAGATTATGGGGTGTAGTGTTTACTGATTATGGGGTGTAGTGTTTACTGATTATGGGGTGAAGTGTTTACTGATTATGGGGTGTAGTGTTTACTGATTATGGAGTGTAGTGTTTACTGATTATGGGGTGTAGTGTTGACTGATTATGGAGTGTAGTGTTTACTGATTATGGAGTGTAGTGTTTACTGATTATGGAGTGTAGTGTTTACTGATTATGGAGTGTAGTGTTTACTGATTATGGGGTGTAGTTTTTAATGATTATGGAGTGTAGTATTTACTGATTATGGGGTGTAGTGTTTGTTGATTATGGAGTGTAGTGTTTACTGATTATGGGGTGTAGTGTTTACTGATAATGGAGTGTAGTGTTTACTGATTATGAGGTGTAGTGTTGACTGATTATGGGGTGTAGTGTTTACT
The DNA here is from genome assembly GCF_964194155.1 of Cetorhinus maximus. NCBI lineage: Eukaryota > Metazoa > Chordata > Chondrichthyes > Lamniformes > Cetorhinidae > Cetorhinus > Cetorhinus maximus. Next base: position 104,311,953 of record NC_135894.1, on the reverse strand, counting down.
GATTATGGGGTGTAGTGTTTACTGATAATGGAGTGTAGTGTTTACTGATTATGGGGTGTAGTGTTTACTGATTATGGGGTGTAGTGTTTGTTGATTATGGGGTGTAGTGTTTACTGATTATGGGGTGTAGTGTTTGTTGATTATGGAGTGTAGTGTTTTACTGATTATGGGGTGTAGTGTTTACTGATTATCGGGTGTAGTGTTTGTTGATTATGGAGTGTAGTGTTTGATGATTATGGGGTGTCGTGTTTGTTGATAATGGAGTGTAGTGTTTGTTAATAATGGGGTGTAGTGTTTGCTGACTATGGAGTGCAGTGTTTGTTGATAATGGAGTGTAGTGATTGTTGATTATGGAGGGTAGTGTTTTCTGATTATGGAGTGTAGTGTTTACTGATTATGGAGTGTAGTGTTTGATGATAATGGAGTGTAGTGATTATTGATTATGGAGGGTAGTGTTTACTGATTATGGAGTGTAGTGTTTGATGATAATGGAGTGTAGTGATTACGTATCATGGAGTGTAGTGTTTACTGATTATTGGAGTTTAGTGTTTACTGATTATGGACTGTAGTGTTTACTGATTATGGAGTGTAGTGTTTACAGATTATGGGGTGTAGTGTTTACTCATTATGGGGTGTAGTGTTTACTGATTATGGGGTGAAGTGTTGACTGATTATGGGGTGTAGTGTTTACTGATTATGGGGGGTAGTGTTAACTGATTATGGGGTTTAGTGTTTACTGATTATGGGGTGTAGTGTTGACTGATTATGGGGTGTAGTGTTTACTGATTATTGGAGTGTAGTGTTTACTGATTATGCACAGTAGTGTTTACTGATGATGGGGTGTAGTGTTTACTGATTATGGGATGTAGTGTTTACTGATTATGGGGTGTAGTGTTGACTGATTATGGGGTGTAGTGTTTACTGATAATGGGGTGTAGTGTTTACTGATTATGGGGTGTATTGTTTACGGATTATGGGGTGTAGTGTTTGTTGATTATGGGGTGTAGTGTATACTGATTATGGGGTGTAGTGATTGTTGATTATGGAGTGTAGTTTTTTACTGATTATGGGGTGTAGTGTTTACTGATTATCGGGTGTCGTTTTTGTTGATTATGGAGTATAGTGATTGTTGATTATGGAGGGTAGTGTTTAATGATTATGGAGTGTAGTGTTTGTTGTTAATGGAGTGTAGTGATTGTTGATTATGGAGGGTAGTGTTTTCTGATTATAGAGTGTAGTGTTTACTGATTATGGAGTCTAGTTTTTACTGATTATGGGGTGTAGTGTTTACTGATTATGGGGTGTAGTGTTTGTTGATTATGGAGTGTAGTGTTTGTTGATTATGGAGTGTAGTGTTTACTGATTATGGAGTGTAGTGTTTACTGATTATGGAGTTCAGTGTTTACTGATTATGGGGTGTTGTGTTTACTGATTATGGGGTGTAGTGTTTGTTGATTATGGAGTGTCGTGTTTACAGATTATGGGGTGTAGTGTTTACTGATTATGGGGTGTAGTGTTTACTGATTATGGGGTGATGTGTTTACTGATTATGGGGTGTAGTGTTTACTGATTATGTATTGTAGTGTTTACTGATTACGGGGTGTAGATTTAAATGATTATGGAGTGTAGTATTTACTGATTATGGGGTGTAGTGTTTGTTGATTATGGAGTGTAGTGTTTACTGATTATGGGGTGTAGTGTTTACTGATAATGGAGTGTAGTGTTTACTGATTTTGAGGTGTAGTGTTGACTGATTATGGGGTATAGTGTTTACTGATTATGGGGTGTAGTGTTTACTGATAATGGAGTGTAGTGTTTACTGATTATGGGGTGTAGCGTTTACTGATTATGGGGTGTAGTGTTTACTGATTATGGGGTGTAGTGTTTACTGATTATGGGGTGTAGTGTTTACTGATTATGGAGTCTAGTGTTTACTGATTATGGAGTGTAGTGTTTACTGATTATGGGGTGTAGTGTTTGTTGATTATGGAGTGTAGTGTATACTGATTATGGGGTGTAGTGTTTACTGATTATGGGGTGTAGTGTTTACTGATTATGGGGTGTAGTGTTTACTGATTATGTGGTGAAGTGTTTACTGATTATGGGGTGTAGTGTTTACTGATTATGGGATGTAGAGTTAACTGATTATGGGGTGTAGTGTTTAATGATTATGGAGTGTAGTGTTTACTGATTATGGGGTGTAGTGTTTGTTGATTATGGAGTGTAGTGTTTACTGATTATGGGGTGTAGTGTTTACTGATAATGGGATGTAGTGTTTACTGATTATGGGGTGTAGTGTTTACTGATTATGGGGTGTAGTGTTTACTGATTATGGGGTGTAGTGTTTACTGATTATGGGGTGTAGTGTTTACTGATTATGCGGTGTAGTGTTTACTGATTATGGGGTGTAGTGTTTAATGATAATGGAGTGTAGTGTTTACTGATTATGGGGTGTAGTGTTTACTGATTATGGGGTGTAGTGTTTACTGGTTATGGGGTGTAGAGTTTACTGATTATGGGGTGTAGTGTTTACAGATAATGGAGTGTAGTGTTTACTGATTATGGGGTGTAGTGTTTACTGATTACGGGGTGTAGTGTTTACTGACTATGGGGTGCAGTGTTTACTGATTATGGAGTGTAGTGTTTACTGATTATGGAGTGTAGTGTTTACAGATTATGGAGTGTAGTGTTTACTGATTATGGGGTGTAGTGTTTACTGATTATGGGGTGTAGTGTTTACTGATTATGGGGTGTAGTGTTTACTGAATATGGGGTGTAGTGTTTACTGATTATGGGGTGTAGTGTTTACTGACTATGGGGTGTAGTGTTAACTGATTATGGGGTGTAGTGCTTTCTGATTATGGAGTGTAGTGTTTACTGATTAAGGGGTGTAGTGTTTACTGATTATGGGATGTAGTGTTTACTGATTATGGGGTGTAGTGTTTACTGATTATGGGGTGTAGTGTTTACTGATTATGGAGTGTAGTGTTTACTGATTATGGGGTGTAGTGTTTACTGATTATGGGGTGTAGTGTTTACTGATTATTGGAGTGTAGTGTTTAATGATTATTGGAGTGTAGTTTTTACTGATTATGGAGGGTAGTGTTTACTGATTATGGGGTGTACTGTTTACTGATTATGGGGTGTAGTTTTTACTGATTATGAGGTGTAGTGTTTACCGATTATGGGGTGTAGTGTTTACTGATTATGGAGTGTAGTGTTTGTTAATTATGGAGTGTAGTGTTTGTTGATTATGGAGTGTAGTGTTTGTTGATTATGGAGTGTAGTGTTTGTTGATTATGGAGTGTAGTGTTTGTTGATTATGGGGTGTAGTGTTTACTTATTATGGGGTGTAGTGTTTGTTGATTATGCAGGGCAGAGTTTGTTGATTATGGGGTGTAGTGTTTGTTGATTATGGAGTGTAGTGTTTGTTGATTATGGAGTGTAGTGTTTGTTGATTATGGAGTGTAGAGTTTGTTGATTATGGGGTGTAGTGTTTACTTATTATGGGGTGTAGTGTTTGTTGATTATGCAGGGCAGAGTTTGTTGATTATGGGGTGTAGTGTTTGTTGATTATGGAGTGTAGTGTTTGTTGATTATGGAGTGTAGAGTTTGTTGATTATGGGGTGTAGTGTTTGTTGATTATGGAGTGTAGAGTTTGTTGATTATGGGGTGTAGTGTTTGTTGATTATGGAGTGTAGTGTTTGTTGATTATGGAGTGTAGAGTTTGTTGATTATGGGGTGTAGTGTTTACTTATTATGGGGTGTAGTGTTTGTTGATTATGGAGTGTAGAGTTTGTTGATTATGGGGTGTAGTGTTTACTGATTATTGGAGTGTAGTGTTTAATGATTATTGGAGTGTAGTTTTTACTGATTATGGAGGGTAGTGTTTACTGATTATGGGGTGTACTGTTTACTGATTATGGGGTGTAGTTTTTACTGATTATGAGGTGTAGTGTTTACCGATTATGGGGTGTAGTGTTTACTGATTATGGAGTGTAGTGTTTGTTAATTATGGAGTGTAGTGTTTGTTGATTATGGAGTGTAGTGTTTGTTGATTATGGAGTGTAGTGTTTGTTGATTATGGAGTGTAGAGTTTGTTGATTATGGGGTGTAGTGTTTACTTATTATGGGGTGTAGTGTTTGTTGATTATGCAGGGCAGAGTTTGTTGATTATGGGGTGTAGTGTTTGTTGATTATGGAGTGTAGTGTTTGTTGATTATGGAGTGTAGAGTTTGTTGATTATGGGGTGTAGTGTTTGTTGATTATGGAGTGTAGAGTTTGTTGATTATGGGGTGTAGTGTTTGTTGATTATGGAGTGTAGTGTTTGTTGATTATGGAGTGTAGAGTTTGTTGATTATGGGGTGTAGTGTTTACTTATTATGGGGTGTAGTGTTTGTTGATTATGCAGGGCAGAGTTTGTTGATTATGGGGTGTAGTGTTTACTGATTATGGAGTGTAGTGTTTACAGATTATGGTGAGTAGTGTTTACTGATTATGGGGTGTAGTGTTTACTGATTATGGGATGTAGTGTTTACTTATTATGGGGTGTAGTGTTTACTGATTATGGGGTGTAGTGTTAACTGATTATGGGGTGTAGTGTTTACTGATTATGGAGTGTAGTGTTTACTGATTATGGAGTGTTGTGTTTACTGATTATGGGGTGTAGTGTTTACAGATTATGGGGTGTAGTGTTTACTGATTATGGGGCGTAGTGTTTGTTGATTATGGGGTGTAGTGTTCATTGATTATGGGGTGTAGTGTTTACTGATTATGGGGTGTAGTGTTTACTGATTATGGAGTGTAGTGTTTACTGATTATGGAGTGTAGTGTTTACTGATTATGGGGTGTAGTGTTTACTGATTATGTGGTGTAGTGTTTACTGATTATTCTAGTGTAGTGTTTACTGATTATGGGGTGTAGTGTTTACTGATTATGGGGTGAAGTGTTTACAGATTATGGGGTGTAGTGTTTACTGATTATGGGGTGTAGTGTTTACTGATTATGGGGTGAAGTGTTTACTGATTATGGGGTGTAGTGTTTACTGATTATGGAGTGTAGTGTTTACTGATTATGGGGTGTAGTGTTTACTGATTATGGAGTGTAGCGTTTACTGATTATGGAGTGTAGTGTTTACTGATTATGGAGTGTAGTGTTTACTGATTATGGAGTGTAGTGTTTACTGATTATGGGGTGTAGTGTTTACTGATTATGGGGTGTATTGTTTACTGATTATTGGAGCGTAGTGTTTAATGATTATTCTAGTGTAGTGTTTACTGATTATGGGGTGTAGTGTTTACTGATTATGGGGTGAAGTGTTTACAGATTATGGGGTGTAGTGTTTACTGATTATGGGGTGTAGTGTTTACTGATTATGGGGTGAAGTGTTTACTGATTATGGGGTGTAGTGTTTACTTATTATGGATTGTAGTGTTTACTGATTATGGAGTGTAGTTTTTACTGATTATGGGGTGTTGTGTTTACTGATTATTGGAGTGTAGTGTTTAATGATTATTGGAGTGTAGTGTTTACTGATTATGGAGTGTAGTGTTTACTGATTATGGGGTGTAGTGTTTACTGATTACGGGGTGTAGTGTTTACTGACTATGGGGTGCAGTGTTTACTGATTATGGAGTGTAGTGTTTACTGATTATGGAGTGTAGTGTTTACAGATTATGGAGTGTAGTGTTTACTGATTATGGGGTGTAGTGTTTACTGAATATGGGGTGTAGTGTTTACTGATTACGGGGTGTAGTGTTTACTGATTATGGGGTGTAGTGTTAACTGATTATGGGGTGTAGTGCTTTCTGATTATGGAGTGTAGTGTTTACTGATTAAGGGGTGTAGTTTTTACTGATTATGGGATGTAGTGTTTACTGATTATGGGGTGTAGTGTTTACTGATTATGGGGTGTAGTGTTTACTGATTATGGAGTGTAGTGTTTACTGATTATGGGGTGTAGTGTTTACTGATTATGGGGTGTAGTGTTTACTGATTATTGGAGTGTAGTGTTTAATGATTATTGGAGTGTAGTTTTTACTGATTATGGAGGGTAGTGTTTACTGATTATGGGGTGTACTGTTTACTGATTATGGGGTGTAGTGTTTACTGATTATGAGGTGTAGTGTTTACTGATTATGGGGTGTAGTGTTTGTTGATTATGGAGTGTAGAGTTTGTTGATTATGGGGTGTAGTGTTTACTTATTATGGGGTGTAGTGTTTGTTGATTATGCAGGGCAGAGTTTGTTGATTATGGGGTGTAGTGTTTACTGATTATGGAGTGTAGTGTTTACAGATTATGGTGAGTAGTGTTTACTGATTATGGGGTGTAGTGTTTACTGATTATGGGATGTAGTGTTTACTTATTATGGGGTGTAGTGTTTACTGATTATGGGGTGTAGTGTTAACTGATTATGGGGTGTAGTGTTTACTGATTATGGAGTGTAGTGTTTATTGATTATGGAGTGTTGTGTTTACTGATTATGGGGTGTAGTGTTTACAGATTATGGGGTGTAGTGTTTACTGATTATGGGGCGTAGTGTTTGTTGATTATGGGGTGTAGTGTTTATTGATTATGGGGTGTAGTGTTTACTGATTATGGGGTGTAGTGTTTACTGATTATGGAGTGTAGTGTTTACTGATTATGGAGTGTAGTGTTTACTGATTATGGGGTGTAGTGTTTACTGATTATGTGGTGTAGTGTTTACTGATTATTCTAGTGTAGTGTTTACTGATTATGGGGTGTAGTGTTTACTGATTATGGGGTGAAGTGTTTACAGATTATGGGGTGTAGTGTTTACTGATTATGGGGTGTAGTGTTTACTGATTATGGGGTGAAGTGTTTACTGATTATGGGGTGTAGTGTTTACTGATTATGGAGTGTAGTGTTTACTGATTATGGGGTGTAGTGTTTACTGATTATGGAGTGTAGTGTTTACTGATTATGGAGTGTAGTGTTTACTGATTATGGAGTGTAGTGTTTACTGATTATGGAGTGTAGTGTTTACTGATTATGGGGTGTAGTGTTTACTGATTATGGGGTGTAGTGTTTACTGATTATTGGAGCGTAGTGTTTAATGATTATTCTAGTGTAGTGTTTACTGATTATGGGGTGTAGTGTTTACTGATTATGGGGTGAAGTGTTTACAGATTATGGGGTGTAGTGTTTACTGATTATGGGGTGTAGTGTTTACTGATTATGGGGTGAAGTGTTTACTGATTATGGGGTGTAGTGTTTACTTATTATGGATTGTAGTGTTTAGTGATTATGGAGTGTAGTGTTTACTGATAATGGGGTGTTGTGTTTACTGATTATTGGAGTGTAGTGTTTAATGATTATTGGAGTGTAGTGTTTACTGATTATGGAGTGTAGTGTTTACTGATTATGGGGTGTAGTGTTTACTGATTACGGGGTGTAGTGTTTACTGACTCTGGGGTGCAGTGTTTACTGATTATGGAGTGTAGTGTTTACTGATGATGGAGTGTAGTGTTTACAGATTATGGAGTGTAGTGTTTACTGATTATGGGGTGTAGTGTTTACTGAATATGGGGTGTAGTGTTTACTGATTATGGGGTGTAGTGTTTACTGATTATGGGGTGTAGTGTTAACTGATTATGGGGTGTAGTGCTTTCTGATTATGGAGTGTAGTGTTTACTGATTAAGGGGTGTAGTTTTTACTGATTATGGGATGTAGTGTTTACTGATTATGGGGTGTAGTGTTTACTGATTATGGGGTGTAGTGTTTACTGATTATGGAGTGTAGTGTTTACTGATTATGGGGTGTAGTGTTTACTGATTATGGGGTGTAGTGTTTACTGATTATTGGAGTGTAGTGTTTAATGATTATTGGAGTGTAGTTTTTACTGATTATGGAGGGTAGTGTTTACTGATTATGGGGTGTACTGTTTACTGATTATGGGGTGTAGTGTTTACTGATTATGAGGTGTAGTGTTTACTGATTATGGGGTGTAGTGTTTGTTAATTATGGAGTGTAGTGTTTGTTGATTTTGGAGTGTAGAGTTTGTTGATTATGGGGTATAGTGTTTGTTGATTATGGAGTGTAGAGTTTGTTGATTATGGGGTGTAGTGTTTGTTGATTATGGAGTGTAGTGTTTGTTGATTATGGAGTGTAGAGTTTGTTGATTATGGGTTGTAGTGTTTACTTATTATGGGGTGTAGTGTTTGTTGATTATGCAGGGCAGAGTTTGTTGATTATGGGGTGTAGTGTTTACTGATTATGGAGTCTAGTTTTTACTGATTATGGGGTGTAGTGTTTACTGATTATGGGGTGTAGTGTTTGTTGATTATGGAGTGTAGTGTTTGTTGATTATGGAGTGTAGTGTTTACTGATTATGGAGTGTAGTGTTTACTGATTATGGAGTTCAGTGCTTACTGATTATGGGGTGTTGTGTTTACTGATTATGGGGTGTAGTGTTTGTTGATTATGGAGTGTAGTGTTTGTTGATTATGGAGTGTAGTGTTTGTTGATTATGGAGTGTAGAGTTTGTTGATTATGGGGTGTAGTGTTTACTTATTATGGGGTGTAGTGTTTGTTGATTATGCAGGGCAGAGTTTGTTGATTATGGGGTGTAGTGTTTGTTGATTATGGAGTGTAGTGTTTGTTGATTATGGAGTGTAGAGTTTGTTGATTATGGGGTGTAGTGTTTGTTGATTATGGAGTGTAGTGTTTGTTGATTATGGAGTGTAGAGTTTGTTGATTATGGGGTGTAGTGTTTACTTATTATGGGGTGTAGTGTTTAATGATTATTGGAGTGTAGTTTTTACTGATTATGGAGGGTAGTGTTTACTGATTATGGGGTGTACTGTTTACTGATTATGGGGTGTAGTTTTTACTGATTATGAGGTGTAGTGTTTACCGATTATGGGGTGTAGTGTTTACTGATTATGGAGTGTAGTGTTTGTTAATTATGGAGTGTAGTGTTTGTTGATTATGGAGTGTAGTGTTTGTTGATTATGGAGTGTAGTGTTTGTTGATTATGGAGTGTAGTGTTTGTTGATTATGGGGTGTAGTGTTTACTTATTATGGGGTGTAGTGTTTGTTGATTATGCAGGGCAGAGTTTGTTGATTATGGGGTGTAGTGTTTGTTGACTATGGAGTGTAGTGTTTGTTGATTATGGAGTGTAGAGTTTGTTGATTATGGGGTGTAGTGTTTGTTGATTATGGAGTGTAGTGTTTGTTGATTATGGAGTGTAGAGTTTGTTGATTATGGGGTGTAGTGTTTACTTATTATGGGGTGTAGTGTTTGTTGATTATGCAGGGCAGAGTTTGTTGATTATGGGGTGTAGTGTTTACTGATTATGGAGTGTAGTGTTTACAGATTATGGTGAGTAGTGTTTACTGATTATGGGGTGTAGTGTTTACTGATTATGGGATGTAGTGTTTACTTATTATGGGGTATAGTGTTTACTGATTATGGGGTGTAGTGTTAACTGATTATGGGGTGTAGTGTTTACTGATTATGGAGTGTAGTGTTTACTGATTATGGAGTGTTGTGTTTACTGATTATGGTGTGTAGTGTTTACAGATTATGGGGTGTAGTGTTTACTGATTATGGGGCGTAGTGTTTGTTGATTATGGGGTGTAGTGTTTATTGATTATGGGGTGTAGTGTTTACTGATTATGGGGTGTAGTGTTTACTGATTATGGAGTGTAGTGTTTACTGATTATGGAGTGTAGTGTTTACTGATTATGGGGTGTAGTGTTTACTGATTATGTGGTGTAGTGTTTACTGATTATTCTAGTGTAGTGTTTACTGATTATGGGGTGTAGTGTTTACTGATTATGGGGTGAAGTGTTTACAGATTATGGGGTGTAGTGTTTACTGATTATGGGGTGTAGTGTTTACTGATTATGGGGTGAAGTGTTTACTGATTATGGGGTGTAGTGTTTACTGATTATGGAGTGTAGTGTTTACTGATTATGGGGTGTATTGTTTACTGATTATGGAGTGTAGTGTTTACTGATTATGGAGTGTAGTGTTTACTGATTATGGAGTGTAGTGTTTACTGATTATGGAGTGTAGTGTTTACTGATTATGGGGTGTAGTGTTTACTGATTATGGGGTGTAGTGTTTACTGATTATTGGAGCGTAGTGTTTAATGATTATTCTAGTGTAGTGTTTACTGATTATGGGGTGTAGTGTTTACTGATTATGGGGTGAAGTGTTTACAGATTATGGGGTGTAGTGTTTACTGATTATGGGGTGTAGTGTTTACTGATTATGGGGTGAAATGTTTACTGATTATGGGGTGTAGTGTTTACTTATTATGGATTGTAGTGTTTCCTGATTATGGAGTGTAGTGTTTACTGATTATGGGGTGTTGTGTTTACTGATTATTGGAGTGTAGTGTTTAATGATTATTGGAGTGTAGTCTTTACTGATTATGGAGTGTAGTGTTTACTGATTATGGGGTGTAGTGTTTACTGATTACGGGGTGTAGTGTTTACTGACTATGGGGTGCAGTGTTTACTGATTATGGAGTGTAGTGTTTACTGATTATGGAGTGTAGTGTTTACAGATTATGGAGTGTAGTGTTTACTGATTATGGGGTGTAGTGTTTACTGAATATGGGGTGTAGTGTTTACTGATTATGGGGTGTAGTGTTTACTGATTATGGGGTGTAGTGTTAACTGATTATGGGGTGTAGTGCTTTCTGATTATGGAGTGTAGTGTTTACTGATTAAGGGGTGTAGTTTTTACTGATTATGGGATGTAGTGTTTACTGATTATGGGGTGTAGTGTTTACTGATTATGGGGTGTAGTGTTTACTGATTATGGAGTGTAGTGTTTACTGATTATGGGGTCTAGTGTTTACTGATTATGGGGTGTAGTGTTTACTGATTATTGGAGTGTAGTGTTTAATGATTATTGGAGTGTAGTTTTTACTGATTATGGAGGGTAGTGTTTACTGATTATGGGGTGTACTGTTTACTGATTATGGGGTGTAGTGTTTACTGATTATGAGGTGTAGTGTTTACTGATTATGGGGTGTAGTGTTTACTGATTATGGAGTGTAGTGTTTGTTAATTATGGAGTGTAGTGTTTGTTGATTTTGGAGTGTAGAGTTTGTTGATTATGGGATGTAGTGTTTGTTGATTATGGAGTGTAGAGTTTGTTGATTATGGGGTGTAGTGTTTGTTGATTATGGAGTGTAGTGTTTGTTGATTATGGAGTGTAGAGTTTGTTGATTATGGGTTGTAGTGTTTACTTATTATGGGTTGTAGTGTTTGTTGATTATGCAGGGCAGAGTTTGTTGATTATGGGGTGTAGTGTTTACTGATTATAAAGTCTAGTTTTTACTGATTATGGGGTGTAGTGTTTACTGATTATGGGGTGTAGTGTTTGTTGATTATGGAGTGTAGTGTTTGTTGATTATGGAGTGTAGTGTTTACTGATTATGCAGTGTAGTGTTTACTGATTATGGAGTTCAGTGCTTACTGATTGTGGGGTGTTGTGTTTACTGATTATGGGGTGTAGTGTTTGTTGATTATGGAGTGTCTTGTTTACAGATTATGGGGTGTACTGTTTACTGATTATGGGGTGTAGTGTTTACTGATTATGGGGTGAAGTGTTTACTGATTATGGGGTGTAGTGTTTACTGATTATGTATTGTAGTGTTTCCTGACTATGGGGTGTAGTTTTTAATGATTATGGAGTGTAGTATTTACTGATTATGGGGTGTAGTGTTTGTTGATTATGGAGTGTAGTGTTTACTGATTATGGGGTGTAGTGTTTACTGATTATGGGGTGTAGTGTTTACTGATTATGGAGTTCAGTGTTTACTGATTATGGGGTGTTGTGTTTACTGATTATGGGGTGTAGTGTTTGTTGATTATGGAGTGTCGTGTTTACAGATTATGGGGTGTAGTGTTTACTGATTTTGGGGTGTAGTGTTTACTGATTATGGGGTGAAGTGTTTACTGATTATGGGGTGTAGTGTTTACTGATTATGTATTGTAGTGTTTACTGATTATGGGGTGTAGATTTAAATGATTATGGAGTGTAGTATTTACTGATTATGGGGTGTAGTGTTTGTTGATTATGGAGTGTAGTGTTTACTGATTATGGGGTGTAGTGTTTACTGATAATGGAGTGTAGTGTTTACTGATTATGAGGTGTAGTGTTGACTGATTATGGGGTGTAGTGTTTACTGATTATGGGGTGTAGTGTTTACTGATAATGGAGTGTAGTGTTTACTGATTATGGGGTGTAGTGTTTACTGATTATGGGGTGTAGTGTTTACTGATTATGGGGTGTAGTGTTTACTGATTATGGGGTGTAGTGTTTACTGATTATGGGGTGTAGTGTTTACTGATTATGGGGTGTAGTGTTTACTGATTATGGGGTGTAGTGTTTACTGATTAGGGGGTGTAGTGTTTACTGATTATGGGGTGTAGTGTTTACTGATTATGGGGTGTAGTGTTTACTGATTATGGGGTGTAGTGTTTACTGATTATGGAGTCTAGGGCTTACTGATTATGGTGTGTAGTGTTTACTGATTATGGAGTCTAGTGTTTACTGATTATGGAGTGTAGTGTTTACTGATTATGGGGTGTAGTGTTTGTTGATTATGGAGTGTAGTGTTTACTGATTATGGGGTGTAGTGTTTACTGATTATGGGGTGTAGTGTTTACTGATTATGGGGTGTATTGTTTACTGTTTATGGGGTGTAGTGTTTGTTGATTATGGGGTGTAGTGTTTACTGATTATGGGGTGTAGTGTTTGTTGATTATGGAGTGTAGTGTTTTACTGATTATGGGGTGTAGTGTTTACTGATTATCGGGTGTAGTGTTTGTTGATTATGGAGTGTAGTGTTTGATGATTATGGGGTGTCGTGTTTGTTGATAATGGAGTGTAGTGTTTGTTAATAATGGGGTGTAGTGTTTGCTGACTATGGAGTGCAGTGTTTGTTGATAATGGAGTGTAGTGATTGTTGATTATGGAGGGTAGTGTTTTCTGATTATGGAGTGTAGTGTTTACTGATTATGGAGTGTAGTGTTTGATGATAATGGAGTGTAGTGATTATTGATTATGGAGGGTAGTGTTTACTGATTATGGAGTGTAGTGTTTACAGGTTATGGGGTGTAGTGTTTACTGATTATGGGGTGTAGTGTTTACTGATTATGGGGTGTAGTGTTTACTGATTATGGAGTGTAGTGTTTACTGATTATGCAGTTTAGTGTTTACTGATTATGGGGTGTAGTGTTTACTGATTATGGAGTGTAGTGTTTACTGATTATGGGGTGTAGTGTTTACTGATTATGGGGTGTAGTGTTTACTGATTATGGGGTGAAGTGTTGACTGATTATGGGGTGTAGTGTTTACTGATTATGGGGGGTAGTGTTAACTGATTATGGGGTTTAGTGTTTACTGATTATGGGGTGTAGTGTTGACTGGTTATGGGGTGTAGTGTTTACTGATTATTGGAGTGTAGTGTTTACTGATTATGCACAGTAGTGTTTACTGATTATGGGGTGTAGTGTTTACTGATTATGGGATGTAGTGTTTACTGATTATGGGGTGTAGTGTTGACTGATTATGGGGTGCAGTGTTTACTGATTATGGTGTGTAGTGTTGACTGATTATGGGGTGTAGTGTTTACTGATTATGGGGTGTAGTGTTTACTGATTATGGGGTGTATTGTTTACGGATTATGGGGTGTAGTGATTGTTGATTATGGGGTGTAGTGTATACTGATAATGGGTTGTAGTGTTTGTTGATTATGCAGTGTAGTGTTTTACTGATTATGGGGTGTAGTGTTTACTGATTATAGGGTGTCGTGTTTGTTGATTATGGAGTGTAGTGATTGTTGATTATGGAGAGTAGTGTTTACTGATTATGGAGTGTAGTGTTTGTTGATAATGGAGTGTAGTGATTGTTGATTATGGAGGGTAGAGTTTTCTGATTATGGAGTGTAGTGTTTACTGATTATGGAGTCTAGTTTTTACTGATTATGGGGTGTAGTGTTTACTGATTATGGGGTGTAGTGTTTGTTGATTATGGAGTGTAGTGTTTGTTGATTATGGAGTGTAGTGTTTACTGATTATGGAGTGTAGTGTTTACTGATTATGGAGTTCAGTGTTTACTGATTATGGGGTGTTGTGTTTACTGATTATGGGGTGTAGTGTTTGTTGATTATGGAGTGTCGTGTTTACAGATTATGGGGTGTAGTGTTTACTGATTATGGGGTGTAGTGTTTACTGATTATGGGGTGAAGTGTTTACTGATTATGGGGTGTAGTGTTTACTGATTATGAATTGTAGTGTTTACTGATTATGGGGTGTAGTTTTTAATGATTATGGAGTGTAGTATTTACTGATTATGGGGTGTAGTGTTTGTTGATTATGGAGTGTAGTGTTTACTGATTATGGGGTGTAGTGTTTACTGATAATGGAGTGTAGTGTTTACTGATTATGAGGTGTAGTGTTGACTGATTATGGGGTGTAGTGTTTACTGATTATGGGGTGTAGTGTTTACTGATAATGGAGTGTAGTGTTTACTGATTATGGGGTGTAGTGTTTACTGATTATGGGGTGTAGTGTTTACTGATTATGGGGTGTAGTGTTTACTGATTATGGGGTGTAGTGTTTACTGATTATGGAGTCTAGTGCTTACTGATTATGGGGTGTAGTGTTTACTGATTATGGAGTCTAGTGTTTACTGATTATGGAGTGTAGTGTTTACTGATTATGGGGTGTAGTGTTTGTTGATTATGGAGTGTAGTGTTTACTGATTATGGGGTGTAGTGTTTACTGATTATGGGGTGTAGTGTTTACTGATTAAGGGGCGTAGTGTTTACTGATTATGTGGTGAAGTGTTTACTGATTATGGGGTGTAGTGTTTACTGATTATGGGATGTAGAGTTTACTGATTATGGGGTGTAGTGTTTAATGATTATGGGGTGTAGTGTTTGTTGATTATGGAGTGTAGTGTTTACTGATTATGGGGTGTAGTGTTTACTGATAATGGGATGTAGTGTTTACTGATTATGGGGTGTAGTGTTTACTGATTATGGGGTGTAGTGTTTACTGATTATGGGGTGTAGTGTTTACTGATTATGCGGTGTAGTGTTTACTGATTATGGGGTGTAGTGTTTACTGATTATGGGGTGTAGTGTTTACTGATTATGCGGTGTAGTGTTTACTGATTATGGGGTGTAGTGTTTAATGATAATGGAGTGTAGTGTTTACTGATTATGGGGTGTAGTGTTTACTGATTATGGGGTGTAGTGTTTACTGGTTATGGGGTGTAGAGTTTACTGATTATGGGGTGTAGTGTTTACAGATAATGGAGTGTAGTGTTTACTGATTATGGGGTGTAGTGTTTACTGATTACGGGGTGTAGTGTTTACTGACTATGGGGTGCAGTGTTTACTGATTATGGAGTGTAGTGTTTACTGATTATGGAGTGTAGTGTTTACAGATTATGGAGTGTAGTGTTTACTGATTATGAGGTGTAGTGTTTACTGATTATGGGGTGTAGTGTTTACTGATTATGGGGTGTAGTGTTTACTGAATATGGGGTGTAGTGTTTACTGATTATGGGGTGTAGTGTTTACTGATTATGGGGTGTAGTGTTAACTGATTATGGGGTGTAGTGCTTTCTGATTATGGAGTGTAGTGTTTACTGATTAAGGGGTGTAGTGTTTACTGATTATGGGATGTAGTGTTTACTGATTATGGGGTGTAGTGTTTACTGATTATGGGGTGTAGTGTTTACTGATTATGAAGTGTAGTGTTTACTGATTATGGGGTGTAGTGTTAACTGATTATGGGGTGTAGTGTTTACTGATTATTGGAGTGTAGTGTTTAATGATTATTGGAGTGTAGTTTTTACTGATTATGGAGGGTAGTGTTTACTGATTATGGGGTGTACTGTTTACTGATTATGGGGTGTAGTGTTTACTGATTATGAGGTGTAGTGTTTACTGATTATGGGGTGTAGTGTTTACTGATTATGGAGTGTAGTGTTTGTTAATTATGGAGTGTAGTGTTTGTTGATTATGGAGTGTAGAGTTTGTTGATTATGGGGTGTAGTGTTTGTTGATTATGGAGTGTAGAGTTTGTTGATTATGGGGTGTAGTGTTTGTTGATTATGGAGTGTAGTGTTTGTTGATTATGGAGTGTAGAGTTTGTTGATTATGGGGTGTAGTGTTTACTTATTATGGGGTGTAGTGTTTGTTGATTATGCAGGGCAGAGTTTGTTGATTATGGGGTGTAGTGTTTACTGATTATGGAGTGTAGTGTTTACAGATTATGGTGAGTAGTGTTTACTGATTATGGGGTGTAGTGTTTACTGATTATGGGATGTAGTGTTTACTTATTATGGGGTGTAGTGTTTACTGATTATGGGGTGTAGTGTTAACTGATTATGGGGTGTAGTGTTTACTGATTATGGAGTGTAGTGTTTACTGATTATGGAGTGTTGTGTTTACTGATTATGGGGTGTAGTGTTTACAGATTATGGGGTGTAGTGTTTACTGATTATGGGGCGTAGTGTTTGTTGATTATGGGGTGTAGTGTTTATTGATTATGGGGTGTAGTGTTTACTGATTATGGGGTGTAGTGTTTACTGATTATGGAGTGTAGTGTTTACTGATTATGGAGTGTAGTGTTTACTGATTATGGGGTGTAGTGTTTACTGATTATGGGGTGTAGTGTTTACTGATTATTCTACTGTAGTGTTTACTGATTATGGGGTGTAGTGTTTACTGATTATGGGGTGTAGTGTTTACTGATTATGGGGTGAAGTGTTTACTGATTATGGGGTGTAGTGTTTACTGATTATGGAGTGTAGTGTTTACTGATTATGGGGTGTAGTGTTTACTGATTATGGAGTGTAGTGTTTACTGATTATGGAGTGTAGTGTTTACTGATTATGGAGTGTAGTGTTTACTGATTATGGAGTGTAGTGTTTACTGATTATGGGGTGTAGTTTTTAATGATTATGGAGTGTAGTATTTACTGATTATGGGGTGTAGTGTTTGTTGATTATGGAGTGTAGTGTTTACTGATTATGGGGTGTAGTGTTTACTGATAATGGAGTGTAGTGTTTACTGATTATGAGGTGTAGTGTTGACTGATTATGGGGTGTAGTGTTTACTGATTATGGGGTGTAGTGTTTACTGATAATGGAGTGTAGTGTTTACTGATTATGGGGTGCAGTGTTTACTGATTATGGGGTGTAGTGTTTGTTGATTATGGGGTGTAGTGTTTACTGATTATGGTGTGTAGTGTTTGTTGATTATGGAGTGTAGTGTTTTACTGATTATGGGGTGTAGTGTTTACTGATTATCGGGTGTAGTGTTTGTTGATTATGGAGTGTAGTGTTTGATGATTATGGGGTGTCGTGTTTGTTGATAATGGAGTGTAGTGTTTGTTAATAATGGGGTGTAGTGTTTGCTGACTATGGAGTGCAGTGTTTGTTGATAATGGAGTGTAGTGATTGTTGATTATGGAGGGTAGTGTTTACTGATTATGGAGTGTAGTGTTTGATGATAATGGAGTGTAGTGATTACGTATCATGGAGTGTAGTGTTTACTGATTATTGGAGTTTAGTGTTTACTGATTATGGACTGTAGTGTTTACTGATTATGGAGTGTAGTGTTTACAGATTATGGGGTGTAGTGTTTACTGATTATGGGGTGTAGTGTTTACTGATTATGGAGTGTAGTGTTTAATGATTATGCAGTTTAGTGTTTACTGATTATGGGGTGTAGTGTTTACTGATTATGGAGTGTAGTGTCTACTGATTATGGGGTGTAGTGTTTACTGATTATGGGGTGTAGTGTTTACTGATTATGGGGTGAAGTGTTGACTGATTATGGGGTGTAGTGTTTACTGATTATGGGGGGTAGTGTTAACTGATTATGGGGTTTAGTGTTTACTGATTATGGGGTGTAGTGTTGACTGATTATGGGGTGTAGTGTTTACTGATTATTGGAGTGTAGTGTTTACTGATTATGCACAGTAGTGTTTACTGATGATGGGGTGTAGTGTTTACTGATTATGGGATGTAGTGTTTACTGATTATGGGGTGTAGTGTTGACTGATTATGGGGTGCAGTGTTTACTGATTATGGTGTGTAGTGTTGACTGATTATGGGGTGTAGTGTTTACTGATAATGGGGTGTAGTGTTTACTGATTATGGGGTGTATTGTTTACGGATTATGGGGTGTAGTGTTTGTTGATTATGGGGTGTAGTGTATACTGATTATGGGGTGTAGTGTTTGTTGATTATGGAGTGTAGTGTTTTACTGATTATGGGGTGTAGTGTTTACTGATTATCGGGTGTCGTGTTTGTTGATCATGGAGTATAGTGATTGTTGATTATGGAGGGTAGTGTTTAATGATTATGGAGTGTAGTGTTTGTTGTTAATGGAGTGTAGTGATTGTTGATTATGGAGGGTAGTGTTTTCTGATTATGGAGTGTAGTGTTTACTGATTATGGAGTCTAGTTTTTACTGATTATGGGGTGTAGTGTTTACTGATTATGGAGTGTAGTGTTTACTGATTATGGAGTTCAGTGTTTACTGATTATGGGGTGTTGTGTTTACTGATTATGGGGTGTAGTGTTTGTTGATTATGGAGTGTCGTGTTTACAGATTATGGGGTGTAGTGTTTACTGATTATGGGGTGTAGTGTTTACTGATTATGGGGTGATGTGTTTACTGATTATGGGGTGTAGTGTTTACTGATTATGTATTGTAGTGTTTACTGATTATGGGGTGTAGATTTAAATGATTATGGAGTGTAGTATTTACTGATTATGGGGTGTAGTGTTTGTTGATTATGGAGTGTAGTGTTTACTGATTATGGGGTGTAGTGTTTACTGATAATGGAGTGTAGTGTTTACTGATTATGAGGTGTAGTGTTGACTGATTATGGGGTGTAGTGTTTACTGATTATGGGGTGTAGTGTTTACTGATAATGGAGTGTAGTGTTTACTGATTATGGGGTGTAGCGTTTACTGATTATGGGGTGTAGTGTTTACTGATTATGGGGTGTAGTGTTTACTGATTATGGGGTGTAGTGTTTACTGATTATGGAGTCTAGTGCTTACTGATTATGGGGTGTAGTGTTTACTGATTATGGAGTCTAGTGTTTACTGATTATGGAGTGTAGTGTTTACTGATTATGGGGTGTAGTGTTTGTTGATTATGGAGTGTAGTGTTTACTGATTATGGGGTGTAGTGTTTACTGATTATGGGGTGTAGTGTTTACTGATTATGGGGTGTAGTGTTTACTGATTATGTGGTGAAGTGTTTACTGATTATGGGGTGTAGTGTTTACTGATTATGGGATGTAGAGTTTACTGATTATGGGGTGTAGTGTTTAATGATTATGGAGTGTAGTGTTTACTGATTATGGGGTGTAGTGTTTGTTGATTATGGAGTGTAGTGTTTACTGATTATGGGGTGTAGTGTTTACTGATAATGGGATGTAGTGTTTACTGATTATGGGGTGTAGTGTTTACTGATTATGGGGTGTAGTGTTTACTGATTATGGGGTGTAGTGTTTACTGATTATGCGGTGTAGTGTTTACTGATTATGGGGTGTAGTGTTTAATGATAATGGAGTGTAGTGTTTACTGATTATGGGGTGTAGTGTTTACTGATTATGGGGTGTAGTGTTTACTGGTTATGGGGTGTAGAGTTTACTGATTATGGGGTGTAGTGTTTACAGATAATGGAGTGTAGTGTTTACTGATTATGGGGTGTAGTGTTTACTGATTACGGGGTGTAGTGTTTACTGACTATGGGGTGCAGTGTTTACTGATTATGGAGTGTAGTGTTTACTGATTATGGAGTGTAGTGTTTACTGATTATGGGGTGTAGTGTTTACTGATTATGGGGTGTAGTGTTTACTGATTATGGGGTGTAGTGTTTACTGAATATGGGGTGTAGTGTTTACTGATTATGGGGTGTAGTGTTTACTGATTATGGGGTGTAGTGTTAACTGATTATGGGGTGTAGTGCTTTCTGATTATGGAGTTTAGTGTTTACTGATTAAGGGGTGTAGTGTTTACTGATTATGGGATGTAGTGTTTACTGATTATGGGGTGTAGTGTTTACTGATTATGGGGTGTAGTGTTTACTTATTATGGAGTGTAGTGTTTACTGATTATGGGGTGTAGTGTTTACTGATTATGGGGTGTAGTGTTTACTGATTATTGGAGTGTAGTGTTTAATGATTATTGGAGTGTAGTTTTTACTGATTATGGAGGGTAGTGTTTACTGATTATGGGGTGTACTGTTTACTGATTATGGGGTGTAGTTTTTACTGATTATGAGGTGTAGTGTTTACTGATTATGGGGTGTAGTGTTTACTGATTATGGAGTGTAGTGTTTGTTAATTATGGAGTGTAGTGTTTGTTGATAATGGAGTGTAGTGTTTGTTGATTATGGAGTGTAGAGTTTGTTGATTATGGGGTGTAGTGTTTGTTGATTATGGAGTGTAGTGTTTGTTGATTATGGAGTGTAGAGTTTCTTGGTTATGGGGTGTAGTGTTTACTTATTATGGGGTGTAGTGTTTGTTGATTATACAGGGCAGAGTTTGTTGATTATGGGGTGTAGTGTTTACTGATTATGGAGTGTAGTGTTTACAGATTATGGTGAGTAGTGTTTACTGATTATGGGGTGTAGTGTTTACTGATTATGGGATGTAGTGTTTACTTATTATGGGGTGTAGTGTTTACTGATTATGAATTGTAGTGTTTACTGATTATGGGGTGTAGTTTTTAATGATTATGGAGTGTAGTATTTACTGATTATGGGGTGTAGTGTTTGTTGATTATGGAGTGTAGTGTTTACTGATTATGGGGTGTAGTGTTTACTGATAATGGAGTGTAGTGTTTACTGATTATGAGGTGTAGTGTTGACTGATTATGGGGTGTAGTGTTTACTGATTATGGGGTGTAGTGTTTACTGATAATGGAGTGTAGTGTTTACTGATTATGGGGTGTAGTGTTTACTGATTATGGGGTGTAGTGTTTACTGATTATGGGGTGTAGTGTTTACTGATTATGGGGTGTAGTGTTTACTGATTATGGAGTCTAGTGCTTACTGATTATGGGGTGTAGTGTTTACTGATTATGGAGTCTAGTGTTTACTGATTATGGAGTGTAGTGTTTACTGATTATGGGGTGTAGTGTTTGTTGATTATGGAGTGTAGTGTTTACTGATTATGGGGTGTAGTGTTTACTGATTATGGGGTGTAGTGTTTACTGATTAAGGGGCGTAGTGTTTACTGATTATGTGGTGAAGTGTTTACTGATTATGGGGTGTAGTGTTTACTGATTATGGGATGTAGAGTTTACTGATTATGGGGTGTAGTGTTTAATGATTATGGGGTGTAGTGTTTGTTGATTATGGAGTGTAGTGTTTACTGATTATGGGGTGTAGTGTTTACTGATAATGGGATGTAGTGTTTACTGATTATGGGGTGTAGTGTTTACTGATTATGGGGTGTAGTGTTTACTGATTATGGGGTGTAGTGTTTACTGATTATGCGGTGTAGTGTTTACTGATTATGGGGAGTAGTGTTTACTGATTATGGGGTGTAGTGTTTACTGATTATGCGGTGTAGTGTTTACTGATTATGGGGTGTAGTGTTTAATGATAATGGAGTGTAGTGTTTACTGATTATGGGGTGTAGTGTTTACTGATTATGGGGTGTAGTGTTTACTGGTTATGGGGTGTAGAGTTTACTGATTATGGGGTGTAGTGTTTACAGATAATGGAGTGTAGTGTTTACTGATTATGGGGTGTAGTGTTTACTGATTACGGGGTGTAGTGTTTACTGACTATGGGGTGCAGTGTTTACTGATTATGGAGTGTAGTGTTTACTGATTATGGAGTGTAGTGTTTACAGATTATGGAGTGTAGTGTTTACTGATTATGAGGTGTAGTGTTTACTGATTATGGGGTGTAGTGTTTACTGATTATGGGGTGTAGTGTTTACTGAATATGGGGTGTAGTGTTTACTGATTATGGGGTGTAGTGTTTACTGATTATGGGGTGTAGTGTTAACTGATTATGGGGTGTAGTGCTTTCTGATTATGGAGTGTAGTGTTTACTGATTAAGGGGTGTAGTGTTTACTGATTATGGGATGTAGTGTTTACTGATTATGGGGTGTAGTGTTTACTGATTATGGGGTGTAGTGTTTACTGATTATGAAGTGTAGTGTTTACTGATTATGGGGTGTAGTGTTAACTGATTATGGGGTGTAGTGTTTACTGATTATTGGAGTGTAGTGTTTAATGATTATTGGAGTGTAGTTTTTACTGATTATGGAGGGTAGTGTTTACTGATTATGGGGTGTACTGTTTACTGATTATGGGGTGTAGTGTTTACTGATTATGAGGTGTAGTGTTTACTGATTATGGGGTGTAGTGTTTACTGATTATGGAGTGTAGTGTTTGTTAATTATGGAGTGTAGTGTTTGTTGATTATGGAGTGTAGAGTTTGTTGATTATGGGGTGTAGTGTTTGTTGATTATGGAGTGTAGAGTTTGTTGATTATGGGGTGTAGTGTTTGTTGATTATGGAGTGTAGTGTTTGTTGATTATGGAGTGTAGAGTTTGTTGATTATGGGGTGTAGTGTTTACTTATTATGGGGTGTAGTGTTTGTTGATTATGCAGGGCAGAGTTTGTTGATTATGGGGTGTAGTGTTTACTGATTATGGAGTGTAGTGTTTACAGATTATGGTGAGTAGTGTTTACTGATTATGGGGTGTAGTGTTTACTGATTATGGGATGTAGTGTTTACTTATTATGGGGTGTAGTGTTTACTGATTATGGGGTGTAGTGTTAACTGATTATGGGGTGTAGTGTTTACTGATTATGGAGTGTAGTGTTTACTGATTATGGAGTGTTGTGTTTACTGATTATGGGGTGTAGTGTTTACAGATTATGGGGTGTAGTGTTTACTGATTATGGGGCGTAGTGTTTGTTGATTATGGGGTGTAGTGTTTATTGATTATGGGGTGTAGTGTTTACTGATTATGGGGTGTAGTGTTTACTGATTATGGAGTGTAGTGTTTACTGATTATGGAGTGTAGTGTTTACTGATTATGGGGTGTAGTGTTTACTGATTATGGGGTGTAGTGTTTACTGATTATTCTACTGTAGTGTTTACTGATTATGGGGTGTAGTGTTTACTGATTATGGGGTGTAGTGTTTACTGATTATGGGGTGAAGTGTTTACTGATTATGGGGTGTAGTGTTTACTGATTATGGAGTGTAGTGTTTACTGATTATGGGGTGTAGTGTTTACTGATTATGGAGTGTAGTGTTTACTGATTATGGAGTGTAGTGTTTACTGATTATGGAGTGTAGTGTTTACTGATTATGGAGTGTAGTGTTTACTGATTATGGGGTGTAGTTTTTAATGATTATGGAGTGTAGTATTTACTGATTATGGGGTGTAGTGTTTGTTGATTATGGAGTGTAGTGTTTACTGATTATGGGGTGTAGTGTTTACTGATAATGGAGTGTAGTGTTTACTGATTATGAGGTGTAGTGTTGACTGATTATGGGGTGTAGTGTTTACTGATTATGGGGTGTAGTGTTTACTGATAATGGAGTGTAGTGTTTACTGATTATGGGGTGCAGTGTTTACTGATTATGGGGTGTAGTGTTTGTTGATTATGGGGTGTAGTGTTTACTGATTATGGGGTGTAGTGTTTGTTGATTATGGAGTGTAGTGTTTTACTGATTATGGGGTGTAGTGTTTACTGATTATCGGGTGTAGTGTTTGTTGATTATGGAGTGTAGTGTTTGATGATTATGGGGTGTCGTGTTTGTTGATAATGGAGTGTAGTGTTTGTTAATAATGGGGTGCAGTGTTTGCTGACTATGGAGTGCAGTGTTTGTTGATAATGGAGTGTAGTGATTGTTGATTATGGAGGGTAGTGTTTACTGATTATGGAGTGTAGTGTTTGATGATAATGGAGTGTAGTGATTACGTATCATGGAGTGTAGTGTTTACTGATTATTGGAGTTTAGTGTTTACTGATTATGGACTGTAGTGTTTACTGATTATGGAGTGTAGTGTTTACAGATTATGGGGTGTAGTGTTTACTGATTATGGGGTGTAGTGTTTACTGATTATGGAGTGTAGTGTTTAATGATTATGCAGTTTAGTGTTTACTGATTATGGGGTGTAGTGTTTACTGATTATGGAGTGTAGTGTCTACTGATTATGGGGTGTAGTGTTTACTGATTATGGGGTGTAGTGTTTACTGATTATGGGGTGAAGTGTTGACTGATTATGGGGTGTAGTGTTTACTGATTATGGGGGGTAGTGTTAACTGATTATGGGGTTTAGTGTTTACTGATTATGGGGTGTAGTGTTGACTGATTATGGGGTGTAGTGTTTACTGATTATTGGAGTGTAGTGTTTACTGATTATGCACAGTAGTGTTTACTGATGATGGGGTGTAGTGTTTACTGATTATGGGATGTAGTGTTTACTGATTATGGGGTGTAGTGTTGACTGATTATGGGGTGCAGTGTTTACTGATTATGGTGTGTAGTGTTGACTGATTATGGGGTGTAGTGTTTACTGATAATGGGGTGTAGTGTTTACTGATTATGGGGTGTATTGTTTACAGATTATGGGGTGTAGTGTTTGTTGATTATGGGGTGTAGTGTATACTGATTATGGGGTGTAGTGTTTGTTGATTATGGAGTGTAGTGTTTTACTGATTATGGGGTGTAGTGTTTACTGATTATCGGGTGTCGTGTTTGTTGATCATGGAGTATAGTGATTGTTGATTATGGAGGGTAGTGTTTAATGATTATGGAGTGTAGTGTTTGTTGTTAATGGAGTGTAGTGATTGTTGATTATGGAGGGTAGTGTTTTCTGATTATGGAGTGTAGTGTTTACTGATTATGGAGTCTAGTTTTTACTGATTATGGGGTGTAGTGTTTACTGATTATGGAGTGTAGTGTTTACTGATTATGGAGTTCAGTGTTTACTGATTATGGGGTGTTGTGTTTACTGATTATGGGGTGTAGTGTTTGTTGATTATGGAGTGTCGTGTTTACAGATTATGGGGTGTAGTGTTTACTGATTATGGGGTGTAGTGTTTACTGATTATGGGGTGATGTGTTTACTGATTATGGGGTGTAGTGTTTACTGATTATGTATTGTAGTGTTTACTGATTATGGGGTGTAGATTTAAATGATTATGGAGTGTAGTATTTACTGATTATGGGGTGTAGTGTTTGTTGATTATGGAGTGTAGTGTTTACTGATTATGGGGTGTAGTGTTTACTGATAATGGAGTGTAGTGTTTACTGATTATGAGGTGTAGTGTTGACTGATTATGGGGTGTAGTGTTTACTGATTATGGGGTGTAGTGTTTACTGATAATGGAGTGTAGTGTTTACTGATTATGGGGTGTAGCGTTTACTGATTATGGGGTGTAGTGTTTACTGATTATGGGGTGTAGTGTTTACTGATTATGGGGTGTAGTGTTTACTGATTATGGAGTCTAGTGCTTACTGATTATGGGGTGTAGTGTTTACTGATTATGGAGTCTAGTGTTTACTGATTATGGAGTGTAGTGTTTACTGATTATGGGGTGTAGTGTTTGTTGATTATGGAGTGTAGTGTTTACTGATTATGGGGTGTAGTGTTTACTGATTATGGGGTGTAGTGTTTACTGATTATGGGGTGTAGTGTTTACTGATTATGTGGTGAAGTGTTTACTGATTATGGGGTGTAGTGTTTACTGATTATGGGATGTAGAGTTTACTGATTATGGGGTGTAGTGTTTAATGATTATGGAGTGTAGTGTTTACTGATTATGGGGTGTAGTGTTTGTTGATTATGGAGTGTAGTGGTTACTGATTATGGGGTGTAGTGTTTACTGATAATGGGATGTAGTGTTTACTGATTATGGGGTGTAGTGTTTACTGATTATGGGGTGTAGTGTTTACTGATTATGGGGTGTAGTGTTTACTGATTATGCGGTGTAGTGTTTACTGATTATGGGGTGTAGTGTTTAATGATAATGGAGTGTAGTGTTTACTGATTATGGGGTGTAGTGTTTACTGATTATGGGGTGTAGTGTTTACTGGTTATGGGGTGTAGAGTTTACTGATTATGGGGTGTAGTGTTTACAGATAATGGAGTGTAGTGTTTACTGATTATGGGGTGTAGTGTTTACTGATTACGGGGTGTAGTGTTTACTGACTATGGGGTGCAGTGTTTACTGATTATGGAGTGTAGTGTTTACTGATTATGGAGTGTAGTGTTTACTGATTATGGGGTGTAGTGTTTACTGATTATGGGGTGTAGTGTTTACTGATTATGGGGTGTAGTGTTTACTGAATATGGGGTGTAGTGTTTACTGATTATGGGGTGTAGTGTTTACTGATTATGGGGTGTAGTGTTAACTGATTATGGGGTGTAGTGCTTTCTGATTATGGAGTTTAGTGTTTACTGATTAAGGGGTGTAGTGTTTACTGATTATGGGATGTAGTGTTTACTGATTATGGGGTGTAGTGTTTACTGATTATGGGGTGTAGTGTTTACTTATTATGGAGTGTAGTGTTTACTGATTATGGGGTGTAGTGTTTACTGATTATGGGGTGTAGTGTTTACTGATTATTGGAGTGTAGTGTTTAATGATTATTGGAGTGTAGTTTTTACTGATTATGGAGGGTAGTGTTTACTGATTATGGGGTGTACTGTTTACTGATTATGGGGTGTAGTTTTTACTGATTATGAGGTGTAGTGTTTACTGATTATGGGGTGTAGTGTTTACTGATTATGGAGTGTAGTGTTTGTTAATTATGGAGTGTAGTGTTTGTTGATAATGGAGTGTAGTGTTTGTTGATTATGGAGTGTAGAGTTTGTTGATTATGGGGTGTAGTGTTTGTTGATTATGGAGTGTAGTGTTTGTTGATTATGGAGTGTAGAGTTTGTTGGTTATGGGGTGTAGTGTTTACTTATTATGGGGTGTAGTGTTTGTTGATTATACAGGGCAGAGTTTGTTGATTATGGGGTGTAGTGTTTACTGATTATGGAGTGTAGTGTTTACAGATTATGGTGAGTAGTGTTTACTGATTATGGGGTGTAGTGTTTACTGATTATGGGATGTAGTGTTTACTTATTTTGGGGTGTAGTGTTTACAGATTATGGGGTGTAGTGTTTACTGATTATGGGGTGTAGTGTTAACTGATTATGGGGTGTAGTGTTTACTGATTATGGAGTGTTGTGTTTACTGATTATGGGGTGTAGTGTTTACAGATTATGGGGTGTAGTGTTTACTGATTATGGGGCGTAGTGTTTGTTGATTATGGGGTGTAGTGTTTATTGATTATGGGGTGTAGTGTTTACTGATTATGGGGTGTAGTGTTTACTGATTATGGAGTGTAGTGTTTACTGATTATGGAGTGTAGTGTTTACTGATTATGGGGTGTAGTGTTTACTGATTATGTGGTGTAGTGTTTACTGATTATTCTAGTGTAGTGTTTACTGATTATGGGGTGTAGAGTTTACTGATTACGGGGTGAAGTGTTTACAGATTATGGGGTGTAGTGTTTACTGATTATGGGGTGTAGTGTTTACTGATTACGGGGTGTAGTGTTTACTGATTATGGGATGTAGAGTTTACTGATTATGGGGTGTAGTGTTTAATGATTATGGAGTGTAGTGTTTACTGATTATGGGGTGTAGTGTTTGTTGATTATGGAGTGTAGTGTTTACTGATTATGGGATGTAGTGTTTACTGATTATGGGGTGTAGTGTTTACTGATTATGGGGTGTAGTGTTTACTGATTATGGGGTGTAGTGTTTACTGATTTTGCGGTGTAGTGTTTACTGATTATGGGGTGTAGTGTTTAATGATAATGGAGTGTAGTGTTTACTGATTATGGGGTGTAGTGTTTACTGATTATGGGGTGTAGTGTTTACTGGTTATGGGGTGTAGAGTTTACTGATTATGGGGTGTAGTGTTTACAGATAATGGAGTGTAGTGTTTATGATTATGGGGTGTAGTGTTTACTGATTACGGGGTGTAGTGTTTACTGACTATGGGGTGCTGTGTTTACTGATTATGGAGTGTAGTGTTTACTGATTATGGAGTGTAGTGTTTACAGATTATGGAGTGTAGTGTTTACTGATTATGGGGTGTAGTGTTTACTGAATATGGGGTGTAGTGTTTACTGATTATGGGGTGTAGTGTTTACTGATTATGGGGTGTAATGTTAACTGATTATGGGGTGTAGTGCTTTCTGATTATGGAGTGTAGTGTTTACTGATTAAGGGGTGTAGTGTTTACTGATTATGGGATGTAGTGTTTACTGATTATGGGGTGTAGTGTTTACTGATTATGGGGTGTAGTGTTTACTGATTATGGAGTGTAGTGTTTACTGATTATGGGGTGTAGTGTTTACTGATTATGGGGTGTAGTGTTTACTGATTATTGGAGTGTAGTGTTTAATGATTATTGGAGTGTAGTTTTTACTGATTATGGAGGGTAGTGTTTAATGATTATGGGGTGTACTGTTTACTGATTATGGGGTGTAGTGTTTACTGATTATGAGGTGTAGTGTTTACTGATTATGGGGTGTAGTGTTTACTGATTATGGAGTGTAGTGTTTGTTAATTATGGAGTGTAGTGTTTGTTGATTATGGAGTGTAGAGTTTGTTGATTATGGGGTGTAGTGTTTGTTGATTATGGAGTGTAGAGTTTGTTGATTATGGGGTGTAGTGTTTGTTGATTATGGAGTGTAGTGTTTGTTGATTATGGAGTGTAGAGTTTGTTGATTATGGGGTGTAGTGTTTACTTATTATGGGGTGTAGTGTTTGTTGATTATGCAGGGCAGAGTTTGTTGATTATGGGGTGTAGTGTTTACTGATTATGGAGTCTAGTTTTTACTGATTATGGGGTGTAGTGTTTACTGATTATGGGGTGTAGTGTTTGTTGATTATGGAGTGTAGTGTTTGTTGATTATGGAGTGTAGTGTTTACTGATTATGGTGTGTAGTGTTTACTGATTATGGAGTTCAGTGCTTACTGATTATGGGGTGTTGTGTTTACTGATTATGGGGTGTAGTGTTTGTTGATTATGGAGTGTCGTGTTTACAGATTATGGGGTGTACTGTTTACTGATTATGGGGTGTAGTGTTTACTGATTATGGTGTGAAGTGTTTACTGATTATGGGGTGTAGTGTTTACTGATTATGTATTGTAGTGTTTCCTGATTATGGGGTGTAGTTTTTAATGATTATGGAGTGTAGTATTTACTGATTATGGGGTGTAGTGTTTGTTGATTATGGAGTGTAGTGTTTACTGATTATGGGGTGTAGTGTTTACTGATTATGGGGTGTAGTGTTTACTGATTATGGGGTGTAGTGTTTACTGATTATGGGGTGTAGTGTTTACTGATTATGGAGTGTAGTGTTTACTGATTATGCAGTTTAGTGTTTACTGATTATGGGGTGTAGTGTTTACTGATTATGGAGTGTAGTGTTTACTGATTATGGGGTGTAGTGTTTACTGATTATGGGGTGTAGTGTTTACTGATTATGGGGTGAAGTGTTGACTGATTATGGGGTGTAGTGTTTACTGATTATGGAGTCTAGTTTTTACTGATTATGGGGTGTAGTGTTTACTGATTATGGGGTGTAGTGTTTGTTGATTATGGAGTGTAGTGTTTGTTGATTATGGAGTGTAGTGTTTACTGATTATGGAGTGTAGTGTTTACTGATTATGGAGTTCAGTGCTTACTGATTATGGGGTGTTGTGTTTACTGATTATGGGGTGTAGTGTTTGTTGATTATGGAGTGTCGTGTTTACAGATTATGGGGTGTACTGTTTACTGATTATGGGGTGTAGTGTTTACTGATTATGGGGTGAAGTGTTTACTGATTATGGGGTGTAGTGTTTACTGATTATGTATTGTAGTGTTTCCTGATTATGGGGTGTAGTTTTTAATGATTATGGAGTGTAGTATTTACTGATTATGGGGTGTAGTGTTTGTTGATTATGGAGTGTAGTGTTTACTGATTATGGGGTGTAGTGTTTACTGATTATGGGGTGTAGTGTTTACTGATTATGGGGTGTAGTGTTTACTGATTATGGGGTGTAGTGTTTACTGATTATGGAGTGTTGTGTTTACTGATTATGCAGTTTAGTGTTTACTGATTATGGGGTGTAGTGTTTACTGATTATGGAGTGTAGTGTTTACTGATTATGGGGTGTAGTGTTTACTGATTATGGGGTGTAGTGTTTACTGATTATGGGGTGAAGTGTTGACTGATTATGGGGTGTAGTGTTTACTGATTATGGGGGGTAGTGTTAACTGATTATGGGGTTTAGTGTTTACTGATTATGGGGTGTAGTGTTGACTGATTATGGGGTGTAGTGTTTACTGATTATTGGAGTGTAGTGTTTACTGATTATGCACAGTAGTGTTTACTGATTATGGGGTATAGTGTTTACTGATTATGGGATGTAGTGTTTACTGATTATGGGGTGTAGTGTTTACTGATTATGGGGTGTAGTGTTGACTGATTATGGCGTGCAGTGTTTACTGATTATGGGATGTAGTGTTTACTGATTATGGGGTGTAGTGTTGACTGATTATGGCGTGCAGTGTTTACTGATTATGGTGTGTAGTGTTGACTGATTATGGGGTGTAGTGTTTACTGATTATGGGGTGTAGTGTTTACTGATTATGGGGTGTATTGTTTACGGATTATGGGGTGTAGTGTTTGTTGATTATGGGGTGTAGTGTATACTGATTATGGGGTGTAGTGTTTGTTGATTATGGAGTGTAGTGTTTTACTGATTATGGGGTGTAGTGTTTACTGATTATCGGGTGTCGTGTTTGTTGATTATGGAGTGTAGTGATTGTTGATTATGGAGGGTAGTGTTTACTGATTATGGAGTGTAGTGTTTGTTGATAATGGAGTGTAGTGATTGTTGATTATGGAGGGTAGAGTTTTCTGATTATGGAGTGTAGTGTTTACTGATTATGGAGTCTAGTTTTTACTGATTATGGGGTGTAGTGTTTACTGATTATGGGGTGTAGTGTTTGTTGATTATGGAGTGTAGTGTTTACTGATTATGGAGTGTAGTGTTTACTGATTATGGAGTTCAGTGTTTACTGATTATGGGGTGTTGTGTTTACTGATTATGGGGTGTAGTGTTTGTTGATTATGGAGTGTCGTGTTTACAGATTATGGGGTGTAGTGTTTACTGATTATGGGGTGTAGTGTTTACTGATTATGGGGTGAAGTGTTTACTGATTATGGGGTGTAGTGTTTACTGATTATGAATTGTAGTGTTTACTGATTATGGGGTGTAGTTTTTAATGATTATGGAGTGTAGTATTTACTGATTATGGGGTGTAGTGTTTGTTGATTATGGAGTGTAGTGTTTACTGATTATGGGGTGTAGTGTTTACTGATAATGGAGTGTAGTGTTTACTGATTATGAGGTGTAGTGTTGACTGATTATGGGGTGTAGTGTTTACTGATTATGGGGTGTAGTGTTTACTGATAATGGAGTGTAGTGTTTACTGATTATGGGGTGTAGTGTTTACTGATTATGGGGTGTAGTGTTTACTGATTATGTGGTGTAGTGTTTACTGATTATTCTAGTGTAGTGTTTACTGATTATGGGGTGTAGTGTTTACTGATTATGGGGTGAAGTGTTTACAGATTATGGGGTGTAGTGTTTACTGATAATGGAGTGTAGTGTTTACTGATTATGAGGTGTAGTGTTGACTGATTATGGGGTGTAGTGTTTACTGATTATGGGGTGTAGTGTTTACTGATAATGGAGTGTAGTGTTTACTGATTATGGGGTGTAGTGTTTACTGATTATGGGGTGTAGTGTTTACTGATTATGTGGTGTAGTGTTTACTGATTATTCCAGTGTAGTGTTTACTGATTATGGGGTGTAGTGTTTACTGATTATGGGGTGTAGTGTTTACTGATTATGGGGTGAAGTGTTTACTGATTATGGGGTGTAGTGTTTACTGATTATGGAGTGTAGTGTTTACTGATTATGGGGTGTAGTGTTTACTGATTATGGAGTGTAGTGTTTACTGATTATGGGGTGTAGTGTTTACTGATTATGGGGTGTAGTGTTTACTGATTATGGAGTGTAGTGTTTACTGATTATGGGGTGTAGTGTTTACTGATTATGGAGTGTAGTGTTTACTGATTATGGGGTGTAGTGTTTACTGATTATGGGGTGTAGTGTTTACTGATTATGGAGTGTAGTGTTTACTGATTATGGAGTGTAGTGTTTACTGATTATGGAGTGTAGTGTTTACTGATTATGGAGTGTAGTGTTTACTGATTATGGAGTGTAGTGTTTACTGATTATGGGGTGTAGTGTTTACTGATTATTGGAGTGTAGTGTTTAATGATTATTCTAGTGTAGTGTTTACTGATTATGGGGTGTAGTGTTTACTGATTATGGGGTGAAGTGTTTACAGATGATGGGGTGTAGTGTTTACTGATTATGGGGTGTAGTGTTTACTGATTATGGGGTGAAGTGTTTACTGATTATGGGGTGTAGTGTTTACTTATTATGGATTGTAGTGTTTACTGATTATGGAGTGTAGTGTTTACTGATTATGGGGTGTTGTGTTTACTGATTATTGGAGTGTAGTGTTTAATGATTATTGGAGTGTAGTGTTTACTGATTATGGAGTGTAGTGTTTACTGATTATGGGGTGTAGTGTTTACTGATTATGGGGTGTAGTGTTTACTCATTATGAGGTGTAGTGTTTACTGATTATGGGGTGTAGTGTTTACTGATTATGGAGTGTAGTGTTTGTTAATTATGGAGTGTAGTGTTTGTTGATTATGGGGTGTAGTGTTTGTTGATTATGGAGTGTAGTGTTGGTTGATTATGCGGTGTAGTGTTTACTGATTATGGGGTATAATGTTTAGAGATTATGGGGTGTAGTGTTTACTGATTATGGAGTGTATTGTTTACTGATTATTGGGTGTAGTGTTTACTGATCATGGGGTGCAGTGTTTACTGATTCTGGGGTGTAGTATTTACTGATTATGGAGGGTAGTGTTTACTGATTATGGGGTGTAGTGTTTACTGATCATGGGGTGTAGTGTTTACTGATTCTGGGGTGTAGTGTTTACTGATTATGGAGTGCAGTGTTTACTAATTATGGGGTGTAGTGTTTACTGATTATGGAGTGTATTGTTTACTGATTATGGGGTGTAGTGTTTACTGATCATGGGGTGTAGTGTTTACTGATTCTGGGGTGTAGTGTTTACTGATTATGGAGTGTAGTGTTTACTGATTATGGGGTGTAGTGTTTACTGATCATGGGGTGTAGTGTTTACTGATTATGGGGTGTAGTGTTTACTGATTATGGGGTGTTGTGTTTACTGATTATGGGGTGTAGTGTTTACTGATTATGGGGTGTAGTGTTTACTGATAATGGGGTGTAGTGTTTACTGATTATGGGGTGTTGTGTTTACTGATTATGGGGTGTAGTGTTTACTGATTATGGGGTGTAGTGTTTACTGATTATGGGGTGTAGTGTTTAATGATTATGGGGTGTAGTGTTTACTGATTATGGGGTGTCGTGTTTACTGATTATGGGGTGTAGTGTTTACAGATTATGGAGTGTAGTGTTCACAGATTATGGGGTGTACTGTTCACTGATTATGGGGTGTAGTGTTTACTGATTATGGGGTGTAGTGTATTCTTATTATGGGGTGTAGTGTTTACGGATTATGTGGTGTAGTGTTTATTGATTATGGGGTGTAGTGTTTACTGATTATGGGGTGTAGTGTTTACTGATTATGGGGTGTAGTGTTTATTGATTATGGAGTGTATTGTTTACTGATTATGGGGTGTAGTGTTTACTGATTATGGGGTGAAATGTTTACTGATTATGGGGTGTAGAGTTTACTGATTATGGAGTGTAGTGTTTACTGATTATGGGGTGAAGTATTTACTGATTATGGGGTGTAGTGTTTACTGATTATGGGGTGAAATGTTTACTGATTATGGGGTGTAGTGTTTACTGATTATGGGGTGTAGTATTTACTGATTATGGGGTGTAGTGTTTGTTGATTATGGAGTGTAGTGTTTACTGATTATGGGGTGTAGTGTTTACTGATTCTGGGGTGTAGTGTGTACTGATTATGGGGTGAAGTGTTTACTGATTATGGAGTGTAGTGTTTACTGATTATGGAGTGTAGTGTTTACTGATTATGGGGTGTAGTGTTTACTGATTATGGAGTGTAATGTTTACTGATTATGCGGTGAAGTGTTTACTGATTATGCGGTGTAATGTAAACTGATAATGGAGTGTAGTGTTTACTGATTATGGGGTGCAGTGTTTACGGATTATGGAGTGTATTGTTTACTGATTATGGGGTGTAATGTTTACTGATTATTGGAGTGTAGTGTTTACAGATTTTGGAGTGTAGTGTTTACTGATTATGGGGTGTTGTGTTTACTGATTATGGGTTGTAGTGTTTACTGATTATGGAGTGTAGTGTTAACTGATTATGGGGTGTAGTGTTTACTTCTTATGGGGTGTACTGTTTAATGATTATGGAGTGTAGTATTTACTGATTATGGGGTGTAGTGGTTACTGATTATGGGGTGTAGTGTTTACTGATTATGGGGTGTAGTGTTTACTGCTTATGGGGTGTAGTGTTTACTTATTATGGAGTGTAGTGTTTACTGATTATGGGGTGTAGTGTTTACTGATTATGGAGTGTAGTGTTAACTGATTATGGGGTTTAGTGTTTACTTCTTATGGGGTGTAGTATTTACTGATTATGGGGTGTAGTATTTACTGATTATGGGGTGTAGTGTTTACTGATTATGGGGTGTAGTGTTTACTGATTATGGGGTGTAGTGTTTACTGCTTATGGGGTGTAGTGTTTACTGATTATGGGGTGTAGTGTTTACTTATTATGGAGTGTAGTGTTTACTGATTATGGGGTGTAGTGTTTACTGATTATGGGGTGTAGTGTTTACTGATTATGGAGTGTATTGTTTACTGATTATGGGGCGTAGTGTTTACTGATTATGGGGTGTAGTGTTTACTGATTATGGGGTGTAGTGTTTGTTGATTATGGAGTGTAGAGTTTGTTGATTATGGGGTGTAGTGTTTACTTATTATGGGGTGTAGTGTTTGTTGATTATGGAGTGTAGAGTTTGTTGATTATGGGGTGTAGTGTTTACTGATTATGGAGTGTAGTGTTTACAGATTATGGAGTGTAGTGTTTGTTGATTATGGAGTGTAGAGTTTGTTGATAATGGGGAGTAGTGTTTACTGATTATGGGGTGTAGTGTTTACTGATTATTGGAGTGTAGTGTTTACAGATTATGGAGTGTAGTGTTTACTGATTATGGAGTGTAGTGTTTACTGATTATGGGGTGTAGTGTTTACTGATTATGGGGTGTAGTGTTTACTGATTATGGCGTGTAGAGTTTACTGATTATTGGGTGTAGTGTTTACTTATTATGGGGTGTAGTGTTTACTGATTATGGAGTGTAGTGTTTGCTGATTATGGGGTGTCGTGTTTACTGATTATGGGTTGTAGTGTTTACTGATTATGGAGTGTAGTGTTTACTGATTATGGGGTGTAGTGTTTTCAGATTATGGGGTGCAGTGTTTACTGATTATGGGGTGTAGTTTTTACTGATTATGGAGTGTAGTGTTTACTGATTATGGGGTGTAGTGTTTGTTGATTATGGGGTGTAGTGTTTGTTGATTATGGGGTGTAGTGTTTACTGATTATGGGGTGTAGTGTTTACTGATTATGGAGTGTAGTGTTTGTTGATTATGGAGTGTAGTGTTTGTTGATTATGGGGTGTAGTGTTTACTGATTATGGAGTGTAGTGTTTGTTGATTATGGAGTGTAGTGTTTGTTGATTATGGGGTGTAGTGTTTACTGATTATGGGGTGTAGTGTTTGTTGATTATGGAGTGTAGTGTTTACTGATTATGGAGTGTAGTGTTTACTGATTATGGGGTGTAGTGTTTACTGATTATGGAGTGTAGTGTTTGTTGATTATGGAGTGTAGTGTTTGTTGATTATGGGGTGTAGTGTTTACTGATTATGGGGTGTAGTGTTTGTTGATTATGGAGTGTAGTGTTTACTGATTATGGAGTGTAGTGTTTACTGATTATGGGGTGTAGTGTTTACTGATTATGGGGTGTCGTGATTACTGATTATGGGTTGTAGTGTTTACTGAATATGGAGTGTAGTGTTTACTGATTATGGGTTGACGTGTTTACAGATTGTGGGCTGTAGTGTTTACTGATTATGGGGTGTAGTCTTTACTGAATATGGAGTGTAGTGTTTTCTGATTATGGGGTGTAGTGTTTACTGATTATGGAGTGTAGTGTTTACTGATTATGGGGTGTAGTGTTTTCTGGTTATGGGGTGTAGTGTTTACTGATTATGGGGTGTAGTCTTTAACTGATTATGGGGTGTAGTGTTTACTAATTATGGGTTGTAGTGTTTACTGATTATGGGGTGTAGTGTTTACTGATTATGGGGTGTAGTATTTATTGATTATGGAGTGTAGTGCTTACTGATTATGGGGTGTAGTGTTTACTGATTATGGTGTGTAGTGTTTACTGATTATGGGGTGTAGTGTTTACTGATTATGGAGTGTAGTGTTTAATGATTATGGAGTGTAGTGTTTACTGATTATGGGGTGTAGTGTTTACTGATTATGGGGTGTAGTGTTTACTGATTATGAAGTGTAGTGTTTACTGATTATGGGGTGTAGTGTTTACTGAATATGGGGTGTAGTGTTTACTGATTATGGGGTGTAGTATTTACTGATTATGGGGTGTAGTGCTTTCTGATTATGGAGTGTAGTGTTCACTGATTATGGGGTGTAGTGTTTACTGATTATGGAGCGTAGTGTTTACTGATTATGGGGTGTACTGTTTACTGATTATGGGGTGTAGTGTTTACTGATTATTGGAGTGTAGTGTTTAATGATTATGGAGTGTAGTGTTTGTTGATTATGGAGTGGAGTGTTTGTTGATTATGGGGTGTAGTGCTTACTGATTATGGGGTGTAGTGTTTGTTGATTATGGAGTGTAGTGTTTACTGATTATGGAGTGTAGTGTTTACTGATTATGGGGTGTAGTGTTTACTGATTATGGGGTGTAGTGTTTACTGATTATGCGGTGTCGTGTTTACTGATTATGGGGTGTAGTGTTTGTTGATTATGGAGTGTAGAGTTTGTTGATTATGGGGTGCAGTGTTTACTTATTATGGGGTGTAGTGTTTGTTGATTATGGAGTGTAGAGTTTGTTGATTATGGGGTGAAGGGTTTACTGATTATTGGAGTGTAGTGTTTACAGATTTTGGAGTGTAGTGTTTACTGATTATGGAGTGTAGTGTTTACTGATTATGGGGTGTAGTGTTTACTGATTATGGGGTGTAGTATTTACTGATTATGGGGTGTAGAGTTTACTGATTATTGGGTGTAGTGTTTACTTATTATGGGGTGTAGTGTTTACTGATTATGGAGTGTAGTGTTTGCTGATTATGGGGTGTTGTGTTTACTGATCATGGGTTGTAGTGTTTACTGATTATGGAGTGCAGTGTTAACTGATTATGGGGTGTAGTGTTTACTTCTTATGGGGTGAACTGTTTACTGATTATGGGCTGTAGAATTTACTGATTATGGGGTGTAGTGGTTACTGATTATGGGGTGTAGTGTTTACTGATTATGGGGTGTAGTGTTTACTGATTATGGGGTGTAGTGTTTACTGCTTATGGGGTGTAGTGTTTACTTATTATGGAGTGTAGTGTTGACTGATTATGGGGTGTAGTGTTTACTGATTATGGAGTGTAGTGTTAACTGATTATGGGGTGTAGTGTTTACTTCTCATGGGGTGTACTGTTTACTGATTATGGGGTGTAGTATTTACTGATTATGGGGTGTAGTGGTTACTGATTATGGGGTGTAGTGTTTACTGATTATGGGGTGTAGTGTTTACTGATTATGGGGTGTAGTGTTTACTGCTTATGGGGTGTAGTGTTTACTGATTATGGAGTGCAGTGTTTACTGATTATGGGGCGTAGTGTTTACTGATTATGGGGTGTAGTGTTTACTGATTATGCGGTGTCGTGTTTACTGATTATGGGGTGTAGTGTTTGTTGATTATGGAGTGTAGAGTTTGTTGATTATGGGGTGCAGTGTTTACTTATTATGGGGTGTAGTGTTTGTTGATTATGGAGTGTAGAGTTTGTTGATTATGGGGTGAAGTGTTTACTGATTATGGAGTGTAGTGTTTGTTGATTATGGAGTGCAGAGTTTGTTGATAATGGGGTGTAGTGTTTACTGATTATGGGGTGTAGTGTTTACTGATTATTGGAGTGTAGTGTTTACAGATTTTGGAGTGTAGTGTTTACTGATTATGGAGTGTAGTGTTTACTGATTATGGGGTGTAGTGTTTACTGATTATGGGGTGTAGTATTTACTGATTATGGGGTGTAGAATTTACTGATTATTGGGTGTAGTGTTTACTTATTATGGGGTGTAGTGTTTACTGATTATGGAGTGTAGTGTTTGCTGATTATGGGGTGTTGTGTTTACTGATCATGGGTTGTAGTGTTTACTGATTATGGAGTGCAGTGTTAACTGATTATGGGGTGTAGTGTTTACTTCTTATGGGGTGAACTGTTTACTGATTATGGGCTGTAGAATTTACTGATTATGGGGTGTAGTGGTTACTGATTATGGGGTGTAGTGTTTACTGATTATGGGGTGTAGTGTTTACTGATTATGGGGTGTAGTGTTTACTGCTTATGGGGTGTAGTGTTTACTTATTATGGAGTGTAGTGTTGACTGATTATGGGGTGTAGTGTTTACTGATTATGGAGTGTAGTGTTAACTGATTATGGGGTGTAGTGTTTACTTCTCATGGGGTGTACTGTTTACTGATTATGGGGTGTAGTATTTACTGATTATGGGGTGTAGTGGTTACTGATTATGGGGTGTAGTGTTTACTGATTATGGGGTGTAGTGTTTACTGATTACGGGGTGTAGTGTTTACTGCTTATGGGGTGTAGTGTTTACTTATTATGGAATGTAGTGTTTACTGATTATGGGGTGTAGTGTTTACTGATTATGGGGTGTAGTGTTTACTGATTATGGAGTGCAGTGTTTACTGATTATGGGGCGTAGTGTTTACTGATTATGGGGTGTAGTGTTTACTGATTATGGGGAGTAGTGTTTGTTGATTATGGAGTGTAGAGTTTGTTGATTATGGGGTGTAGTGTTTACTTATTATGGGGTGTAGTGTTTGTTGATTATGGAGTGTAGAGTTTGTTGATTATGGGGTGTAGTGTTTACTGATTATGGAGTGTAGTGTTTGTTGATTATGGAGTGTAGAGTTTGTTGATAATGGGGTGTAGTGTTTACTGATTATGGGGTGTAGTGTTTACTGATTATTGGAGTGTAGTGTTTACAGATTATGGAGTGTAGTGTTTACTGATTATGGAGTGTAGTGTTTACTGATTATGGGCTGTAGTGTTTACTGATTATGGGGTGTAGTGTTTACTGATTATGGGGTGTAGAGTTTACTGATTATTTGGTGTAGTGTTTACTTATTATGGGGTGTAGTATTTACTGATTATGGAGTGTAGTGTTTGCTGATTATGGGGTGTCGTGTTTACTGATTATGGGTTGTAGTGTTTACTGATTATGGAGTGTAGTGTTTACTGATTATGGGGTGTAGTGTTTACAGATTATGGGGTGCAGTGTTTACTGATTATGGGGTGTAGTGTTTACTGATTATGGGGTGTAGTGTTTACTGATTATGGAGTGTAGTGTTTGTTGAATATGGAGTGTAGTGTTTGTTGATTATGGGGTGTAGTGTATACTGATTATGGGGTGTAGTGTTTGTTGATTATGGAGTGTAGTGTTTACTGATAATGGAGTGTAGTGTTTACTGATTATGGGGTGTAGTGTTTACTGATTATGGGGTGTAGTGTTTACTGATTATGGGGTGTCGTGTTTACTGATTATGGGTTGTAGTGTTTACTGAATATGGAGTGTAGTGTTTACTGATTATGGGTTGACGTGTTTACAGATTGTGGGCTGTAGTGTTTACTGATTATGGGGTGTAGTGTTTACTGAATATGGAGTGTAGTGTTTTCTGATTATGGGGTGTCGTGTTTACTGATTATGGAGTGTAGTGTTTACTGATTATGGGGTGTAGTGTTTTCTGGTTATGGGGTGTAGTGTTTACTGATTATGGGGTGTAGTCTTTACAGATTATGGGGTGTAGTGTTTACTAATTATGGGTTGTAGTGTTTACTGCTTATGGTTTGTAGTGTTTACTGATTATGGGGTGTAGTGTTTATTGATTATGGAGTGTAGTGTTAACTGATTATGGGTTGTAGTGTTTACTGATTATGGTGTGTAGTGTTTACTGATTATGGGGTGTAGTGTTTACTGATTATGGGGTGTAGTGTTTACTGATTATGGGGTGTAGTGTTTACTGATTATGGGGTGTAGTGTTTACTGATTATGGAGTGTAGTGTTTACTGATTATGGGGTGTAGTGTTTACTGATTATGGAGTGTAGTGTTTACTGATTATGGGGTGTAGTGTTTACTGATAATGGGGTGTAGTGTTTACTGATTATGGGGTGTAGTGTTTACTGATTATGGGGTGTAGTGTTTACTGATTATGGGGTGTAGTGTTTACTGATTATGGAGTGTAGTGTTTACTGATTATGGGGTGTAGTGTTTACTGATAATGGGGTGTAGTGTTTACTGATAGTGGGGTGTAGTGTTTACTGATTATGGGGTGTAGTATTTACTGATTATGGGGTGTAGTGCTTTCTGATTATGGAGTGTAGTGTTTACTGATTATGGGGTGTAGTGTTTACTGATTATGGAGTGTAGTGTTTACTGATTATGGGGTGTAGTGTTTACTGATTATGGGGTGTAGTGTTTACTGATTATTGGAGTGTAGTGTTTAATGATTATTGGAGTGTAGTGTTTACTGATTATGGAGTGTTGTGTTTACTGATTATGGGGTGTAGTTTTTACTAATTATGGGGTGTAGTGTTCACTGATTATGGAGGGTAGTGTGTGTTAATTATGGAGTGTAGTGTTTGTTGATTATGGAGTGTAGTGTTTGTTGATTATGGAGTGTAGAGTTTGTTGATTATGGGGTGTAGTGTTTGTTGATTATGGAGTGTAGTGTTTGTTGATTATGGAGTGTAGAGTTTGTTGATAATGGGGTGTAGTGTTTACTTATTATGGGGTGTAGTGTTTGTTGATTATGCAGGGCAGAGTTTGTTGATTATGGGGTGTAGTGTTTACTGATTATGGAGTGTAGTGTTTACTGATTATGGGGAGTAGTGTTTACTGATTATGGGGTGTAGTGTTTACTGATTATGGGATGTAGTGTTTACTTATTATGGGGTGTAGTGTTTACTTATTATGGGGTCTAGTGTTTGTTGATTATGCAGGGCAGAGTTTGTTGATTATGGGGTGTAGTGTTTACTGATTATGGGGAGAAGTGTTTACTGATTATGGGGTGTAGTGTTTACTGATTATGGAGTGTAGTGTTCACTGATTATGGGGAGTAGTGTTTACTGATTATGGGGTGTAGTGTTTACTGATTATGGGGTGTAGTGTTTACTGATTATGGGGTGTAGTGTTTACAGATTAAGCGGTGTAGTGTTTACTGATTATGGGGCGTAGTGTTTGCTAATAATGGGGTGTAGTGTTTACTGATTATGCGGTGTAGTGTTTACTGATTATGGGGTGTAGTGTTTACAGATTATGGGGTGCAGTGTTTACTGATTATGGAGTGTAGTGTTTAATGATTATGGAGTGTAGTGTTTACTGATTATGGGGTGTAGTGTTTACTGATTATGGGGCGTGGTGTTTACTGATAATGGGATGTAGTGTTTACTGATTATGGAGTGTAGTGTTTACTGGTTATGGGGTGTAGTGTTTACTGATAATGGGATGTAGTGTTTACTGATTATGGGGTGTAGTGTTTACTGATCATGGGGTGTAGTGTTTACTGATTATGGGGTGTAGTGTTAACTGATTATGGGGTGTAGTGTTTACTGATCATGGGGTGTAGTGTTTACTGATTATGGGGTGTAGTGTTTACTCATTATGGATTGTAGTGTTTGTTGATTATGGGGTGTAGTGTTTACTGATTATGGGGTGTAGTGTTTACAGATTGTGGGGTGTAGTGTTTATTGATTATGAAGTGTAGTGTTTACTGATTAAGGAGTGTAGTGTTTACTGATTATGGAGTGTAGTGTTTACTGATTATGGAGTGTAGTGTTTACTGATTATGGGGTGTAGTGTTTACTGATTGTGGAGTGTAGTGTTTACTGATTATGGGGTGTAGTGTTTACTGATTATGGGATGTAGTGTTTACTGATTATGGGATGTAGTGTTTACTGATAATGGGGTGTAGTGTTTACTGATAATGGGGTGTAGTGTTTACTGATTATGGGGTGCAGTGTTTACTGATTATGCTGTGTAGTGTTGGTTGATTATGGAGTGTAGTGTTTACTGATTATGGGGTGTAGTGTTTACTGATTATGGGGTGTAGTGTTTACTGATTATGGGGTGTAGTGTTTACTGATTATGGGGTGTAGTGTTTACTGATTATGGGGTGTAGTGTTTACTGATTATGGGATGTAGTGTTTACTGATTATGGAGTGTAGTGTTTACTGATTATGGGGTGTAGTGTTTACTGATTATGGGATGTAGTGTTTACTGATTATGGAGTGTAGTGTTTACTGATTATGGGGTGTAGTGTTTACTGATTATGGAGTGTAGTGTTTACTGATTATGGGATGTAGTGTTTACTGATTATGGAGTGTAGTGTTTACTGATTATGGGGCGTGGTGTTTACTGATAATGGGATGTAGTGTTTACTGATTATGGAGTGTAGTGTTTACTGATTATGGGGTGTAGTGTTTACTGATTATGGGGTGTAGTGTTTACTGATTATGGAGTGTAGTGTTTACTGATTATGGGGTGCAGTGTTTACTGATTATGGGG
The DNA here is from genome assembly GCF_964194155.1 of Cetorhinus maximus. NCBI lineage: Eukaryota > Metazoa > Chordata > Chondrichthyes > Lamniformes > Cetorhinidae > Cetorhinus > Cetorhinus maximus. Next base: position 104,268,886 of record NC_135894.1, on the reverse strand, counting down.
TGTAGTGTTTACTGATTATGGAGTGTAGTGTTTACTGATTATGGGGTGTAGTGTTTACTGATTATGGGATGTAGTGTTTACTGATTATGGGATGTAGTGTTTACTGATAATGGGGTGTAGAGTTTACTGATTATGGGGTGAAGTGTTTACTGATTATGGGGTGTAGTGTTTACTGATTATGGGGTGCAGTGTTTACTGATTATGGTGTGTAGTGTTTACTGATTATGGAGTGTAGTGTTTACAGATTATGGAGTGTAGTGTTTACAGATTATGGGGTGTAGTGTTTACTGATTATGGGGTGTAGTGTTTACTGATTATGGGGTGTAGTGTTTACTGATTATGGGGTGTAGTGTTTACTGATTATGGGGTGTAGTGTTTACTGATTATGGGATGTAGTGTTTACTGATTATGGAGTGTAGTTTTTACAGATTATGGGGTGTAGTGTTTACTGATTATGGGGTGTAGTGTTTACTGAATATGGGGTGTAGTGTTTACTGATTATGGGGTGTAGTGTTTACTGACTATGGAGTGTAGTGTTTACTGATTATGGGGTGTAGTGTTTACTGATTAAGGGGTGTAGTGTTTACTGCTTATGGGGTGCAGTGTTTACAGATTATGGAGTGTAGAGTTTATTGATTATGGGGTGTAGTGTTTACTGATTATGGAGTGTAGTGTTTACTGATTATGGGGTGGAGTGTTTATTGATTATGGAGTGTAGTGTTTACTGATTATGGGTTGTAGTGTTTACTGATTATGGAGTGTAGAGTTTATTGATTATGGGGTGTAGTGTTTACTGATTATGGAGTGTAGTGTTTACTGATTATGGGGTGGAGTGTTTATTGATTATGGGGTGTAGTGTTTACTGATTATGGGGTGTAGTGTTTACTTATTTTGTGGTGTAGTGTTTACTGATTATGGGGTGTTGGGTATACTGATTATGGGGTGTAGTGTTTACTGATTATGGAGCGTAGTGTTTACTGATTATGGAGTGTAGTGTTTACTGATTATGGGGTGTAGTGTTTACTGATTATGGAGTGTAGTGTTTACTGATTATGGGGTGTAGTGTTTACTGATTATGGAGTGTAGTGTTTACTGATTATGGGGTGTAGTGTTTACTGATTATGGGGTGTAGTGGTTACTGATTATGGGGTGTCGTGTTTACTGATTATGGGGTGTAGTGTTTACTGATTATGGGGTGTAGTGTTTACTGATTATGGGGTGTATTGTTTACTGATTATGGGGTGTAGTGTTTGTTGATTATGGGGTTTAGTGTTTACTGATTATGGGGTGTAGTGTTTGTTGATTATGGAGTGTAGTGTTTTACTGATTATGGGGTGTCGTGTTTACTGATTATGGGGTGTAGTGTTTACTGATTATGGGGTGTAGTGTTTACTGATTATGGGGTGTCGTGTTTACTGATTATGGGTTGTAGTGTTTACTGATAATGGAGTGTAGTGTTTACTGATTATGGGGTGTAGAGTTTGTTGATTATGGGGTTTAGTGTTTACTGATTATGGGGTGTAGTGTTTGTTGATTATGGAGTGTAGTGTTTTACTGATTATGGGGTGTAGTGTTTACTGATTATGGGGTGTAGTGTTTACTGATTATGGAGTGTAGTGTTTACAGATTATGGGGTGTAGAGTTTACTGATTATTGGGTGTAGTTTTTACTTATTATAGGGTGTAGTGTTTACTGATTATGGAGTGTAGTGTTTGCTGATTATGGGGTGTCGTGTTTACTGATTATGGGTTGTAGTGTTTACTGATAATGGAGTGTAGTGTTTACTGATTATGGGGTGTAGTGTTTACAGATTATGGGGTGCAGTGTTTACAGATTATGGGGTGTAGTGTTTACTGATTAAGGAGTGTAGTGTTTACTGATTATGGAGTGTAGTGTTTGTTGATTATGGAGTGTAGTGTTTGTTGATTATGGGGTGTAGTGTTTACTGATTATGGGGTGTAGTGTTTGTTGATTATGGAGTGTAGTGTTTACTGATTATGGAGTGTAGTGTTTACTGATTATGGGGTGTAGTGTTTACTGATTATGGGGTGTAGTGTTTACTGATTATGGGGTGTCGTGTTTACTGATTATGGGTTGTAGTGTTAACTGATTATGGGGTGAAGTGTTTACAGATTATGGGCTGTAGTGTTTACTGATTATGGGGTGTAGTGTTTACTGATTATGGGGGGTAGTGTTTACTGATTATGGGGTGTAGTGTTTACTTATTATGGATTGTAGTGTTTGTTGATTCTGGGGTGTAGTGTTTACTGATTATGGGGTGTAGTGTTTACAGATTGTGGGGTGTAGTGTTTATAGATTATGAAGTGTAGTGTTTACTGATTAAGGAGTGTAGTGTTTACTGATTATGGAGTGTAGTGTTTACTGATTATGGGGTGTAGTGTTTACTGATTATGGGGTGTAGTGTTTACTGATTATGGGGTGTAGTGTTTACTGATTATGGGGTGTCGTGTTTACTGATTATGGGTTGTAGTGTTTACTGATAATGGAGTGTAGTGTTTACTGATTATGGGGTGTAGAGTTTGTTGATTATGGGGTTTAGTGTTTACTGATTATGGGGTGTAGTGTTTGTTGATTATGGAGTGTAGTGTTTTACTGATTATGGGGTGTAGTGTTTACTGATTATGGGGTGTAGTGTTTACTGATTATGGAGTGTAGTGTTTACAGATTATGGGGTGTAGAGTTTACTGATTATTGGGTGTAGTTTTTACTTATTATAGGGTGTAGTGTTTACTGATTATGGAGTGTAGTGTTTGCTGATTATGGGGTGTCGTGTTTACTGATTATGGGTTGTAGTGTTTACTGATAATGGAGTGTAGTGTTTACTGATTATGGGGTGTAGTGTTTACAGATTATGGGGTGCAGTGTTTACAGATTATGGGGTGTAGTGTTTACTGATTAAGGAGTGTAGTGTTTACTGATTATGGAGTGTAGTGTTTGTTGATTATGGAGTGTAGTGTTTGTTGATTATGGGGTGTAGTGTTTACTGATTATGGGGTGTAGTGTTTGTTGATTATGGAGTGTAGTGTTTACTGATTATGGAGTGTAGTGTTTACTGATTATGGGGTGTAGTGTTTACTGATTATGGGGTGTAGTGTTTACTGATTATGGGGTGTCGTGTTTACTGATTATGGGTTGTAGTGTTTACTGAATATGGAGTGTAGTGTTTACTGATTATGGGTTGACGTGTTTACAGATTGTGGGCTGTAGTGTTTACTGATTATGGGGTGTAGTGTTTACTGAATATGGAGTGTAGTGTTTTCTGATTATGGGGTGTCGTGTTTACTGATTATGGAGTGTAGTGTTTACTGATTATGGGGTGTAGTGTTTTCTGGTTATGGGGTGTAGTGTTTACTGATTATGGGGTGTAGTCTTTACTGATTATGGGGTGTAGTGTTTACTAATTATGGGTTGTAGTGTTTACTGATTATGGGGTGTAGTGTTTACTGATTATGGGGTGTAGTGTTTACTGATTATGGGGTGTAGTGTTTACTGATTATGGGGTGTAGTGTTTACAGATTATGGGGTGTAGTGTTTACAGATTATGGGGTGTAGTGTTTACTGATTATGGAGTGTAGTGTTTACTGATTATGGGGTGTAGTGTTTACTGATAATGGGGTGTAGTGTTTACTGATTATGGTGTGTAGTGTTTACTGATTATGGGGTGTAGTATTTACTGATTATGGGGTGTAGTGCTTTCTGATTATGGAGTGTAGTGTTTACTGATTATGGGGTGTAGTGTTTACTGATTACGGAGTGTAGGGTTTACTGATTATGGGGTGTAGTGTTTACTGATTATGGGGTGTAGTGTTTACTGATTATTGGAGTGTAGTGTTTAATGATTATTGGAGTGTAGTGTTTACTGATTATGGAGTGTTGTGTTTACTGATTATGGGGTGTAGTGTTTACTGATTATGGGGTGTTGTGTTTACTGATTATGAGGTGTAGTGTTTACTGATTATGGGGTGTAGTGTTCACTGATTATGGAGTGTAGTGTTTGTTAATTATGGAGTGTAGTGTTTGTTGATTATGGAGTGTAGTGTTTGTTGATTATGGAGTGTAGTGTTTGTTGATTATGGAGTGTAGAGTTTGTTGATTATGGGGTGTAGTGTTTGTTGATTATGGAGTGTAGTGTTTGTTGATTATGGAGTGTAGAGTTTGTTGATAATGGGGTGTAGTGTTTACTTATTATGGGGTGTAGTGTTTGTTGATTATGCAGGGCAGAGTTTGTTGATTATGGGGTGTAGTGTTTACTGATTATGGAGTGTAGTGTTTACTGATTATGGGGAGTAGTGTTTACTGATTATGGGGTGTAGTGTTTACTGATTATGGGATGTAGTGTTTACTTATTATGGGGTGTAGTGTTTACTTATTATGGGGTGTAGTGTTTGTTGATTATGCAGGGCAGAGTTTGTTGATTATGGGGTGTAGTGTTTACTGATTATGGAGTGTAGTGTTTACTGATTATGGGGAGTAGTGTTTACTGATTATGGGGTGTAGTGTTTACTGATTATGGGGTGTAGTGTTAACAGATTATGGGGTGTAGTGTTTACTGATTATGGGGCGTAGTGTTTGCTAATTATGGGGTGTAGTGTTTACTGATTATGGGGTGTAGTGTTTACTGATTATGGGGTGTAGTGTTTACAGATTATGGGGTGCAGTGTTTACTGATTATGGAGTGTAGTGTTTACTGATTATGGGGTGTAGTGTTTACTGATTATGGAGTGAAGTGTTTACTGATTATGGAGTGTAGTGTTTACTGATTATGGGGTGTAGTGTTTACTGATTATTGGAGTGTAGTGTTTAATGATTATTCTAGTGTAGTGTTTACTGATTATGGGGTGTAGTGTTAACTGATTATGGGGTGAAGTGTTTACAGATTATGGGCTGTAGTGTTTACTGATTATGGGGTGTAGTGTTTACTGATTATGGGGGGTAGTGTTTACTGATTATGGGGTGTAGTGTTTACTTATTATGGATTGTAGTGTTTGTTGATTCTGGGGTGTAGTGTTTACTGATTATGGGGTGTAGTGTTTACAGATTGTGGGGTGTAGTGTTTATAGATTATGAAGTGTAGTGTTTACTGATTAAGGAGTGTAGTGTTTACTGATTATGGAGTGTAGTGTTTACTGATTATGGGGTGTAGTGTTTACTGATTATGGGGTGTAGTGTTTACTGATTATGGGGTGTAGTGTTTACTGATTATGGGGTGTCGTGTTTACTGATTATGGGTTGTAGTGTTTACTGATAATGGATTGTAGTGTTTACTGATTATGGGGTGTAGAGTTTGTTGATTATGGGGTTTAGTGTTTACTGATTATGGGGTGTAGTGTTTGTTGATTATGGAGTGTAGTGTTTTACTGATTATGGGGTGTAGTGTTTACTGATTATGGGGTGTAGTGTTTACTGATTATGGAGTGTAGTGTTTACAGATTATGGGGTGTAGAGTTTACTGATTATTGGGTGTAGTTTTTACTTATTATAGGGTGTAGTGTTTACTGATTATGGAGTGTAGTGTTTGCTGATTATGGGGTGTCGTGTTTACTGATTATGGGTTGTAGTGTTTACTGATAATGGAGTGTAGTGTTTACTGATTATGGGGTGTAGTGTTTACAGATTATGGGGTGCAGTGTTTACAGATTATGGGGTGTAGTGTTTACTGATTAAGGAGTGTAGTGTTTACTGATTATGGAGTGTAGTGTTTGTTGATTATGGAGTGTAGTGTTTGTTGATTATGGGGTGTAGTGTTTACTGATTATGGGGTGTAGTGTTTGTTGATTATGGAGTGTAGTGTTTACTGATTATGGAGTGTAGTGTTTACTGATTATGGGGTGTAGTGTTTACTGATTATGGGGTGTAGTGTTTACTGATTATGGGGTGTCGTGTTTACTGATTATGGGTTGTAGTGTTTACTGAATATGGAGTGTAGTGTTTACTGATTATGGGTTGACGTGTTTACAGATTGTGGGCTGTAGTGTTTACTGATTATGGGGTGTAGTGTTTACTGAATATGGAGTGTAGTGTTTTCTGATTATGGGGTGTCGTGTTTACTGATTATGGAGTGTAGTGTTTACTGATTATGGGGTGTAGTGTTTTCTGGTTATGGGGTGTAGTGTTTACTGATTATGGGGTGTAGTCTTTACTGATTATGGGGTGTAGTGTTTACTAATTATGGGTTGTAGTGTTTACTGATTATGGGGTGTAGTGTTTACTGATTATGGGGTGTAGTGTTTACTGATTATGGGGTGTAGTGTTTACTGATTATGGGGTGTAGTGTTTACAGATTATGGGGTGTAGTGTTTACAGATTATGGGGTGTAGTGTTTACTGATTATGGAGTGTAGTGTTTACTGATTATGGGGTGTAGTGTTTACTGATAATGGGGTGTAGTGTTTACTGATTATGGTGTGTAGTGTTTACTGATTATGGGGTGTAGTATTTACTGATTATGGGGTGTAGTGCTTTCTGATTATGGAGTGTAGTGTTTACTGATTATGGGGTGTAGTGTTTACTGATTACGGAGTGTAGGGTTTACTGATTATGGGGTGTAGTGTTTACTGATTATGGGGTGTAGTGTTTACTGATTATTGGAGTGTAGTGTTTAATGATTATTGGAGTGTAGTGTTTACTGATTATGGAGTGTTGTGTTTACTGATTATGGGGTGTAGTGTTTACTGATTATGGGGTGTTGTGTTTACTGATTATGAGGTGTAGTGTTTACTGATTATGGGGTGTAGTGTTCACTGATTATGGAGTGTAGTGTTTGTTAATTATGGAGTGTAGTGTTTGTTGATTATGGAGTGTAGTGTTTGTTGATTATGGAGTGTAGTGTTTGTTGATTATGGAGTGTAGAGTTTGTTGATTATGGGGTGTAGTGTTTGTTGATTATGGAGTGTAGTGTTTGTTGATTATGGAGTGTAGAGTTTGTTGATAATGGGGTGTAGTGTTTACTTATTATGGGGTGTAGTGTTTGTTGATTATGCAGGGCAGAGTTTGTTGATTATGGGGTGTAGTGTTTACTGATTATGGAGTGTAGTGTTTACTGATTATGGGGAGTAGTGTTTACTGATTATGGGGTGTAGTGTTTACTGATTATGGGATGTAGTGTTTACTTATTATGGGGTGTAGTGTTTACTTATTATGGGGTGTAGTGTTTGTTGATTATGCAGGGCAGAGTTTGTTGATTATGGGGTGTAGTGTTTACTGATTATGGAGTGTAGTGTTTACTGATTATGGGGAGTAGTGTTTACTGATTATGGGGTGTAGTGTTTACTGATTATGGGGTGTAGTGTTAACAGATTATGGGGTGTAGTGTTTACTGATTATGGGGCGTAGTGTTTGCTAATTATGGGGTGTAGTGTTTACTGATTATGGGGTGTAGTGTTTACTGATTATGGGGTGTAGTGTTTACAGATTATGGGGTGCAGTGTTTACTGATTATGGAGTGTAGTGTTTACTGATTATGGGGTGTAGTGTTTACTGATTATGGAGTGTAGTGTTTACTGATTATGGGGTGTAGTGTTTACTGATTATGGAGTGTAGTGTTTACTGATTATGGGGTGTAGTGTTTACTGATTATGGAGTGTAGTGTTTACTGATTATGGAGTGTAGTGTTTACTGATTATGGGGTGTAGTGTTTACTGATTATGGAGTGTAGTGTTTACTGATTATGGGGTGTAGTGTTTACTGATTATGGGGTGTAGTGTTTACTGATTATGGGGTGTAGTGTTTACTGATTATGGAGTGTAGTGTTTACTGATTATGGGGTGTAGTGTTTACTGATTATGGGGTGTAGTGTTTACTGATTATGGAGTGAAGTGTTTACTGATTATGGAGTGTAGTGTTTACTGATTATGGGGTGTAGTGTTTACTGATTATTGGAGTGTAGTGTTTAATGATTATTCTAGTGTAGTGTTTACTGATTATGGGGTGTAGTGTTAACTGATTATGGGGTGAAGTGTTTACAGATTATGGGCTGTAGTGTTTACTGATTATGGGGTGTAGTGTTTACTGATTATGGGGGGTAGTGTTTACTGATTATGGGGTGTAGTGTTTACTTATTATGGATTGTAGTGTTTGTTGATTCTGGGGTGTAGTGTTTACTGATTATGGGGTGTAGTGTTTACAGATTGTGGGGTGTAGTGTTTATAGATTATGAAGTGTAGTGTTTACTGATTAAGGAGTGTAGTGTTTACTGATTATGGAGTGTAGTGTTTACTGATTATGGGGTGTAGTGTTTACTGATTATGGGGTGTAGTGTTTACTGATTATGGGGTGTAGTGTTTACTGATTATGGGGTGTCGTGTTTACTGATTATGGGTTGTAGTGTTTACTGATAATGGAGTGTAGTGTTTACTGATTATGGGGTGTAGAGTTTGTTGATTATGGGGTTTAGTGTTTACTGATTATGGGGTGTAGTGTTTGTTGATTATGGAGTGTAGTGTTTTACTGATTATGGGGTGTAGTGTTTACTGATTATGGGGTGTAGTGTTTACTGATTATGGAGTGTAGTGTTTACAGATTATGGGGTGTAGAGTTTACTGATTATTGGGTGTAGTTTTTACTTATTATAGGGTGTAGTGTTTACTGATTATGGAGTGTAGTGTTTGCTGATTATGGGGTGTCGTGTTTACTGATTATGGGTTGTAGTGTTTACTGATAATGGAGTGTAGTGTTTACTGATTATGGGGTGTAGTGTTTACAGATTATGGGGTGCAGTGTTTACAGATTATGGGGTGTAGTGTTTACTGATTAAGGAGTGTAGTGTTTACTGATTATGGAGTGTAGTGTTTGTTGATTATGGAGTGTAGTGTTTGTTGATTATGGGGTGTAGTGTTTACTGATTATGGGGTGTAGTGTTTGTTGATTATGGAGTGTAGTGTTTACTGATTATGGAGTGTAGTGTTTACTGATTATGGGGTGTAGTGTTTACTGATTATGGGGTGTAGTGTTTACTGATTATGGGGTGTCGTGTTTACTGATTATGGGTTGTAGTGTTTACTGAATATGGAGTGTAGTGTTTACTGATTATGGGTTGACGTGTTTACAGATTGTGGGCTGTAGTGTTTACTGATTATGGGGTGTAGTGTTTACTGAATATGGAGTGTAGTGTTTTCTGATTATGGGGTGTCGTGTTTACTGATTATGGAGTGTAGTGTTTACTGATTATGGGGTGTAGTGTTTTCTGGTTATGGGGTGTAGTGTTTACTGATTATGGGGTGTAGTCTTTACTGATTATGGGGTGTAGTGTTTACTAATTATGGGTTGTAGTGTTTACTGATTATGGGGTGTAGTGTTTACTGATTATGGGGTGTAGTGTTTACTGATTATGGGGTGTAGTGTTTACTGATTATGGGGTGTAGTGTTTACAGATTATGGGGTGTAGTGATTACAGATTATGGGGTGTAGTGTTTACTGATTATGGAGTGTAGTGTTTACTGATTATGGGGTGTAGTGTTTACTGATAATGGGGTGTAGTGTTTACTGATTATGGTGTGTAGTGTTTACTGATTATGGGGTGTAGTATTTACTGATTATGGGGTGTAGTGCTTTCTGATTATGGAGTGTAGTGTTTACTGATTATGGGGTGTAGTGTTTACTGATTACGGAGTGTAGGGTTTACTGATTATGGGGTGTAGTGTTTACTGATTATGGGGTGTAGTGTTTACTGATTATTGGAGTGTAGTGTTTAATGATTATTGGAGTGTAGTGTTTACTGATTATGGAGTGTTGTGTTTACTGATTATGGGGTGTAGTGTTTACTGATTATGGGGTGTTGTGTTTACTGATTATGAGGTGTAGTGTTTACTGATTATGGGGTGTAGTGTTCACTGATTATGGAGTGTAGTGTTTGTTAATTATGGAGTGTAGTGTTTGTTGATTATGGAGTGTAGTGTTTGTTGATTATGGAGTGTAGTGTTTGTTGATTATGGAGTGTAGAGTTTGTTGATTATGGGGTGTAGTGTTTGTTGATTATGGAGTGTAGTGTTTGTTGATTATGGAGTGTAGAGTTTGTTGATAATGGGGTGTAGTGTTTACTTATTATGGGGTGTAGTGTTTGTTGATTATGCAGGGCAGAGTTTGTTGATTATGGGGTGTAGTGTTTACTGATTATGGAGTGTAGTGTTTACTGATTATGGGGAGTAGTGTTTACTGATTATGGGGTGTAGTGTTTACTGATTATGGGATGTAGTGTTTACTTATTATGGGGTGTAGTGTTTACTTATTATGGGGTGTAGTGTTTGTTGATTATGCAGGGCAGAGTTTGTTGATTATGGGGTGTAGTGTTTACTGATTATGGAGTGTAGTGTTTACTGATTATGGGGAGTAGTGTTTACTGATTATGGGGTGTAGTGTTTACTGATTATGGGGTGTAGTGTTAACAGATTATGGGGTGTAGTGTTTACTGATTATGGGGCGTAGTGTTTGCTAATTATGGGGTGTAGTGTTTACTGATTATGGGGTGTAGTGTTTACTGATTATGGGGTGTAGTGTTTACAGATTATGGGGTGCAGTGTTTACTGATTATGGAGTGTAGTGTTTACTGATTATGGGGTGTAGTGTTTACTGATTATGGAGTGTAGTGTTTACTGATTATGGGGTGTAGTGTTAACTGATTATGGAGTGTAGTGTTTACTGATTATGGGGTGTAGTGTTTACTGATTATGGAGTGTAGTGTTTACTGATTATGGAGTGTAGTGTTTACTGATTATGGGGTGTAGTGTTTACTGATTATGGAGTGTAGTGTTTACTGATTATGGGGTGTAGTGTTTACTGATTATGGGGTGTAGTGTTTACTGATTATGGGGTGTAGTGTTTACTGATTATGGAGTGTAGTGTTTACTGATTATGGGGTGTAGTGTTTACTGATTATGGGGTGTAGTGTTTACTGATTATGGAGTGAAGTGTTTACTGATTATGGAGTGTAGTGTTTACTGATTATGGGGTGTAGTGTTTACTGATTATTGGAGTGTAGTGTTTAATGATTATTCTAGTGTAGTGTTTACTGATTATGGGGTGTAGTGTTTACTGATTATGGAGTGTAGTGTTTACTGATTATGGGGTGTAGTGTTAACTGATTATGGGGTGAAGTGTTTACAGATTATGGGCTGTAGTGTTTACTGATTATGGGGTGTAGTGTTTACTGATTATGGGGGGTAGTGTTTACTGATTATGGGGTGTAGTGTTTACTTATTATGGATTGTAGTGTTTGTTGATTCTGGGGTGTAGTGTTTACTGATTATGGGGTGTAGTGTTTACAGATTGTGGGGTGTAGTGTTTATAGATTATGAAGTGTAGTGTTTACTGATTAAGGAGTGTAGTGTTTACTGATTATGGAGTGTAGTGTTTACTGATTATGGGGTGTAGTGTTTACTGATTATGGAGTGTAGTGTTCACTGATTATGGGGTGTAGTGTTTACTGATTATGGGGTGTAGTGTTTACTGATTATGGAGTGAAGTGTTTACTGATTATGGGGTGTAGTGTTTACTGATTATGGGATGTAGTGTTTACTGATTATGGGATGTAGTGTTTACTGATAATGGGGTGTAGTGTTTACTGATTATGGGGTGCAGTGTTTACTGATTATGCTGTGTAGTGTTTATTGATTATGGGGTGTAGAATTTACTGATTATGGGGTGCAGTGTTTACTGATTATGGTGTGTAGTGTTTACTGATTATGGAGTGTAGTGTTTACAGATTATGGAGTGTAGTGTTTACAGATTATGGGGTGTAGTGTTTATTGATTATGGGGTGTAGTGTTTACTGATTATGGGGTGTAGTGTTTACTGATTATGGGGTGTAGTGTTTACTGATTATGGGATGTAGTGTTTACTGATTATGGAGTGTAGTGTTTACTGAGTATGGAGTGTAGTGTTTACAGATTATGGGGTGTAGTGTATACTGATTATGGGGTGTAGTGTTTACTGATTATGGGGTGTAGTGTTTACTGAATATGGGGTGTAGTGTTTACTGAATATGGGGTGTAGTGTTTACTGAATATGGGGTGTAGTGTTTACTGATTATGGGGTGTAGTGTTTACTGACTATGGAGTGTAGTGTTTACTGATTATGGGGTGCAGTGTTTACTGTTTATGGGGTGTAGTGTTTACTGATTAAGGGGTGTAGTGTTTACTGCATATGGGGTGCAGTTTTTACAGATTATGGAGTGTAGTGTTTACTGATTATGGAGTGTAGTGTTTACTGATTATGGAGTGTAGTGTTTATTGATTATGGGGTGCAGTGTTTACTGATTATGGAGTGTAGTGTTTACTGATTATGGGGTGGAGTGTTCACTGATTATGGGGAGTAGTGTTTACTGATTATGGGGTGTAGTGTTTACTTATTATGTGGTGTAGTGTTTACTTATTATGGGGTGTAGGGTATACTGATTATGGGGTGTAGTGTTTACTGATTATGGAGCGTAGTGTTTACTGATTATGGAGTGTAGTGTTTACTGATTATGGGGTGTAGTGTTTACTGATTATGGAGTGTAGTGTTTACTGATTATGGAGTGTAGTGTTTACTGATTATGGGGTGTAGTGTTTACTGATTATGGGGTGTAGTGTTTACTGATTATGGGGTGTAGTGTTTACTGATTATGGGGTGTAGTGTTTACTGATTATGGGGTGTAGTGTTTACTCATTATGGGTTGTAGTGTTTACTGATTATGGGGTGTAGTGTTTACTGATTATGGGGTGTAGTGTTTACTGATTATGGGGTGTATTGTTTACTGATTATGGGGTGTAGTGTTTGTTGATTATGGGGTGTAGTGTTTACTGATTATGGGGTGTAGTGTTTGTTGATTATGGAGTGTAGTGTTTTACTGATTATGGGGTGTAGTGTTTACTGATTATGGAGTGTAGTGTTTACAGATTATGGGGTGTAGTGTTTACTGATTATGGGGCGTAGTGTTTGTTGATTATGAGGTGTAGTGTTTACTGATTATGGAGCGTAGTGTTTACTGATTATGGAGTGTAGTGTTTACTGATTATGGGGTGTAGTGTTTACTGATTATGGAGTGTAGTGATTACTGATTATGGGGTGTAGTGTTTACTGATTATGGAGTGTAGTGTTTACTGATTATGGGGTGTAGTGTTTACTGATTATGGGGTGTAGTGGTTACTGATTATGGGGTGTAGTGTTTACTGATTATGGGGTGTAGTGTTTACTGATTATGGGGTGTAGTGTTTGTTGATTATGGGGTGTAGTGTTTACTGATTATGGGGTGTAGTGTTTGTTGATTATGGAGTGTAGTGTTTTACTGATTATGGGGTGTAGTGTTTACTGATTATCGGGTGTAGTGTTTGTTGATTATGGAGTGTAGTGTTTGATGATTATGGGGTGTCGTGTTTGTTGATAATGGAGTGTAGTGTTTGTTGATAATGGGGTGTAGTGTTTGCTGACTATGGAGTGTAGTGTTTGTTGATAATGGAGTGTAGTGATTGTTGATTCTGGAGGGTAGTGTTTACAGATTATGGAGTGTAGTGTTTACTGATTATGGAGTGTAGTGTTTGTTGATAATGGAGTGTAGTGATTATTGATTATGGAGGGTAGTGTTTACTGATTATGGAGTGTAGTGTTTGTTGATAATGGAGTGTAGTGTTTGTTGAATATGGAGTGTAGTGTTTACTGATTATCGAGTGTAGTGTTTACTGATTATGGAGTCTAGTGTTTACTGATTATGGGGTGTAGTGTTTGTTGATTATGGAGTGCAGTGTTTGTTGATTATGGAGTGTAGTCTTTACTGATTATGGAGTGTAGTGTTTACTGATTATGGAGTGTAGTGTTTACTGATTAAGGAGTCTAGTGTTTACTTATTATGGGCAGTAGTGTTTACTGATTATGGGGTGTAGTGTTTACTGATTATGGCGTGTAGAGTTTACTGATCATGGGGTGTAGTGTTTACTGATTATGCAGAGTAGTGTTTGCTGATTATGAGATGTAGTGTTCACTCATTATGGAGTATAGTGTTTACTGATTATGGGGTGTAGTGTTTACTGATTATGGGGTGTAGTGTTTACTGATTATGGGGTGTAGTGTTTACTGATTATGGGGTATAGTGTTTACTGATTATGGGTTGTAGTGTTTACTGATTATGGGGTGTAGTGTTTACTGATTATGGTGTGTAGTGTTTACTGATTATGGGGTGTAGTGTTTACTGATTATGGGGTGTAGTGTTTACTGATTATGGAGTGTAGTGTTTACTGATTATGGAGGGTAGTGTTTACTGATTATGGGGTGTAGTGTTTACTGATTATGGGGTGTAGTGTTTACTGATTATGGGGTGTAGTGTTTACTGATTATGGGGTGTAGTGATTACTTATGATGGAGTGTAGTGTTTAGTGATTATTGGAGTTTAGTGTTTACTGATTATGGACTGTAGTGTTTACTGATTATGGGGTGTAGTGTTTGTTGATTGTGGGGTGTCGTGTTTGTTGATTATGGAATGTAGTGATTGACTGATTATGGGGTGTAGTGTTTACTGATTTCGGGGTGTCGTGTTTACTGATTATGGGGTGTAGTGTTTGTTGATTATGGGGTGTAGGGTTTGTAGTTTATGGAGTGTAGTGTTTACTGATTATGGGGTGTAGTGATTACTGATTATGGAGTGCAGTGTTTACTGATTATGGGGTGTAGTGTTTACTGATTATGGGGTGTAGTGTTTACTGATTATGGGGTGTAGTGTTTACTGATTATGGGGTGTAGTGTTTACAGATTATGGCGTGTAGTGTTTACTGATTATGGGGTGTAGAATTTACTGATTATGGAGTCTAGTGTTTACTGATTATGGGGTGTAGTGTTTACTGATTATGGGGTGTGGTATTTACTGATTATGGGGTATAGTGTTTACTGATTATGGGGTGTAGTGTTTACTGATTATGGGGTGTAGTGTTTACTGATTATGGGGTATAGTGTTTACTGATTATGGGGTGTAGTGTTTACTGATTATGGGGTGTAGTGTTTACTGATTATGGGGTGTAGTGTTTACTGACTATGGGGTGTAGTGCTAACTGATTAGGGGTTGTTGTGTTTACTGATTATGGAATGTAGTGTTTACTGATTATGGGGTGTAGTGTTTACTGATTATGGGGTATAGTGTATACAGATTATGGGGTGTAGTGTTTACTGATTATGAGGTGTAGTGTTTACTGATTATGGGGTGTAGTGCTTACTGATTAGGGGGTGTAGTGTTTACTGATTATGGGGTATAGTGTATACTGATTATGGGGTGTAGTGTTTACTGATTATGGGGTGTAGTGTTTACTGATTATGGAGTGTAGTGTTTACAGATTATGGAGTGTAGTGTTTACTGATTATGGAGTGTAGTGTTTACTGATTATGGAGTGTAGTGTTTACTGATTATGGGGTGTAGTGTTTACTGATTATGGGGTGTAGTGTTTACTGATTATTGGAGTGTAGTGTTTAATGATTATTCTAGTGTAGTGTTTACTGATTATGGGGTGTAGTGTTAACTGATTATGGGGTGAAGTGTTTACAGATTATGGGGTGTAGTGTTTACTGATTATGGGGTGTAGTGTTTACTGATCATGGGGTGTAGTGTTTACTGATTATGGGGTGTAGTGTTTACTCATTATGGATTGTAGTGTTTGTTGATTATGGGGTGTAGTGTTTACTGATTATGGGGTGTAGTGTTTACAGATTGTGGGGTGTAGTGTTTATTGATTATGAAGTGTAGTGTTTACTGATTAAGGAGTGTAGTGTTTACTGATTATGGAGTGTAGTGTTTACTGATTATGGAGTGTAGTGTTTACTGATTATGGGGTGTAGTGTTTACTGATTGTGGAGTGTAGTGTTTACTGATTATGGGGTGTAGTGTTTACTGATTATGGGATGTAGTGTTTACTGATTATGGGATGTAGTGTTTACTGATAATGGGGTGTAGTGTTTACTGATAATGGGGTGTAGTGTTTACTGATTATGGGGTGCAGTGTTTACTGATTATGCTGTGTAGTGTTTGTTGATTATGGAGTGTAGTGTTTACTGATTATGGGGTGTAGTGTTTACTGATTATGGGGTGTAGTGTTTACTGATTATGGGGTGTAGTGTTTACTGATTATGGGGTGTAGTGTTTACTGATTATGGGATGTAGTGTTTACTGATTATGGAGTGTAGTGTTTACTGATTATGGGGTGTAGTGTTTACTGATTATGGGATGTAGTGTTTACTGATTATGGAGTGTAGTGTTTACTGATTATGGGGTGTAGTGTTTACTGATTATGGAGTGTAGTGTTTACTGATTATGGGATGTAGTGTTTACTGATTATGGAGTGTAGTGTTTACTGATTATGGGGCGTGGTGTTTACTGATAATGGGATGTAGTGTTTACTGATTATGGAGTGTAGTGTTTACTGGTTATGGGGTGTAGTGTTTACTGATTATGGGGTGTAGTGTTTACTGATTATGGAGTGTAGTGTTTACTGATTATGGGGCGCAGTGTTTACTGATTACGGAGTGTAGTTTTTACTGATTATGGGGTGTAGTGTTTACTGATTATGGGATGTAGTGTTTACTGATTATGGAGTGTAGTGTTTACTGATTATGGAGTGTAGTGTTTACAGATTATGGAGTGTAGTGTTTACTGATTATGGGGTGTAGTGTTTAGTGATTATGGGGTGTAGTGTTTACTGATTATGGGGTGTAGTGTTTACTGATTATGGGGTGTAGTGTTTACTGATTATGGGGTGTAGTGTTTACTGATTATGGGGTGTAGTGTTTACTGATTATGGAGTGTAGTGTTTACTGATTATGGGGTGTAGTGTTTACTGATTATGGGATGTAGTGTTTACTGATTATGGGATGTAGTGTTTACTGATAATGGGGTGTAGAGTTTACTGATTATGGGGTGAAGTGTTTACTGATTATGGGGTGTAGTGTTTACTGATTATGGGGTGCAGTGTTTACTGATTATGGTGTGTAGTGTTTACTGATTATGGAGTGTAGTGTTTACAGATTATGGAGTGTAGTGTTTACAGATTATGGGGTGTAGTGTTTACTGATTATGGGGTGTAGTGTTTACTGATTATGGGGTGTAGTGTTTACTGATTATGGGGTGTAGTGTTTACTGATTATGGGGTGTAGTGTTTACTGATTAGGGGATGTAGTGTTTACTGATTATGGAGTGTAGTTTTTACAGATTATGGGGTGTAGTGTTTACTGATTATGGGGTGTAGTGTTTACTGAATATGGGGTGTAGTGTTTACTGATTATGGGGTGTAGTGTTTACTGACTATGGAGTGTAGTGTTTACTGATTATGGGGTGTAGTGTTTACTGATTAAGGGGTGTAGTGTTTACTGCTTATGGGGTGCAGTGTTTACAGATTATGGAGTGTAGAGTTTATTGATTATGGGGTGTAGTGTTTACTGATTATGGAGTGTAGTGTTTACTGATTATGGAGTGTAGTGTTTACTGATTATGGGGTGGAGTGTTTATTGATTATGGGGTGTAGTGTTTACTGATTATGGGGTGTAGTGTTTACTTATTTTGTGGTGTAGTGTTTACTGATTATGGGGTGTTGGGTATACTGATTATGGGGTGTAGTGTTTACTGATTATGGAGCGTAGTGTTTACTGATTATGGAGTGTAGTGTTTACTGATTATGGGGTGTAGTGTTTACTGATTATGGAGTGTAGTGTTTACTGATTATGGGGTGTAGTGTTTACTGATTATGGAGTGTAGTGTTTACTGATTATGGGGTGTAGTGTTTACTGATTATGGGGTGTAGTGGTTACTGATTATGGGGTGTCGTGTTTACTGATTATGGGGTGTAGTGTTTACTGATTATGGGGTGTAGTGTTTACTGATTATGGGGTGTATTGTTTACTGATTATGGGGTGTAGTGTTTGTTGATTATGGGGTTTAGTGTTTACTGATTATGGGGTGTAGTGTTTGTTGATTATGGAGTGTAGTGTTTTACTGATTATGGGGTGTCGTGTTTACTGATTATGGGGTGTAGTGTTTACTGATTATGGGGTGTAGTGTTTACTGATTATGGGGTGTCGTGTTTACTGATTATGGGTTGTAGTGTTTACTGATAATGGAGTGTAGTGTTTACTGATTATGGGGTGTAGAGTTTGTTGATTATGGGGTTTAGTGTTTACTGATTATGGGGTGTAGTGTTTGTTGATTATGGAGTGTAGTGTTTTACTGATTATGGGGTGTAGTGTTTACTGATTATGGGGTGTAGTGTTTACTGATTATGGAGTGTAGTGTTTACAGATTATGGGGTGTAGAGTTTACTGATTATTGGGTGTAGTTTTTACTTATTATAGGGTGTAGTGTTTACTGATTATGGAGTGTAGTGTTTGCTGATTATGGGGTGTCGTGTTTACTGATTATGGGTTGTAGTGTTTACTGATAATGGAGTGTAGTGTTTACTGATTATGGGGTGTAGTGTTTACAGATTATGGGGTGCAGTGTTTACAGATTATGGGGTGTAGTGTATACTGATTATGGGGTGTAGTGTTTACTGATTATGGGGTGTAGTGTTTACTGAATATGGGGTGTAGTGTTTACTGAATATGGGGTGTAGTGTTTACTGAATATGGGGTGTAGTGTTTACTGATTATGGGGTGTAGTGTTTACTGACTATGGAGTGTAGTGTTTACTGATTATGGGGTGCAGTGTTTACTGATTATGGGGTGTAGTGTTTACTGATTAAGGGGTGTAGTGTTTACTGCATATGGGGTGCAGTTTTTACAGATTATGGAGTGTAGTGTTTACTGATTATGGAGTGTAGTGTTTACTGATTATGGAGTGTAGTGTTTATTGATTATGGGGTGCAGTGTTTACTGATTATGGAGTGTAGTGTTTACTGATTATGGGGTGGAGTGTTCACTGATTATGGGGAGTAGTGTTTACTGATTATGGGGTGTAGTGTTTACTTATTATGTGGTGTAGTGTTTACTTATTATGGGGTGTAGGGTATACTGATTATGGGGTGTAGTGTTTACTGATTATGGAGCGTAGTGTTTACTGATTATGGAGTGTAGTGTTTACTGATTATGGGGTGTAGTGTTTACTGATTATGGAGTGTAGTGTTTACTGATTATGGGGTGTAGTGTTTACTGATTATGGAGTGTAGTGTTTACTGATTATGGGGTGTAGTGTTTACTGATTATGGGGTGTAGTGTTTACTGATTATGGGGTGCAGTGTTTACTGATTATGGAGTGTAGTGTTTACTGATTATGGGGTGTAGTGTTTACTGATTATGGGGTGTAGTGTTTACTGATTATGGGTTGTAGTGTTTACTGATTATGGGGTGTAGTGTTTACTGATTATGGGGTGTAGTGTTTACTGATTATGGGGTGTAGTGTTTACTGATTATGGGGTGTAGTGTTTACTGATTATGGGGTGTATTGTTTACTGATTATGGGGTGTAGTGTTTGTTGATTATGGGGTGTAGTGTTTACTGATTATGGGGTGTAGTGTTTGTTGATTATGGAGTGTAGTGTTTACTGATTATGGGGTGTAGTGTTTACTGATTATGGAGTGTAGTGTTTACAGATTATGGGGTGTAGTGTTTACTGATTATGGGGCGTAGTGTTTGTTGATTATGAGGTGTAGTGTTTACTGATTATGGAGCGTAGTGTTTACTGATTATGGAGTGTAGTGTTTACTGATTATGGGGTGTAGTGTTTACTGATTATGGAGTGTAGTGATTACTGATTATGGGGTGTAGTGTTTACTGATTATGGAGTGTAGTGTTTACTGATTATGGGGTGTAGTGTTTACTGATTATGGGGTGTAGTGGTTACTGATTATGGGGTGTAGTGTTTACTGATTATGGGGTGTAGTGTTTACTGATTATGGGGTGTAGTGTTTGTTGATTATGGGGTGTAGTGTTTACTGATTATGGGGTGTAGTGTTTGTTGATTATGGAGTGTAGTGTTTTACTGATTATGGGGTGTAGTGTTTACTGATTATCGGGTGTAGTGTTTGTTGATTATGGAGTGTAGTGTTTGATGATTATGGGGTGTCGTGTTTGTTGATAATGGAGTGTAGTGTTTGTTGATAATGGGGTGTAGTGTTTGCTGACTATGGAGTGTAGTGTTTGTTGATAATGGAGTGTAGTGATTGTTGATTCTGGAGGGTAGTGTTTACAGATTATGGAGTGTAGTGTTTACTGATTATGGAGTGTAGTGTTTGTTGATAATGGAGTGTAGTGATTATTGATTATGGAGGGTAGTGTTTACTGATTATGGAGTGTAGTGTTTGTTGATAATGGAGTGTAGTGTTTGTTGAATATGGAGTGTAGTGTTTACTGATTATCGAGTGTAGTGTTTACTGATTATGGAGTCTAGTGTTTACTGATTATGGGGTGTAGTGTTTGTTGATTATGGAGTGTAGTCTTTACTGATTATGGAGTGTAGTGTTTACTGATTATGGAGTGTAGTGTTTACTGATTAAGGAGTCTAGTGTTTACTTATTATGGGCAGTAGTGTTTACTGATTATGGGGTGTAGTGTTTACTGATTATGGGGTGTAGAGTTTACTGATCATGGGGTGTAGTGTTTACTGATTATGCAGAGTAGTGTTTGCTGATTATGAGATGTAGTGTTCACTCATTATGGAGTATAGTGTTTACTGATTATGGGGTGTAGTGTTTACTGATTATGGGGTGTAGTGTTTACTGATTATGGGGTGTAGTGTTTACTGATTATGGGGTATAGTGTTTACTGATTATGGGTTGTAGTGTTTACTGATTATGGGGTGTAGTGTTTACTGATTATGGTGTGTAGTGTTTACTGATTATGGGGTGTAGTGTTTACTGATTATGGGGTGTAGTGTTTACTGATTATGGAGTGTAGTGTTTACTGATTATGGAGGGTAGTGTTTACTGATTATGGGGTGTAGTGTTTACTGATTATGGGGTGTAGTGTTTACTGATTATGGGGTGTAGTGTTTACTGATTATGGGGTGTAGTGATTACTTATGATGGAGTGTAGTGTTTAGTGATTATTGGAGTTTAGTGTTTACTGATAATGGACTGTAGTGTTTACTGATTATGGGGTGTAGTGTTTGTTGATTGTGGGGTGTCGTGTTTGTTGATTATGGAATGTAGTGATTGACTGATTATGGGGTGTAGTGTTTACTGATTTCGGGGTGTCGTGTTTACTGATTATGGGGTGTAGTGTTTGTTGATTATGGGGTGTAGGGTTTGTAGTTTATGGAGTGTAGTGTTTACTGATTATGGGGTGTAGTGATTACTGATTATGGAGTGCAGTGTTTACTGATTATGGGGTGTAGTGTTTACTGATTATGGGGTGTAGTGTTTACTGATTATGGGGTGTAGTGTTTACTGATTATGGGGTGTAGTGTTTACTGATTATGGCGTGTAGTGTTTACTGATTATGGGGTGTAGAATTTACTGATTATGGAGTCTAGTGTTTACTGATTATGGGGTGTAGTGTTTACTGATTATGGGGTGTGGTATTTACTGATTATGGGGTATAGTGTTTACTGATTATGGGGTGTAGTGTTTACTGATTATGGGGTGTAGTGTTTACTGATTATGGGGTATAGTGTTTACTGATTATGGGGTGTAGTGTTTACTGATTATGGGGTGTAGTGTTTACTGATTATGGGGTGTAGTGTTTACTGACTATGGGGTGTAGTGCTAACTGATTAGGGGTTGTTGTGTTTACTGATTATGGAATGTAGTGTTTACTGATTATGGGGTGTAGTGTTTACTGATTATGGGGTATATTGTATACAGATTATGGGGTGTAGTGTTTACTGATTATGAGGTGTAGTGTTTACTGATTATGGGGTGTAGTGCTTACTGATTAGGGGGTGTAGTGTTTACTGATTATGGGGTATAGTGTATACTGATTATGGGGTGTAGTGTTTACTGATTATGGGGTGTAGTGTTTACTGATTATGGAGTGTAGTGTTTACAGATTATGGAGTGTAGTGTTTACTGATTATGGAGTGTAGTGTTTACTGATTATGGAGTGTAGTGTTTACTGATTATGGGGTGTAGTGTTTACTGATTATGGGGTGTAGTGTTTACTGATTATTGGAGTGTAGTGTTTAATGATTATTCTAGTGTAGTGTTTACTGATTATGGGGTGTAGTGTTAACTGATTATGGGGTGAAGTGTTTACAGATTATGGGGTGTAGTGTTTACTGATCATGGGGTGTAGTGTTTACTGATTATGGGGTGTAGTGTTTACTCATTATGGATTGTAGTGTTTGTTGATTATGGGGTGTAGTGTTTACTGATTATGGGGTGTAGTGTTTACAGATTGTGGGGTGTAGTGTTTATTGATTATGAAGTGTAGTGTTTACTGATTAAGGAGTGTAGTGTTTACTGATTATGGAGTGTAGTGTTTACTGATTATGGAGTGTAGTGTTTACTGATTATGGGGTGTAGTGTTTACTGATTGTGGAGTGTAGTGTTTACTGATTATGGGGTGTAGTGTTTACTGATTATGGGATGTAGTGTTTACTGATTATGGGATGTAGTGTTTACTGATAATGGGGTGTAGTGTTTACTGATAATGGGGTGTAGTGTTTACTGATTATGGGGTGCAGTGTTTACTGATTATGCTGTGTAGTGTTTACTGATTATGGGGTGTAGTGTTTACTGATTATGGGGTGTAGTGTTTACTGATTATGGGGTGTAGTGTTTACTGATTATGGGGTGTAGTGTTTACTGATTATGGGGTGTAGTGTTTACTGATTATGGGATGTAGTGTTTACTGATTATGGAGTGTAGTGTTTACTGATTATGGGATGTAGTGTTTACTGATTATGGAGTGTAGTGTTTACTGATTATGGGGTGTAGTGTTTACTGATTATGGAGTGTAGTGTTTACTGATTATGGGATGTAGTGTTTACTGATTATGGAGTGTAGTGTTTACTGATTATGGGGCGTGGTGTTTACTGATAATGGGATGTAGTGTTTACTGATTATGGAGTGTAGTGTTTACTGGTTATGGGGTGTAGTGTTTACTGATTATGGGGTGTAGTGTTTACTGATTATGGAGTGTAGTGTTTACTGATTATGGGGCGCAGTGTTTACTGATTACGGAGTGTAGTTTTTACTGATTATGGGGTGTAGTGTTTACTGATTATGGGATGTAGTGTTTACTGATTATGGAGTGTAGTGTTTACTGATTATGGAGTGTAGTGTTTACAGATTATGGAGTGTAGTGTTTACTGATTATGGGGTGTAGTGTTTAGTGATTATGGGGTGTAGTGTTTACTGATTATGGGGTGTAGTGTTTACTGATTATGGGGTGTAGTGTTTACTGATTATGGGGTGTAGTGTTTACTGATTATGGGGTGTAGTGTTTACTGATTATGGAGTGTAGTGTTTACTGATTATGGGGTGTAGTGTTTACTGATTATGGGATGTAGTGTTTACTGATTATGGGATGTAGTGTTTACTGATAATGGGGTGTAGAGTTTACTGATTATGGGGTGAAGTGTTTACTGATTATGGGGTGTAGTGTTTACTGATTATGGGGTGCAGTGTTTACTGATTATGGTGTGTAGTGTTTACTGATTATGGAGTGTAGTGTTTACAGATTATGGAGTGTAGTGTTTACAGATTATGGGGTGTAGTGTTTACTGATTATGGGGTGTAGTGTTTACTGATTATGGGGTGTAGTGTTTACTGATTATGGGGTGCAGTGTTTACTGATTAGGGGATGTAGTGTTTACTGATTATGGAGTGTAGTTTTTACAGATTATGGGGTGTAGTGTTTACTGATTATGGGGTGTAGTGTTTACTGAATATGGGGTGTAGTGTTTACTGATTATGGGGTGTAGTGTTTACTGACTATGGAGTGTAGTGTTTACTGATTATGGGGTGTAGTGTTTACTGATTAAGGGGTGTAGTGTTTACTGCTTATGGGGTGCAGTGTTTACAGATTATGGAGTGTAGAGTTTATTGATTATGGGGTGTAGTGTTTACTGATTATGGAGTGTAGTGTTTACTGATTATGGAGTGTAGTGTTTACTGATTATGGGGTGGAGTGTTTATTGATTATGGGGTGTAGTGTTTACTGATTATGGGGTGTAGTGTTTACTTATTTTGTGGTGTAGTGTTTACTGATTATGGGGTGTTGGGTATACTGATTATGGGGTGTAGTGTTTACTGATTATGGAGCGTAGTGTTTACTGATTATGGAGTGTAGTGTTTACTGATTATGGGGTGTAGTGTTTACTGATTATGGGGTGTAGTGTTTACTGATTATGGGGTGTAGTGTTTACTGATTATGGGGTGTAGTGTTTACTGATTATGGGATGTAGTGTTTACTGATTATGGAGTGTAGTGTTTACTGATTATGGGGTGTAGTGTTTACTGATTATGGGATGTAGTGTTTACTGATTATGGAGTGTAGTGTTTACTGATTATGGGGTGTAGTGTTTACTGATTATGGAGTGTAGTGTTTACTGATTATGGGATGTAGTGTTTACTGATTATGGAGTGTAGTGTTTACTGATTATGGGGCGTGGTGTTTACTGATAATGGGATGTAGTGTTTACTGATTATGGAGTGTAGTGTTTACTGGTTATGGGGTGTAGTGTTTACTGATTATGGGGTGTAGTGTTTACTGATTATGGAGTGTAGTGTTTACTGATTATGGGGCGCAGTGTTTACTGATTACGGAGTGTAGTTTTTACTGATTATGGGGTGTAGTGTTTACTGATTATGGGATGTAGTGTTTACTGATTATGGAGTGTAGTGTTTACTGATTATGGAGTGTAGTGTTTACAGATTATGGAGTGTAGTGTTTACTGATTATGGGGTGTAGTGTTTAGTGATTATGGGTTGTAGTGTTTACTGATTATGGGGTGTAGTGTTTACTGATTATGGGGTGTAGTGTTTACTGATTATGGGGTGTAGTGTTTACTGATTATGGGGTGTAGTGTTTACTGATTATGGAGTGTAGTGTTTACTGATTATGGGGTGTAGTGTTTACTGATTATGGGATGTAGTGTTTACTGATTATGGGATGTAGTGTTTACTGATAATGGGGTGTAGAGTTTACTGATTATGGGGTGAAGTGTTTACTGATTATGGGGTGTAGTGTTTACTGATTATGGGGTGCAGTGTTTACTGATTATGGTGTGTAGTGTTTACTGATTATGGAGTGTAGTGTTTACAGATTATGGAGTGTAGTGTTTACAGATTATGGGGTGTAGTGTTTACTGATTATGGGGTGTAGTGTTTACTGATTATGGGGTGTAGTGTTTACTGATTATGGGGTGCAGTGTTTACTGATTAGGGGATGTAGTGTTTACTGATTATGGAGTGTAGTTTTTACAGATTATGGGGTGTAGTGTTTACTGATTATGGGGTGTAGTGTTTACTGAATATGGGGTGTAGTGTTTACTGATTATGGGGTGTAGTGTTTACTGACTATGGAGTGTAGTGTTTACTGATTATGGGGTGTAGTGTTTACTGATTAAGGGGTGTAGTGTTTACTGCTTATGGGGTGCAGTGTTTACAGATTATGGAGTGTAGAGTTTATTGATTATGGGGTGTAGTGTTTACTGATTATGGAGTGTAGTGTTTACTGATTATGGAGTGTAGTGTTTACTGATTATGGGGTGGAGTGTTTATTGATTATGGGGTGTAGTGTTTACTGATTATGGGGTGTAGTGTTTACTTATTTTGTGGTGTAGTGTTTACTGATTATGGGGTGTTGGGTATACTGATTATGGGGTGTAGTGTTTACTGATTATGGAGCGTAGTGTTTACTGATTATGGAGTGTAGTGTTTACTGATTATGGGGTGTAGTGTTTACTGATTATGGAGTGTAGTGTTTACTGATTATGGGGTGTAGTGTTTACTGATTATGGAGTGTAGTGTTTACTGATTATGGGGTGTAGTGTTTACTGATTATGGGGTGTAGTGGTTACTGATTATGGGGTGTCGTGTTTACTGATTATGGGGTGTAGTGTTTACTGATTATGGGGTGTAGTGTTTACTGATTATGGGGTGTATTGTTTACTGATTATGGGGTGTAGTGTTTGTTGATTATGGGGTTTAGTGTTTACTGATTATGGGGTGTAGTGTTTGTTGATTATGGAGTGTAGTGTTTTACTGATTATGGGGTGTCGTGTTTACTGATTATGGGGTGTAGTGTTTACTGATTATGGGGTGTAGTGTTTACTGATTATGGGGTGTCGTGTTTACTGATTATGGGTTGTAGTGTTTACTGATAATGGAGTGTAGTGTTTACTGATTATGGGGTGTAGAGTTTGTTGATTATGGGGTTTAGTGTTTACTGATTATGGGGTGTAGTGTTTGTTGATTATGGAGTGTAGTGTTTTACTGATTATGGGGTGTAGTGTTTACTGATTATGGGGTGTAGTGTTTACTGATTATGGAGTGTAGTGTTTACAGATTATGGGGTGTAGAGTTTACTGATTATTGGGTGTAGTTTTTACTTATTATAGGGTGTAGTGTTTACTGATTATGGAGTGTAGTGTTTGCTGATTATGGGGTGTCGTGTTTACTGATTATGGGTTGTAGTGTTTACTGATAATGGAGTGTAGTGTTTACTGATTATGGGGTGTAGTGTTTACAGATTATGGGGTGCAGTGTTTACAGATTATGGGGTGTAGTGTTTACTGATTAAGGAGTGTAGTGTTTACTGATTATGGAGTGTAGTGTTTGTTGATTATGGAGTGTAGTGTTTGTTGATTATGGGGTGTAGTGTTTACTGATTATGGGGTGTAGTGTTTGTTGATTATGGAGTGTAGTGTTTACTGATTATGGAGTGTAGTGTTTACTGATTATGGGGTGTAGTGTTTACTGATTATGGGGTGTAGTGTTTACTGATTATGGGGTGTCGTGTTTACTGATTATGGGTTGTAGTGTTTACTGAATATGGAGTGTAGTGTTTACTGATTATGGGTTGACGTGTTTACAGATTGTGGGCTGTAGTGTTTACTGATTATGGGGTGTAGTGTTTACTGAATATGGAGTGTAGTGTTTTCTGATTATGGGGTGTCGTGTTTACTGATTATGGAGTGTAGTGTTTACTGATTATGGGGTGTAGTGTTTTCTGGTTATGGGGTGTAGTGTTTACTGATTATGGGGTGTAGTCTTTACTGATTATGGGGTGTAGTGTTTACAAATTATGGGTTGTAGTGTTTACTGATTATGGGGTGTAGTGTTTATTGATTATGGAGTGTAGTGTTTACTGATTATGGGGTGTAGTGTTTACTGATTATGGTGTGTAGTGTTTACTGATTATGGGGTGTAGTGTTTACAGATTATGGGGTGTAGTGTTTACTGATTATGGGGTGTAGTGTTTACTGATTATGGAGTGTAGTGTTTACTGATTATGGGGTGTAGTGTTTACTGATAATGGGGTGTAGTGTTTACTGATTATGGTGTGTAGTGTTTACTAATTATGGGGTGTAGTATTTACTGATTATGGGGTGTAGTGCTTTCTGATTATGGAGTGTAGTGTTTACTGATTATGGGGTGTAGTGTTTACTGATTATGGAGTGTAGGGTTTACTGATTATGGGGTGTAGTGTTTACTGATTATGGGGTGTAGTGTTTACTGATTATTGGAGTGTAGTGTTTAATGATTATTGGAGTGTAGTGTTTACTGATTATGGAGTGTTGTGTTTACTGATTATGGGGTGTAGTGTTTACTGATTATGGGGTGTAGTGTTTACTGATTATGAGGTGTAGTGTTTACTGATTATGGGGTGTAGTGTTCACTGATTATGGAGTGTAGTGTTTGTTAATTATGGAGTGTAGTGTTTGTTGATTATGGAGTGTAGTGTTTGTTGATTATGGAGTGTAGTGTTTGTTGATTTTGGAGTGTAGAGTTTGTTGATTATGGGGTGTAGTGTTTACTTATTATGGGGTGTAGTGTTTGTTGATTATGCAGGGCAGAGTTTGTTGATTATGGGGTGTAGTGTTTACTGATTATGGAGTGTAGTGTTTACTGATTATGGGGAGTAGTGTTTACTGATTATGGGGTGTAGTGTTTACTGATTATGGGATGTAGTGTTTACTTATTATGGGGTGTAGTGTTTACTTATTATGGGGTGTAGTGTTTGTTGATTATGCAGGGCAGAGTTTGTTGATTATGGGGTGTAGTGTTTACTGATTATGGAGTGTAGTGTTTACTGATTATGGGGAGTAGTGTTTACTGATTATGGGGTGTAGTGTTTACTGATTATGGGGTGTAGTGTTAACAGATTATGGGGTGTAGTGTTTACTGATTATGGGGCGTAGTGTTTGCTAATTATGGGGTGTAGTGTTTACTGATTATGGGGTGTAGTGTTTACTGATTATGGGGTGTAGTGTTTACAGATTATGGGGTGCAGTGTTTACTGATTATGGAGTGTAGTGTTTACTGATTATGGGGTGTAGTGTTTACTGATTATGGAGTGTAGTGTTTACTGATTATGGGGTGTAGTGTTTACTGATTATGGAGTGTAGTGTTTACTGATTATGGGGTGTAGTGTTTACTGATTATGGAGTGTAGTGTTTACTGATTATGGAGTGTAGTGTTTACTGATTATGGGGTGTAGTGTTTACTGATTATGGAGTGTAGTGTTTACTGATTATGGGGTGTAGTGTTTACTGAATATGGGGTGTAGTGTTTACTGATTATGGGGTGTAGTGTTTACTGATTATGGAGTGTAGTGTTTACTGATTATGGGGTGTAGTGTTTACTGATTATGGGGTGTAGTGTTTACTGATTATGGAGTGAAGTGTTTACTGATTATGGAGTGTAGTGTTTACTGATTATGGGGTGTAGTGTTTACTGATTATGGGGTGTAGTGTTTACTGATTATGGGGTGTAGTGTTTACTGATTATGGAGTGTAGTGTTTACTGATTATGGGGTGTAGTGTTTACTGATTATGGAGTGTAGTGTTTACAGATTATGGAGTGTAGTGTTTACTGATTATGGAGTGTAGTGTTTACTGATTATGGAGTGTAGTGTTTACTGATTATGGGGTGTAGTGTTTACTGATTATTGGAGTGTAGTGTTTAATGATTATTCTAGTGTAGTGTTTACTGATTATGGGGTGTAGTGTTAACTGATTATGGGGTGAAGTGTTTACAGATTATGGGCTGTAGTGTTTACTGATTATGGGGTGTAGTGTTTACTGATTATGGGGGGTAGTGTTTACTGATTATGGGGTGTAGTGTTTACTTATTATGGATTGTAGTGTTTGTTGATTATGGGGTGTAGTGTTTACTGATTATGGGGTGTAGTGTTTACAGATTGTGGGGTGTAGTGTTTATTGATTATGAAGTGTAGTGTTTACTGATTAAGGAGTGTAGTGTTTACTGATTATGGAGTGTAGTGTTTACTGATTATGGGGTGTAGTGTTTACTGATTATGGAGTGAAGTGTTCACTGATTATGGGGTGTAGTGTTTACTGATTATGGGGTGTAGTGTTTACTGATTATGGAGTGAAGTGTTTACTGATTATGGGGTGTAGTGTTTACTGATTATGGGATGTAGTGTTTACTGATTATGGGATGTAGTGTTTACTGATAATGGGGTGTAGTGTTTACTGATTATGGGGTGCAGTGTTTACTGATTATGCTGTGTAGTGTTTATTGATTATGGGGTGTAGAATTTACTGATTATGGGGTGCAGTGTTTACTAATTATGGTGTGTAGTGTTTACTGATTATGGAGTGTAGTGTTTACAGATTATGGAGTGTAGTGTTTACAGATTATGGGGTGTAGTGTTTATTGATTATGGGGTGTAGTGTTTACTGATTATGGGGTGTAGTGTTTACTGATTATGGGGTGTAGTGTTTACTGATTATGGGATGTAGTGTTTACTGATTATGGAGTGTAGTGTTTACTGAGTATGGAGTGTAGTGTTTACAGATTATGGGGTGTAGTGTATACTGATTATGGGGTGTAGTGTTTACTGATTATGGGGTGTAGTGTTTACTGAATATGGGGTGTAGTGTTTACTGATTATGGGGTGTAGTGTTTACTGACTATGGAGTGTAGTGTTTACTGATTATGGGGTGCAGTGTTTACTGATTATGGGGTGTAGTGTTTACTGATTAAGGGGTGTAGTGTTTACTGCATATGGGGTGCAGTTTTTACAGATTATGGAGTGTAGTGTTTACTGATTATGGAGTGTAGTGTTTACTGATTATGGAGTGTAGTGTTTATTGATTATGGGGTGCAGTGTTTACTGATTATGGAGTGTAGTGTTTACTGATTATGGGGTGGAGTGTTTACTGATTATGGGGAGTAGTGTTTACTGATTATGGGGTGTAGTGTTTACTTATTATGTGGTGTAGTGTTTACTTATTATGGGGTGTAGGGTATACTGATTATGGGGTGTAGTGTTTACTGATTATGGAGCGTAGTGTTTACTGATTATGGAGTGTAGTGTTTACTGATTATGGGGTGTAGTGTTTACTGATTATGGAGTGTAGTGTTTACTGATTATGGGGTGTAGTGTTTACTGATTATGGAGTGTAGTGTTTACTGATTATGGGGTGTAGTGTTTACTGATTATGGGGTGTAGTGTTTACTGATTATGGGTTGTAGTGTTTACTGATTATGGGGTGTAGTGTTTACTGATTATGGGGTGTAGTGTTTACTGATTATGGGGTGTAGTGTTTACTGATTATGGGGTGTAGTGTTTACTGATTATGGGGTGTATTGTTTACTGATTATGGGGTGTAGTGTTTGTTGATTATGGGGTGTAGTGTTTACTGATTATGGGGTGTAGTGTTTGTTGATTATGGAGTGTAGTGTTTTACTGATTATGGGGTGTAGTGTTTACTGATTATGGAGTGTAGTGTTTACAGATTCTGGGGTGTAGTGTTTACTAATTCTGGGGCGTAGTGTTTGTTGATTATGAGGTGTAGTGTTTACTGATTATGGAGCGTAGTGTTTACTGATTATGGAGTGTAGTGTTTACTGATTATGGGGTGTAGTGTTTACTGATTATGGAGTGTAGTGATTACTGATTATGGGGTGTAGTGTTTACTGATTATGGAGTGTAGTGTTTACTGATTATGGGGTGTAGTGTTTACTGATTATGGGGTGTAGTGGTTACTGATTATGGGGTGTAGTGTTTACTGATTATGGGGTGTAGTGTTTACTGATTATGGGGTGTATTGTTTACTGATTATGGGGTGTAGTGTTTGTTGATTATGGGGTGTAGTGTTTACTGATTATGGGGTGTAGTGTTTGTTGATTATGGAGTGTAGTGTTTTACTGATTATGGGGTGTAGTGTTTACTGATTATCGGGTGTAGTGTTTGTTGATTATGGAGTGTAGCGTTTGATGATTATGGGGTGTCGTGTTTGTTGATAATGGAGTGTAGTGTTTGTTGATAATGGGGTGTAGTGTTTGCTGACTATGGAGTGTAGTGTTTGTTGATAATGGAGTGTAGTGATTGTTGATTATGGAGGGTAGTGTTTACAGATTATGGAGTGTAGTGTTTACTGATTATGGAGTGTAGTGTTTGTTGATAATGGAGTGTAGTGATTATTGATTATGGAGGGTAGTGTTTACTGATTATGGAGTGTAGTGTTTGTTGATAATGGAGTGTAGTGTTTGTTGAATATGGAGTGTAGTGTTTACTGATTATCGAGTGTAGTGTTTACTGATTATGGAGTCTAGTGTTTACTGATTATGGGGTGTAGTGTTTGTTGATTATGGAGTGCAGTGTTTGTTGATTATGGAGTGTAGTCTTTACTGATTATGGAGTGTAGTGTTTACTGATTATGGAGTCTAGTGTTTACTGATTATGGGGTGTAGTGTTTACTGAATATGGGGTGTAGTGTTTACTGATTATGGAGTGTAGTGTTTACTGATTAAGGAGTCTAGTGTTTACTTATTATGGGCAGTAGTGTTTACTGATTATGGGGTGTAGTGTTTACTGATTATGGGGTGTAGAGTTTACTGATCATGGGGTGTAGTGTTTACTGATTATGCAGAGTAGTGTTTGCTGATTATGAGATGTAGTGTTCACTCATTATGGAGTGTAGTGTTTACTGATTATGGGGTGTAGTGTTTACTGATTATGGGGTGTAGTGTTTACTGATTATGGGGTGTAGTGTTTACTGATTATGGGGTATAGTGTTTACTGATTATGGGTTGTAGTGTTTACTGATTATGGGGTGTAGTGTTTACTGATTATGGTGTGTAGTGTTTACTGATTATGGGGTGTAGTGTTTACTGATTATGGGGTGTAGTGTTTACTGATTATGGAGTGTAGTGTTTACTGATTATGGAGGGTAGTGTTTACTGATTATGGGGTGTAGTGTTTACTGATTATGGGGTGTAGTGTTTACTGATTATGGGGTGTAGTGTTTACTGATTATGGGGTGTAGTGATTACTTATGATGGAGTGTAGTGTTTAGTGATTATTGGAGTTTAGTGTTTACTGATTATGGACTGTAGTGTTTACTGATTATGGGGTGTAGTGTTTGTTGATTATGCAGGGCAGAGTTTGTTGATTATGGGGTGTAGTGTTTACTGATTATGGAGTGTAGTGTTTACTGATTATGGGGAGTAGTGTTTACTGATTATGGGGTGTAGTGTTTACTGATTATGGGATGTAGTGTTTACTTATTATGGGGTGTAGTGTTTACTTATTATGGGGTGTAGTGTTTGTTGATTATGCAGGGCAGAGTTTGTTGATTATGGGGTGTAGTGTTTACTGATTATGGAGTGTAGTGTTTACTGATTATGGGGAGTAGTGTTTACTGATTATGGGGTGTAGTGTTTACTGATTATGGGGTGTAGTGTTAACAGATTATGGGGTGTAGTGTTTACTGATTATGGGGCGTAGTGTTTGCTAATTATGGGGTGTAGTGTTTACTGATTATGGGGTGTAGTGTTTACTGATTATGGGGTGTAGTGTTTACAGATTATGGGGTGCAGTGTTTACTGATTATGGAGTGTAGTGTTTACTGATTATGGGGTGTAGTGTTTACTGATTATGGAGTGTAGTGTTTACTGATTATGGGGTGTAGTGTTTACTGATTATGGAGTGTAGTGTTTACTGATTATGGGGTGTAGTGTTTACTGATTATGGAGTGTAGTGTTTACTGATTATGGAGTGTAGTGTTTACTGATTATGGGGTGTAGTGTTTACTGATTATGGAGTGTAGTGTTTACTGATTATGGGGTGTAGTGTTTACTGAATATGGGGTGTAGTGTTTACTGATTATGGGGTGTAGTGTTTACTGATTATGGAGTGTAGTGTTTACTGATTATGGGGTGTAGTGTTTACTGATTATGGGGTGTAGTGTTTACTGATTATGGAGTGAAGTGTTTACTGATTATGGAGTGTAGTGTTTACTGATTATGGGGTGTAGTGTTTACTGATTATGGGGTGTAGTGTTTACTGATTATGGGGTGTAGTGTTTACTGATTATGGAGTGTAGTGTTTACTGATTATGGGGTGTAGTGTTTACTGATTATGGAGTGTAGTGTTTACAGATTATGGAGTGTAGTGTTTACTGATTATGGAGTGTAGTGTTTACTGATTATGGAGTGTAGTGTTTACTGATTATGGGGTGTAGTGTTTACTGATTATTGGAGTGTAGTGTTTAATGATTATTCTAGTGTAGTGTTTACTGATTATGGGGTGTAGTGTTAACTGATTATGGGGTGAAGTGTTTACAGATTATGGGCTGTAGTGTTTACTGATTATGGGGTGTAGTGTTTACTGATTATGGGGGGTAGTGTTTACTGATTATGGGGTGTAGTGTTTACTTATTATGGATTGTAGTGTTTGTTGATTATGGGGTGTAGTGTTTACTGATTATGGGGTGTAGTGTTTACAGATTGTGGGGTGTAGTGTTTATTGATTATGAAGTGTAGTGTTTACTGATTAAGGAGTGTAGTGTTTACTGATTATGGAGTGTAGTGTTTACTGATTATGGGGTGTAGTGTTTACTGATTATGGAGTGAAGTGTTCACTGATTATGGGGTGTAGTGTTTACTGATTATGGGGTGTAGTGTTTACTGATTATGGAGTGAAGTGTTTACTGATTATGGGGTGTAGTGTTTACTGATTATGGGATGTAGTGTTTACTGATTATGGGATGTAGTGTTTACTGATAATGGGGTGTAGTGTTTACTGATTATGGGGTGCAGTGTTTACTGATTATGCTGTGTAGTGTTTATTGATTATGGGGTGTAGAATTTACTGATTATGGGGTGCAGTGTTTACTAATTATGGTGTGTAGTGTTTACTGATTATGGAGTGTAGTGTTTACAGATTATGGAGTGTAGTGTTTACAGATTATGGGGTGTAGTGTTTATTGATTATGGGGTGTAGTGTTTACTGATTATGGGGTGTAGTGTTTACTGATTATGGGGTGTAGTGTTTACTGATTATGGGATGTAGTGTTTACTGATTATGGAGTGTAGTGTTTACTGAGTATGGAGTGTAGTGTTTACAGATTATGGGGTGTAGTGTATACTGATTATGGGGTGTAGTGTTTACTGATTATGGGGTGTAGTGTTTACTGAATATGGGGTGTAGTGTTTACTGATTATGGGGTGTAGTGTTTACTGACTATGGAGTGTAGTGTTTACTGATTATGGGGTGCAGTGTTTACTGATTATGGGGTGTAGTGTTTACTGATTAAGGGGTGTAGTGTTTACTGCATATGGGGTGCAGTTTTTACAGATTATGGAGTGTAGTGTTTACTGATTATGGAGTGTAGTGTTTACTGATTATGGAGTGTAGTGTTTATTGATTATGGGGTGCAGTGTTTACTGATTATGGAGTGTAGTGTTTACTGATTATGGGGTGGAGTGTTTACTGATTATGGGGAGTAGTGTTTACTGATTATGGGGTGTAGTGTTTACTTATTATGTGGTGTAGTGTTTACTTATTATGGGGTGTAGGGTATACTGATTATGGGGTGTAGTGTTTACTGATTATGGAGCGTAGTGTTTACTGATTATGGAGTGTAGTGTTTACTGATTATGGGGTGTAGTGTTTACTGATTATGGAGTGTAGTGTTTACTGATTATGGGGTGTAGTGTTTACTGATTATGGAGTGTAGTGTTTACTGATTATGGGGTGTAGTGTTTACTGATTATGGGGTGTAGTGTTTACTGATTATGGGTTGTAGTGTTTACTGATTATGGGGTGTAGTGTTTACTGATTATGGGGTGTAGTGTTTACTGATTATGGGGTGTAGTGTTTACTGATTATGGGGTGTAGTGTTTACTGATTATGGGGTGTATTGTTTACTGATTATGGGGTGTAGTGTTTGTTGATTATGGGGTGTAGTGTTTACTGATTATGGGGTGTAGTGTTTGTTGATTATGGAGTGTAGTGTTTTACTGATTATGGGGTGTAGTGTTTACTGATTATGGAGTGTAGTGTTTACAGATTCTGGGGTGTAGTGTTTACTGATTCTGGGGCGTAGTGTTTGTTGATTATGAGGTGTAGTGTTTACTGATTATGGAGCGTAGTGTTTACTGATTATGGAGTG
The DNA here is from genome assembly GCF_964194155.1 of Cetorhinus maximus. Taxonomy (NCBI): domain Eukaryota; kingdom Metazoa; phylum Chordata; class Chondrichthyes; order Lamniformes; family Cetorhinidae; genus Cetorhinus; species Cetorhinus maximus. The sequence continues at coordinate 104,233,399 of NC_135894.1, read as the reverse complement.
TAGTGTTTACTGATTATGGGGTGTAGTGTTTACTGATTATGGAGTGTAGTGATTACTGATTATGGGGTGTAGTGTTTACTGATTATGGAGTGTAGTGTTTACTGATTATGGGGTGTAGTGTTTACTGATTATGGGGTGTAGTGGTTACTGATTATGGGGTGTAGTGTTTACTGATTATGGGGTGTAGTGTTTACTGATTATGGGGTGTATTGTTTACTGATTATGGGGTGTAGTGTTTGTTGATTATGGGGTGTAGTGTTTACTGATTATGGGGTGTAGTGTTTGTTGATTATGGAGTGTAGTGTTTTACTGATTATGGGGTGTAGTGTTTACTGATTATCGGGTGTAGTGTTTGTTGATTATGGAGTGTAGCGTTTGATGATTATGGGGTGTCGTGTTTGTTGATAATGGAGTGTAGTGTTTGTTGATAATGGGGTGTAGTGTTTGCTGACTATGGAGTGTAGTGTTTGTTGATAATGGAGTGTAGTGATTGTTGATTATGGAGGGTAGTGTTTACAGATTATGGAGTGTAGTGTTTACTGATTATGGAGTGTAGTGTTTGTTGATAATGGAGTGTAGTGATTATTGATTATGGAGGGTAGTGTTTACTGATTATGGAGTGTAGTGTTTGTTGATAATGGAGTGTAGTGTTTGTTGAATATGGAGTGTAGTGTTTACTGATTATCGAGTGTAGTGTTTACAGATTATGGAGTGTAGTGTTTACAGATTATGGGGTGTAGTGTTTATTGATTATGGGGTGTAGTGTTTACTGATTATGGGGTGTAGTGTTTACTGATTATGGGGTGTAGTGTTTACTGATTATGGGATGTAGTGTTTACTGATTATGGAGTGTAGTGTTTACTGAGTATGGAGTGTAGTGTTTACAGATTATGGGGTGTAGTGTATACTGATTATGGGGTGTAGTGTTTACTGATTATGGGGTGTAGTGTTTACTGAATATGGGGTGTAGTGTTTACTGATTATGGGGTGTAGTGTTTACTGACTATGGAGTGTAGTGTTTACTGATTATGGGGTGCAGTGTTTACTGATTATGGGGTGTAGTGTTTACTGATTAAGGGGTGTAGTGTTTACTGCATATGGGGTGCAGTTTTTACAGATTATGGAGTGTAGTGTTTACTGATTATGGAGTGTAGTGTTTACTGATTATGGAGTGTAGTGTTTATTGATTATGGGGTGCAGTGTTTACTGATTATGGAGTGTAGTGTTTACTGATTATGGGGTGGAGTGTTTACTGATTATGGGGAGTAGTGTTTACTGATTATGGGGTGTAGTGTTTACTTATTATGTGGTGTAGTGTTTACTTATTATGGGGTGTAGGGTATACTGATTATGGGGTGTAGTGTTTACTGATTATGGAGCGTAGTGTTTACTGATTATGGAGTGTAGTGTTTACTGATTATGGGGTGTAGTGTTTACTGATTATGGAGTGTAGTGTTTACTGATTATGGGGTGTAGTGTTTACTGATTATGGAGTGTAGTGTTTACTGATTATGGGGTGTAGTGTTTACTGATTATGGGGTGTAGTGTTTACTGATTATGGGTTGTAGTGTTTACTGATTATGGGGTGTAGTGTTTACTGATTATGGGGTGTAGTGTTTACTGATTATGGGGTGTAGTGTTTACTGATTATGGGGTGTAGTGTTTACTGATTATGGGGTGTATTGTTTACTGATTATGGGGTGTAGTGTTTGTTGATTATGGGGTGTAGTGTTTACTGATTATGGGGTGTAGTGTTTGTTGATTATGGAGTGTAGTGTTTTACTGATTATGGGGTGTAGTGTTTACTGATTATGGAGTGTAGTGTTTACAGATTCTGGGGTGTAGTGTTTACTGATTCTGGGGCGTAGTGTTTGTTGATTATGAGGTGTAGTGTTTACTGATTATGGAGCGTAGTGTTTACTGATTATGGAGTGTAGTGTTTACTGATTATGGGGTGTAGTGTTTACTGATTATGGAGTGTAGTGATTACTGATTATGGGGTGTAGTGTTTACTGATTATGGAGTGTAGTGTTTACTGATTATGGGGTGTAGTGTTTACTGATTATGGGGTGTAGTGGTTACTGATTATGGGGTGTAGTGTTTACTGATTATGGGGTGTAGTGTTTACTGATTATGGGGTGTATTGTTTACTGATTATGGGGTGTAGTGTTTGTTGATTATGGGGTGTAGTGTTTACTGATTATGGGGTGTAGTGTTTGTTGATTATGGAGTGTAGTGTTTTACTGATTATGGGGTGTAGTGTTTACTGATTATCGGGTGTAGTGTTTGTTGATTATGGAGTGTAGCGTTTGATGATTATGGGGTGTCGTGTTTGTTGATAATGGAGTGTAGTGTTTGTTGATAATGGGGTGTAGTGTTTGCTGACTATGGAGTGTAGTGTTTGTTGATAATGGAGTGTAGTGATTGTTGATTATGGAGGGTAGTGTTTACAGATTATGGAGTGTAGTGTTTACTGATTATGGAGTGTAGTGTTTGTTGATAATGGAGTGTAGTGATTATTGATTATGGAGGGTAGTGTTTACTGATTATGGAGTGTAGTGTTTGTTGATAATGGAGTGTAGTGTTTGTTGAATATGGAGTGTAGTGTTTACTGATTATCGAGTGTAGTGTTTACTGATTATGGAGTCTAGTGTTTACTGATTATGGGGTGTAGTGTTTGTTGATTATGGAGTGCAGTGTTTGTTGATTATGGAGTGTAGTCTTTACTGATTATGGAGTGTAGTGTTTACTGATTATGGAGTCTAGTGTTTACTGATTATGGGGTGTAGTGTTTACTGAATATGGGGTGTAGTGTTTACTGATTATGGAGTGTAGTGTTTACTGATTAAGGAGTCTAGTGTTTACTTATTATGGGCAGTAGTGTTTACTGATTATGGGGTGTAGTGTTTACTGATTATGGGGTGTAGAGTTTACTGATCATGGGGTGTAGTGTTTACTGATTATGCAGAGTAGTGTTTGCTGATTATGAGATGTAGTGTTCACTCATTATGGAGTGTAGTGTTTACTGATTATGGGGTGTAGTGTTTACTGATTATGGGGTGTAGTGTTTACTGATTATGGGGTGTAGTGTTTACTGATTATGGGGTATAGTGTTTACTGATTATGGGTTGTAGTGTTTACTGATTATGGGGTGTAGTGTTTACTGATTATGGTGTGTAGTGTTTACTGATTATGGGGTGTAGTGTTTACTGATTATGGGGTGTAGTGTTTACTGATTATGGAGTGTAGTGTTTACTGATTATGGAGGGTAGTGTTTACTGATTATGGGGTGTAGTGTTTACTGATTATGGGGTGTAGTGTTTACTGATTATGGGGTGTAGTGTTTACTGATTATGGGGTGTAGTGATTACTTATGATGGAGTGTAGTGTTTAGTGATTATTGGAGTTTAGTGTTTACTGATTATGGACTGTAGTGTTTACTGATTATGGGGTGTAGTGTTTGTTGATTGTGGGGTGTCGTGTTTGTTGATTATGGAATGTAGTGATTGACTGATTATGGGGTGTAGTGTTTACTGATTTCGGGGTGTCGTGTTTACTGATTATGGGCTGTAGTGTTTGTTGATTATGGGGTGTAGGGTTTGTAGTTTATGGAGTGTAGTGTTTACTGATTATGGGGTGTAGTGATTACTGATTATGGAGTGCAGTGTTTACTGATTATGGGGTGTAGTGTTTACTGATTATGGGGTGTAGTGTTTACTGATTATGGGGTGTAGTGTTTACTGATTATGGGGTGTAGTGTTTACTGATTATGGCGTGTAGTGTTTACTGATTATGGGGTGTAGAATTTACTGATTATGGAGTCTAGTGTTTACTGATTATGGGGTGTAGTGTTTACTGATTATGGGGTGTGGTATTTACTGATTATGGGGTATAGTGTTTACTGATTATGGGGTGTAGTGTTTACTGATTATGGGGTGTAGTGTTTACTGATTATGGGGTGTAGTGTTTACTGATTATGGGGTGTAGTGTTTACTGATTATGGGGTGTAGTGTTTACTGACTATGGGGTGTAGTGCTAACTGATTAGGGGTTGTTGTGTTTACTGATTATGGAATGTAGTGTTTACTGATTATGGGGTGTAGTGTTTACTGATTATGGGGTATAGTGTATACAGATTATGGGGTGTAGTGTTTACTGATTATGAGGTGTAGTGTTTACTGATTATGGGGTGTAGTGCTTACTGATTAGGGGGTGTAGTGTTTACTGATTATGGGGTATAGTGTATACTGATTATGGGGTGTAGTGTTTACTGATTATGGGGTGTAGTGTTTACTGATTATGGGGTGTAGTGTTTACTGATTATGGGGTGTAGTGTTTACTGATTATGGGGTGTAGTGTTTACTGATTATGGAGTGTAGTGTTTACTGATTATGGGGTGTAGTGTTTACTGATTATGGGGTGTAGTGTTTACTGATTATGGGGTATAGTGTTTACTGATTATGGGGTGTAGTGTTTAATGATTATGGGGTGTAGTGTTTACTGATTATGGGGTTTAGTGTTTACTGATTATGGGGTGTAGTGTTTACTAATTATGGGGTGTAGTGTTTACTGATTATGGGGTATAGTGTTTACTGATGATGGGGTGTAGTGTTTACTGATGATGGGGTGTAGTGTTTACTGATGATGGAGAGTAGTGTTTACTGATTATGGGGTGTAGTGTTTGTTGATTGTGGGGTGTAGTGTTTGTTGATTATGTAGTGTAGTGATTAACTGATTATGGGGTGTAGTGTTTACTGATTTTGGGGTGTACTGTTTACTGGTTATGGGGTGTAGTGTTTGTTGATTATGGGGTGTAGTGTTTGTAGTTTATGGAGTGTAGTGTTTACTGATTATGGGGTGTAGTGTTTACTGATTATGGGGTGTAGTGTTTGTTGATTGTGGGGTGTAGTGTTTGTTGATTATGGAAAGTAGTGATTAACTTATTATGGGGTGTGGTGTATACTGATTCTGGGGTGTCGTGTTTACTGATTATGGGGTGTAGTGTTTGTTGATTATGGGGTGTAGTGTTTGTAGTTTATGGAGTGTAGTGTTTACTGATTATGGGGTGTAGTGTTTACTGATTATGGGGTGTAGTGTTTACTGATTATGGGGTGTAGTGTTTACTGATTATGGGGTGTAGTGTTTTACTGATTATGGGGTGTAGTGTTTTACTGCTTATGGGGTGTAATGTATACTGATTATGGAGTGTAGTGTTTACTGATCATGGAGTGTAGTGTTTACTCATTATGGGTTGTAGTGTTTTACTGATTATGGGGTGTCGTGTTTACTGATTATGGCGTGTAGTGTTTACTGATTATGGAGTGTAGTGTTTACTGATTATGGGGTGTAGTGTTTACTGATTATGGAGTGTAGTGTTTACTGATTATGGAGTGTAATGTTTACTGATTATGGAGTGTAGTGTTTACTGATTATGGAGTGTAGTATTTACTGATTATGGGGTGTAGTGTTTACTGACTATGGAGTGTAGTGTTTACTGATTATGGGGTGTAGTGTTTAGTGATTATGGAGTGTAGTGTTTACTGATTATGGGGTGTAGTGTTTACTGATTATGGAGTGTAGTGTTTACTGATTATGGAGTATAGTGTTTACTGATTATGGAGTGTAGTGTTTACTGATTATGGGGTGTAGTGTTTACTGACTATGGAGTGTAGTGTTTACTGATTATGGGGTGTAGTGCTTACTGATTAGGGGGTGTAATGTTTACTGATTATGGGTTATAGTGTTTACTGACTATGGAGTGTAGTGTTTACTGATTATGGGGTGTAGTGCTTACTGATTAGGGGGTGTAGTGTTTACTGATTATGGGGTATAGTGTTTACTGATTATGGGGTGTAGTGTTTACTGATTATGGGGTGTAGTGTTTACTGATTATGGGGTTTAGTGTTTACTGATTATGGGGTGTAGTGTTTACTGATTATGGGGTGTAGTGTTTACTGATTATGGGGTATAGTGTTTACTGATGATGGGGTGTAGTGTTTACTGATTATGGGGTGTAGTGCTTACTGATTAGGGGGTGTAGTGTTTACTGATTATGGGGTATAGTGTATACTGATTATGGGGTATAGTGTTTACTGATAATGGGGTGTAGTGTTTACTGATTTTGGGGTGTAGTGTTTACTGATTATGGGGAGCAGTGTTTACTGATTATGGAGTGTAGTGTTTACTGATTATGGGGTGTAGTGCTTACTGATTAGGGGGTGTAGTGTTTACTGATTATGGGGTATAGTGTATACTGATTATGGGGTATAGTGTTTACTGATTATGGGGTGTAGTGTTTACTGATAATGGGGTGTAGTGTTTACTGATTATGGAGTGTAGTGTTTACTGATTATGGGGTGTAGTGTTTACTGATTATGGGGTGTAGTGTTTACTGATTATGGGGTGTAGTGTTTACTGATTAGGGGGTGTAGTGTTTACTGATTATGGAGTGTAGTGTTTACTGATTATGGGGTGTAGTGTTTACTGATTATGGGGTGTAGTGTTTACTGATTATGGTGTTTAGTGTTTACTGATTATGGGGTGTAGTGTTTACTGATTATGGGGTGTAGTGTTTACTGATTATGGGGTATAGTGTTTACTGATGATGGGGTGTAGTGTTTACTCATGATGGGGTGTAGTGTTTCCTGATGATGGAGAGTAGTGTTTACTGATTATGGGGTGTAGTGTTTGTTGATTGTGGGGTGTAGTGTTTGTTGATTATGTAGTGTAGTGATTAACTGATTATGGGGTGTAGTGTTTACTGATTTTGGGGTGTACTGTTTACTGGTTATGGGGTGTAGTGTTTGTTGATTATGGGGTGTAGTGTTTGTAGTTTATGGAGTGTAGTGTTTACTGATTATGGGGTGTAGTGTTTACTGATTATGGGGTGTAGTGTTTGTTGATTGTGGGGTGTAGTGTTTGTTGATTATGGAATGTAGTGATTAACTGATTATGGGGTGTGGTGTTTACTGATTATGGGGTGTAGTGTTTACTGATTATGGGGTGTAGTGTTTACTGATTATGGAGTGTAGTGTTTACTGATTATGGAGTGTAGTGTTTACTGATTATGGAGTATAGTGTTTACTGATTATGGAGTGTAGTGTTTACTGATTATGGGGTGTAGTGTTTACTGACTATGGAGTGTAGTGTTTACTGATTATGGGGTGTAGTGTTTACTGATTATGGAGTGTAGTGTTTACTGATTATGGGGTGTAGTGTTTACTGATTATGGAGTGTAGTGTTTACTGATTATGGGGTGTAGTGTTTACTGACTATGGAGTGTAGTGTTTACTGATTATGGGGTGTAGTGATTAATGATTATGGAGTGTAGTGTTTACTGATTATGGGGTGTAGTGTTTACTGATTATGAGGTGTAGTGTTTACTGATTATGGGGTGTAGTGATTACTGATTATGGAGTGTAGTGTTTACTGATTATGGGGTATAGTGTTTACTGATTATGGGGTGTAGTGTTTACTGATTATGAGGTGCAGTGTTTACTGATTATGGGGTATAGTGTTTACTGATTATGGGGTGTAGTGTTTACTGATTATGGGGTGTAGTGTTTACTGATTATGGGGTGTAGTGTTTTCTGATTATGGGGTGTAGTGCATACTGATTAGGGGTTGTTGTGTTTACTGATTATGGGGTGTAGTGTTTACTGATTATGGAGTGTAGTGTTTACTGATTATGGGGTGTAGTGTTTACTGATTATGGGGTATAGTGTATACTGATTATGGGGTGTAGTGTTTACTGATTATGGGGTGTAGTGTTTACTGATTATGGAGTGTAGTGTTTACTGATTATGGGGTGTAGTGTTTGTTGATTATGTAGTGTAGTGATTAACTGATTATGGGGTGTAGTGTTTACTGATTTTGGGGTGTAGTGTTTACTGGTTATGGGGTGTAGTGTTTGTTGATTATGGGGTGTAGTGTTTGTAGTTTATGGAGTGTAGTGTTTACTGATTATGGGGTGTAGTGTTTACTGATTATGGGGTGTAGTGTTTGTTGATTGTGGGGTGTAGTGTTTGTTGATTATGGAATGTAGCGATTAACTGATTACGGGGTGTAGTGTTTACTGATTTTGGGGTGTCGTGTTTACTGATTATGGGGTGTTGTGTTTGTTGATTATGGGTTGTAGTGTTTGTAGTTTATGGAGTGTAGTGTTTACTGATTATGGGGTGTAGTGTTTACTGATTATGGGGTGTAGTGTTTACTGATTATGGGGTGTAGTGTTTACTGATTATGGGGTGTAGTGTTTTACTGATTATGGGGTGTAGTGTTTACTGATTATGGGGTGTAGTGTTTCACTAATTATGGGATGTAGTGTTTACTGATTATGGGGTGTAGTGTTTACTGATTATGGAGTGTAGTGTTTACTGATCATGGAGTGTAGTGTTTACTGATTATGGGTTGTAGTGTTTTACTGATTATGGGGTGTAGTGTTTACTGATTATGGCGTGTAGTGTTTACTGATTATGGAGTGTAGTGTTTACTGATTATGGGGTGTAGTGTTTACTGATTATGGAGTGTAGTGTTTACTGATTATGGAGTGTAGTGTTTACTGATTATGGAGTGTAGTGTTTACTGATTATGGAGTGTAGTGTTTACTGATTATGGGGTGTAGTGTTTACTGACTATGGAGTGTAGTGTTTACTGATTATGGGGTGTAGTGTTTACTGATTATGGAGTGTAGTGTTTACTGATTATGGGGTGTAGTGTTTACTGATTATGGAGTGTAGTGTTTACTGATTATGGAGTGTAGTGTTTACTGATTATGGGGTGTTGTGTTTACTGACTATGGAGTGTAGTGTTTACTGATTATGGGGTGTAGTGTTTAATGATTATGGAGTGTAGTGTTTACTGATTATGGGGTGTAGTGTTTACTGATTGTGAGGTGTAGTGTTTACTGATTATGGGGTGTAGTGATTACTGATTATGGAGTGTAGTGTTTACTGATTATGGGGTATAGTGTTTACTGATTATGGGGTGTAGTGTTTACTGATTATGAGGTGCAGTGTTTACTGATTATGGGGTATAGTGTTTACTGATTATGGGGTGTAGTGTTTACTGATTATGGGGTGTAGTGTTTACTGATTATGGGGTGTAGTGTTTTCTGATTATGGGGTGTAGTGCATACTGATTAGGGGTTGTTGTGTTTACTGATTATGGGGTGTAGTGTTTACTGATTATGGAGTGTAGTGTTTACTGATTATGGGGTGTAGTGTTTACTGATTATGGGGTATAGTGTATACTGATTATGGGGTATAGTGTTAACTGATTATGGGGTGTAGTGTTTACTGATTATGGGGTGTAGTGTTTACTGATTATGGAGTGTAGTGTTTACTCATTATGGGGTGTAGTGCTTGCTGATTAGGGGGTGTAGTGTTTACTGATTATGGGGTATAGTGTATACTGATTATGGGGTGTAGTGTTTACTGATTATGGGGTGTAGTGTTTACTGATTATGGGGTGTAGTGTTTACTGATTATGGGGTATAGTGTTTACTGATTATGGGGTGTAGTGTTTACTGATTATGGGGTGTAGTGTTTACTGATTATGGGGTATAGTGTTTACTGATTATGGGGTGTAGTGTTTGTTGATTGTGGGGTGTAGTGCTTGTTGATTATGGAATGTAGTGATTAACTGATTATGGGGTGTTGTGTTTACTGATTTTGGAGTGTCGTGTTTACTGATTATGGGGTGTAGTGTTTGTTGATTATGGGGTGTAGTGTTTGTTGATTGTGGGGTGTAGTGTTTGTTGATTATGTAGTGTAGTGATTAACTGATTATGGGGTGTAGTGTTTACTGATTTTGGGGTGTAGTGCTTACTGGTTATGGGGTGTAGTGTTTGTTGATTATGGGGTGCAGTGTTTGTAGTTTATGGAGTGTAGTGTTTACTGATTATGGGGTGTAGTGTTTACTGATTATGGGGTGTAGTGTTTGTTGATTGTGGGGTGTCGTGTTTGTTGATTATGGAATGTAGTGATTGACTGATTATGGGGTGTAGTGTTTACTGATTTCGGGGTGTCGTGTTTACTGATTATGGGGTGTAGTGTTTGTTGATTATGGGGTGTAGGGTTTGTAGTTTATGGAGTGTAGTGTTTACTGATCATGGGGTGTAGTGATTACTGATTATGGAGTGCAGTGTTTACTGATTATGGGGTGTAGAATTTACTGATTAAGGAGTGTAGTGTTTACTGATTATGGGGTGTAGTGTTTACTGATTATGGGGTGCAGTGTTTACTGATTATGGGGTGTAGAATTTACTGATTATGGAGTGTAGTGTTTTACTGATTATGGGGTGTAGTGTTTACTGATTATGGGGTGTAGTATTTACTGAATATAGGGTATAGTGTTTTCTGATTATGGGGTGTAGTGTTTACTGATTATGGGGTGTAGTGTTTACTGATTATGGGGTGTAGTGTTTGTTGATTGTGGGGTGTCGTGTTTGTTGATTATGGAATGTAGTGATTGACTGATTATGGGGTGTAGTGTTTACTGATTTCGGGGTGTCGTGTTTACTGATTATGGGGTGTAGTGTTTGTTGATTATGGGGTGTAGGGTTTGTAGTTTATGGAGTGTAGTGTTTACTGATCATGGGGTGTAGTGATTACTGATTATGGAGTGCAGTGTTTACTGATTATGGGGTGTAGAATTTACTGATTAAGGAGTGTAGTGTTTACTGATTATGGGGTGTAGTGTTTACTGATTATGGGGTGTAGTATTTACTGATTATAGGGTATAGTGTTTACTGATTATGGGGTGTAGTGTTTACTGATTATGGGGTGTAGTGTTTACTGATTATGGGGTATAGTGTTTACTGATTATGGGGTGCAGTGTTTACTGATTATGGGGTGTAGTGTTTACTGATTATGGGGTGTAGTGTTTGTTGATTATGGAGTGTAGTGTTTTACTGATTATGGGGTGTCGTGTTTACTGATTATGGGGTGTAGTGTTTACTGATTATGGGGTGTAGTGTTTACTGATTATGGGGTGTCGTGTTTACTGATTATGGGTTGTAGTGTTTACTGATAATGGAGTGTAGTGTTTACTGATTATGGGGTGTAGAGTTTGTTGATTATGGGGTTTAGTGTTTACTGATTATGGGGTGTAGTGTTTGTTGATTATGGAGTGTAGTGTTTTACTGATTATGGGGTGTAGTGTTTACTGATTATGGGGTGTAGTGTTTACTGATTATGGAGTGTAGTGTTTACAGATTATGGGGTGTAGAGTTTACTGATTATTGGGTGTAGTTTTTACTTATTATAGGGTGTAGTGTTTACTGATTATGGAGTGTAGTGTTTGCTGATTATGGGGTGTCGTGTTTACTGATTATGGGTTGTAGTGTTTACTGATAATGGAGTGTAGTGTTTACTGATTATGGGGTGTAGTGTTTACAGATTATGGGGTGCAGTGTTTACAGATTATGGGGTGTAGTGTTTACTGATTAAGGAGTGTAGTGTTTACTGATTATGGAGTGTAGTGTTTGTTGATTATGGAGTGTAGTGTTTGTTGATTATGGGGTGTAGTGTTTACTGATTATGGGGTGTAGTGTTTGTTGATTATGGAGTGTAGTGTTTACTGATTATGGAGTGTAGTGTTTACTGATTATGGGGTGTAGTGTTTACTGATTATGGGGTGTAGTGTTTACTGATTATGGGGTGTCGTGTTTACTGATTATGGGTTGTAGTGTTTACTGAATATGGAGTGTAGTGTTTACTGATTATGGGTTGACGTGTTTACAGATTGTGGGCTGTAGTGTTTACTGATTATGGGGTGTAGTGTTTACTGAATATGGAGTGTAGTGTTTTCTGATTATGGGGTGTCGTGTTTACTGATTATGGAGTGTAGTGTTTACTGATTATGGGGTGTAGTGTTTTCTGGTTATGGGGTGTAGTGTTTACTGATTATGGGGTGTAGTCTTTACTGATTATGGGGTGTAGTGTTTACTAATTATGGGTTGTAGTGTTTACTGATTATGGGGTGTAGTGTTTATTGATTATGGAGTGTAGTGTTTACTGATTATGGGGTGTAGTGTTTACTGATTATGGTGTGTAGTGTTTACTGATTATGGGGTGTAGTGTTTACAGATTATGGGGTGTAGTGTTTACTGATTATGGAGTGTAGTGTTTACTGATTATGGAGTGTAGTGTTTACTGATTATGGGGTGTAGTGTTTACTGATAATGGGGTGTAGTGTTTACTGATTATGGTGTGTAGTGTTTACTAATTATGGGGTGTAGTATTTACTGATTATGGGGTGTAGTGCTTTCTGATTATGGAGTGTAGTGTTTACTGATTATGGGGTGTAGTGTTTACTGATTATGGAGTGTAGGGTTTACTGATTATGGGGTGTAGTGTTTACTGATTATGGGGTGTAGTGTTTACTGATTATTGGAGTGTAGTGTTTAATGATTATTGGAGTGTAGTGTTTACTGATTATGGAGTGTTGTGTTTACTGATTATGGGGTGTAGTGTTTACTGATTATGGGGTGTAGTGTTTACTGATTATGAGGTGTAGTGTTTACTGATTATGGGGTGTAGTGTTCACTGATTATGGAGTGTAGTGTTTGTTAATTATGGAGTGTAGTGTTTGTTGATTATGGAGTGTAGTGTTTGTTGATTATGGAGTGTAGTGTTTGTTGATTATGGAGTGTAGAGTTTGTTGATTATGGGGTGTAGTGTTTACTTATTATGGGGTGTAGTGTTTGTTGATTATGCAGGGCAGAGTTTGTTGATTATGGAGTGTTGTGTTTACTGATTATGGGGAGTAGTGTTTACTGATTATGGGGTGTAGTGTTTACTGATTATGGGATGTAGTGTTTACTTATTATGGGGTGTAGTGTTTACTTATTATGGGGTGTAGTGTTTGTTGATTATGCAGGGCAGAGTTTGTTGATTATGGGGTGTAGTGTTTACTGATTATGGAGTGTAGTGTTTACTGATTATGGGGAGTAGTGTTTACTGATTATGGGGTGTAGTGTTTACTGATTATGCGGTGTAGTGTTAACAGATTATGGGGTGTAGTGTTTACTGATTATGGGGCGTAGTGTTTGCTAATTATGGGGTGTAGTGTTTACTGATTATGGGGTGTAGTGTTTACTGATTATGGGGTGTAGTGTTTACAGATTATGGGGTGCAGTGTTTACTGATTATGGAGTGTAGTGTTTACTGATTATGGGGTGTAGTGTTTACTGATTATGGAGTGTAGTGTTTACTGATTATGGGGTGTAGTGTTTACTGATTATGGAGTGTAGTGTTTACTGATTATGGGGTGTAGTGTTTACTGATTATGGAGTGTAGTGTTTACTGATTATGGAGTGTAGTGTTTACTGATTATGGAGTGTAGTGTTTACTGATTATGGGGTGTAGTGTTTACTGATTATGGAGTGTAGTGTTTACTGATTATGGGGTGTAGTGTTTACTGATTATGGGGTGTAGTGTTTACTGATTATGGAGTGTAGTGTTTACTGATTATGGAGTGTAGTGTTTACTGATTATGGAGTGTAGTGTTTACTGATTATGGGGTGTAGTGTTTACTGATTATGGAGTGTAGTGTTTACTGATTATGGGGTGTAGTGTTTACTGATTATGGGGTGTAGTGTTTACTGATTATGGAGTGTAGTGTTTACTGATTATGGGGTGTAGTGTTTACTGATTATGGGGTGTAGTGTTTACTGATTATGGAGTGTAGTGTTTACTGATTATGGAGTGTAGTGTTTACTGATTATGGAGTGTAGTGTTTACTGATTATGGGGTGTAGTGTTTACTGATTATGGAGTGTAGTGTTTACTGATTATGGGGTGTAGTGTTTACTGAATATGGGGTGTAGTGTTTACTGATTATGGGGTGTAGTGTTTACTGATTATGGAGTGTAGTGTTTACTGATTATGGGGTGTAGTGTTTACTGATTATGGGGTGTAGTGTTTACTGATTATGGAGTGAAGTGTTTACTGATTATGGAGTGTAGTGTTTACTGATTATGGGGTGTAGTGTTTACTGATTATGGGGTGTAGTGTTTACTGATTATGGGGTGTAGTGTTTACTGATTATGGAGTGTAGTGTTTACTGATTATGGGGTGTAGTGTTTACTGATTATGGAGTGTAGTGTTTACAGATTATGGAGTGTAGTGTTTACTGATTATGGAGTGTAGTGTTTACTGATTATGGAGTGTAGTGTTTACTGATTATGGGGTGTAGTGTTTACTGATTATTGGAGTGTAGTGTTTAATGATTATTCTAGTGTAGTGTTTACTGATTATGGGGTGTAGTGTTAACTGATTATGGGGTGAAGTGTTTACAGATTATGGGCTGTAGTGTTTACTGATTATGGGGTGTAGTGTTTACTGATTATGGGGGGTAGTGTTTACTGATTATGGGGTGTAGTGTTTACTTATTATGGATTGTAGTGTTTGTTGATTATGGGGTGTAGTGTTTACTGATTATGGGGTGTAGTGTTTACAGATTGTGGGGTGTAGTGTTTATTGATTATGAAGTGTAGTGTTTACTGATTATGGGGTGTAGTGTTTACTGATTATGGAGTGAAGTGTTTACTGATTATGGGGTGTAGTGTTTACTGATTATGGGATGTAGTGTTTACTGATTATGGGATGTAGTGTTTACTGATAATGGGGTGTAGTGTTTACTGATTATGGGGTGCAGTGTTTACTGATTATGCTGTGTAGTGTTTATTGATTATGGGGTGTAGAATTTACTGATTATGGGGTGCAGTGTTTACTGATTATGGTGTGTAGTGTTTACTGATTATGGAGTGTAGTGTTTACAGATTATGGAGTGTAGTGTTTACAGATTATGGGGTGTAGTGTTTATTGATTATGGGGTGTAGTGTTTACTGATTATGGGGTGTAGTGTTTACTGATTATGGGGTGTAGTGTTTACTGATTATGGGATGTAGTGTTTACTGATTATGGAGTGTAGTGTTTACTGAGTATGGAGTGTAGTGTTTACAGATTATGGGGTGTAGTGTATACTGATTATGGGGTGTAGTGTTTACTGATTATGGGGTGTAGTGTTTACTGAATATGGGGTGTAGTGTTTACTGATTATGGGGTGTAGTGTTTACTGACTATGGAGTGTAGTGTTTACTGATTATGGGGTGCAGTGTTTACTGATTATGGGGTGTAGTGTTTACTGATTAAGGGGTGTAGTGTTTACTGCATATGGGGTGCAGTTTTTACAGATTATGGAGTGTAGTGTTTACTGATTATGGAGTGTAGTGTTTACTGATTATGGAGTGTAGTGTTTATTGATTATGGGGTGCAGTGTTTACTGATTATGGAGTGTAGTGTTTACTGATTATGGGGTGGAGTGTTTACTGATTATGGGGAGTAGTGTTTACTGATTATGGGGTGTAGTGTTTACTTATTATGTGGTGTAGTGTTTACTTATTATGGGGTGTAGGGTATACTGATTATGGGGTGTAGTGTTTACTGATTATGGAGCGTAGTGTTTACTGATTATGGAGTGTAGTGTTTACTGATTATGGGGTGTAGTGTTTACTGATTATGGAGTGTAGTGTTTACTGATTATGGGGTGTAGTGTTTACTGATTATGGAGTGTAGTGTTTACTGATTATGGGGTGTAGTGTTTACTGATTATGGGGTGTAGTGTTTACTGATTATGGGTTGTAGTGTTTACTGATTATGGGGTGTAGTGTTTACTGATTATGGGGTGTAGTGTTTACTGATTATGGGGTGTAGTGTTTACTGATTATGGGGTGTAGTGTTTACTGATTATGGGGTGTATTGTTTACTGATTATGGGGTGTAGTGTTTGTTGATTATGGGGTGTAGTGTTTACTGATTATGGGGTGTAGTGTTTGTTGATTATGGAGTGTAGTGTTTTACTGATTATGGGGTGTAGTGTTTACTGATTATGGAGTGTAGTGTTTACAGATTCTGGGGTGTAGTGTTTACTGATTCTGGGGCGTAGTGTTTGTTGATTATGAGGTGTAGTGTTTACTGATTATGGAGCGTAGTGTTTACTGATTATGGAGTGTAGTGTTTACTGATTATGGGGTGTAGTGTTTACTGATTATGGAGTGTAGTGATTACTGATTATGGGGTGTAGTGTTTACTGATTATGGAGTGTAGTGTTTACTGATTATGGGGTGTAGTGTTTACTGATTATGGGGTGTAGTGGTTACTGATTATGGGGTGTAGTGTTTACTGATTATGGGGTGTAGTGTTTACTGATTATGGGGTGTATTGTTTACTGATTATGGGGTGTAGTGTTTGTTGATTATGGGGTGTAGTGTTTACTGATTATGGGGTGTAGTGTTTGTTGATTATGGAGTGTAGTGTTTTACTGATTATGGGGTGTAGTGTTTACTGATTATCGGGTGTAGTGTTTGTTGATTATGGAGTGTAGCGTTTGATGATTATGGGGTGTCGTGTTTGTTGATAATGGAGTGTAGTGTTTGTTGATAATGGGGTGTAGTGTTTGCTGACTATGGAGTGTAGTGTTTGTTGATAATGGAGTGTAGTGATTGTTGATTATGGAGGGTAGTGTTTACAGATTATGGAGTGTAGTGTTTACTGATTATGGAGTGTAGTGTTTGTTGATAATGGAGTGTAGTGATTATTGATTATGGAGGGTAGTGTTTACTGATTATGGAGTGTAGTGTTTGTTGATAATGGAGTGTAGTGTTTGTTGAATATGGAGTGTAGTGTTTACTGATTATCGAGTGTAGTGTTTACTGATTATGGAGTCTAGTGTTTACTGATTATGGGGTGTAGTGTTTGTTGATTATGGAGTGCAGTGTTTGTTGATTATGGAGTGTAGTCTTTACTGATTATGGAGTGTAGTGTTTACTGATTATGGAGTCTAGTGTTTACTGATTATGGGGTGTAGTGTTTACTGAATATGGGGTGTAGTGTTTACTGATTATGGAGTGTAGTGTTTACTGATTAAGGAGTCTAGTGTTTACTTATTATGGGCAGTAGTGTTTACTGATTATGGGGTGTAGTGTTTACTGATTATGGGGTGTAGAGTTTACTGATCATGGGGTGTAGTGTTTACTGATTATGCAGAGTAGTGTTTGCTGATTATGAGATGTAGTGTTCACTCATTATGGAGTGTAGTGTTTACTGATTATGGGGTGTAGTGTTTACTGATTATGGGGTGTAGTGTTTACTGATTATGGGGTGTAGTGTTTACTGATTATGGGGTATAGTGTTTACTGATTATGGGTTGTAGTGTTTACTGATTATGGGGTGTAGTGTTTACTGATTATGGTGTGTAGTGTTTACTGATTATGGGGTGTAGTGTTTACTGATTATGGGGTGTAGTGTTTACTGATTATGGAGTGTAGTGTTTACTGATTATGGAGGGTAGTGTTTACTGATTATGGGGTGTAGTGTTTACTGATTATGGGGTGTAGTGTTTACTGATTATGGGGTGTAGTGTTTACTGATTATGGGGTGTAGTGATTACTTATGATGGAGTGTAGTGTTTAGTGATTATTGGAGTTTAGTGTTTACTGATTATGGACTGTAGTGTTTACTGATTATGGGGTGTAGTGTTTGTTGATTGTGGGGTGTCGTGTTTGTTGATTATGGAATGTAGTGATTGACTGATTATGGGGTGTAGTGTTTACTGATTTCGGGGTGTCGTGTTTACTGATTATGGGCTGTAGTGTTTGTTGATTATGGGGTGTAGGGTTTGTAGTTTATGGAGTGTAGTGTTTACTGATTATGGGGTGTAGTGATTACTGATTATGGAGTGCAGTGTTTACTGATTATGGGGTGTAGTGTTTACTGATTATGGGGTGTAGTGTTTACTGATTATGGGGTGTAGTGTTTACTGATTATGGGGTGTAGTGTTTACTGATTATGGCGTGTAGTGTTTACTGATTATGGGGTGTAGAATTTACTGATTATGGAGTCTAGTGTTTACTGATTATGGGGTGTAGTGTTTACTGATTATGGGGTGTGGTATTTACTGATTATGGGGTATAGTGTTTACTGATTATGGGGTGTAGTGTTTACTGATTATGGGGTGTAGTGTTTACTGATTATGGGGTGTAGTGTTTACTGATTATGGGGTGTAGTGTTTACTGATTATGGGGTGTAGTGTTTACTGACTATGGGGTGTAGTGCTAACTGATTAGGGGTTGTTGTGTTTACTGATTATGGAATGTAGTGTTTACTGATTATGGGGTGTAGTGTTTACTGATTATGGGGTATAGTGTATACAGATTATGGGGTGCAGTGTTTACTGATTATGAGGTGTAGTGTTTACTGATTATGGGGTGTAGTGCTTACTGATTAGGGGGTGTAGTGTTTACTGATTATGGGGTATAGTGTATACTGATTATGGGGTGTAGTGTTTACTGATTATGGGGTGTAGTGTTTACTGATTATGGGGTGTAGTGTTTACTGATTATGGGGTGTAGTGTTTACTGATTATGGGGTGTAGTGTTTACTGATTATGGAGTGTAGTGTTTACTGATTATGGGGTGTAGTGTTTACTGATTATGGGGTGTAGTGTTTACTGATTATGGGGTATAGTGTTTACTGATTATGGGGTGTAGTGTTTAATGATTATGGGGTGTAGTGTTTACTGATTATGGGGTTTAGTGTTTACTGATTATGGGGTGTAGTGTTTACTAATTATGGGGTGTAGTGTTTACTGATTATGGGGTATAGTGTTTACTGATGATGGGGTGTAGTGTTTACTGATGATGGGGTGTAGTGTTTACTGATGATGGAGAGTAGTGTTTACTGATTATGGGGTGTAGTGTTTGTTGATTGTGGGGTGTAGTGTTTGTTGATTATGTAGTGTAGTGATTAACTGATTATGGGGTGTAGTGTTTACTGATTTTGGGGTGTACTGTTTACTGGTTATGGGGTGTAGTGTTTGTTGATTATGGGGTGTAGTGTTTGTAGTTTATGGAGTGTAGTGTTTACTGATTATGGGGTGTAGTGTTTACTGATTATGGGGTGTAGTGTTTGTTGATTGTGGGGTGTAGTGTTTGTTGATTATGGAAAGTAGTGATTAACTTATTATGGGGTGTGGTGTATACTGATTCTGGGGTGTCGTGTTTACTGATTATGGGGTGTAGTGTTTGTTGATTATGGGGTGTAGTGTTTGTAGTTTATGGAGTGTAGTGTTTACTGATTATGGGGTGTAGTGTTTACTGATTATGGGGTGTAGTGTTTACTGATTATGGGGTGTAGTGTTTACTGATTATGGGGTGTAGTGTTTTACTGATTATGGGGTGTAGTGTTTTACTGCTTATGGGGTGTAATGTATACTGATTATGGAGTGTAGTGTTTACTGATCATGGAGTGTAGTGTTTACTCATTATGGGTTGTAGTGTTTTACTGATTATGGGGTGTCGTGTTTACTGATTATGGCGTGTAGTGTTTACTGATTATGGAGTGTAGTGTTTACTGATTATGGGGTGTAGTGTTTACTGATTATGGAGTGTAGTGTTTACTGATTATGGAGTGTAATGTTTACTGATTATGGAGTGTAGTGTTTACTGATTATGGAGTGTAGTATTTACTGATTATGGGGTGTAGTGTTTACTGACTATGGAGTGTAGTGTTTACTGATTATGGGGTGTAGTGTTTAGTGATTATGGAGTGTAGTGTTTACTGATTATGGGGTGTAGTGTTTACTGATTATGGAGTGTAGTGTTTACTGATTATGGAGTATAGTGTTTACTGATTATGGAGTGTAGTGTTTACTGATTATGGGGTGTAGTGTTTACTGACTATGGAGTGTAGTGTTTACTGATTATGGGGTGTAGTGCTTACTGATTAGGGGGTGTAATGTTTACTGATTATGGGTTATAGTGTTTACTGACTATGGAGTGTAGTGTTTACTGATTATGGGGTGTAGTGCTTACTGATTAGGGGGTGTAGTGTTTACTGATTATGGGGTATAGTGTTTACTGATTATGGGGTGTAGTGTTTACTGATTATGGGGTGTAGTGTTTACTGATTATGGGGTTTAGTGTTTACTGATTATGGGGTGTAGTGTTTACTGATTATGGGGTGTAGTGTTTACTGATTATGGGGTATAGTGTTTACTGATGATGGGGTGTAGTGTTTACTGATTATGGGGTGTAGTGCTTACTGATTAGGGGGTGTAGTGTTTACTGATTATGGGGTATAGTGTATACTGATTATGGGGTATAGTGTTTACTGATAATGGGGTGTAGTGTTTACTGATTTTGGGGTGTAGTGTTTACTGATTATGGGGAGCAGTGTTTACTGATTATGGAGTGTAGTGTTTACTGATTATGGGGTGTAGTGCTTACTGATTAGGGGGTGTAGTGTTTACTGATTATGGGGTATAGTGTATACTGATTATGGGGTATAGTGTTTACTGATTATGGGGTGTAGTGTTTACTGATTATGGGGTGTAGTGTTTACTGGTTATGGAGTGTAGTGTTTACTGATTATGGGGTGTAGTGTTTACTGATTATGGGGTGTAGTGTTTACTGATTATGGGGTGTAGTGTTTACTGATTAGGGGGTGTAGTGTTTACTGATTATGGAGTGTAGTGTTTACTGATTATGGGGTGTAGTGTTTACTGATTATGGGGTGTAGTGTTTACTGATTATGGTGTTTAGTGTTTACTGATTATGGGGTGTAGTGTTTACTGATTATGGGGTGTAGTGTTTACTGATTATGGGGTATAGTGTTTACTGATGATGGGGTGTAGTGTTTACTCATGATGGGGTGTAGTGTTTCCTGATGATGGAGAGTAGTGTTTACTGATTATGGGGTGTAGTGTTTGTTGATTGTGGGGTGTAGTGTTTGTTGATTATGTAGTGTAGTGATTAACTGATTATGGGGTGTAGTGTTTACTGATTTTGGGGTGTACTGTTTACTGGTTATGGGGTGTAGTGTTTGTTGATTATGGGGTGTAGTGTTTGTAGTTTATGGAGTGTAGTGTTTACTGATTATGGGGTGTAGTGTTTACTGATTATGGGGTGTAGTGTTTGTTGATTGTGGGGTGTAGTGTTTGTTGATTATGGAATGTAGTGATTAACTGATTATGGGGTGTGGTGTTTACTGATTATGGGGTGTAGTGTTTACTGATTATGGGGTGTAGTGTTTACTGATTATGGAGTGTAGTGTTTACTGATTATGGAGTGTAGTGTTTACTGATTATGGAGTATAGTGTTTACTGATTATGGAGTGTAGTGTTTACTGATTATGGGGTGTAGTGTTTACTGACTATGGAGTGTAGTGTTTACTGATTATGGGGTGTAGTGTTTACTGATTATGGAGTGTAGTGTTTACTGATTATGGGGTGTAGTGTTTACTGATTATGGAGTGTAGTGTTTACTGATTATGGGGTGTAGTGTTTACTGACTATGGAGTGTAGTGTTTACTGATTATGGGGTGTAGTGTTTAATGATTATGGAGTGTAGTGTTTACTGATTATGGGGTGTAGTGTTTACTGATTATGAGGTGTAGTGTTTACTGATTATGGGGTGTAGTGATTACTGATTATGGAGTGTAGTGTTTACTGATTATGGGGTATAGTGTTTACTGATTATGGGGTGTAGTGTTTACTGATTATGAGGTGCAGTGTTTACTGATTATGGGGTATAGTGTTTACTGATTATGGGGTGTAGTGTTTACTGATTATGGGGTGTAGTGTTTACTGATTATGGGGTGTAGTGTTTTCTGATTATGGGGTGTAGTGCATACTGATTAGGGGTTGTTGTGTTTACTGATTATGGGGTGTAGTGTTTACTGATTATGGAGTGTAGTGTTTACTGATTATGGGGTGTAGTGTTTACTGATTATGGGGTATAGTGTATACTGATTATGGGGTGTAGTGTTTACTGATTATGGGGTGTAGTGTTTACTGATTATGGAGTGTAGTGTTTACTGATTATGGGGTGTAGTGTTTGTTGATTATGTAGTGTAGTGATTAACTGATTATGGGGTGTAGTGTTAACTGATTTTGGGGTGTAGTGTTTACTGGTTATGGGGTGTAGTGTTTGTTGATTATGGGGTGTAGTGTTTGTAGTTTATGGAGTGTAGTGTTTACTGATTATGGGGTGTAGTGTTTACTGATTATGGGGTGTAGTGTTTGTTGATTGTGGGGTGTAGTGTTTGTTGATTATGGAATGTAGCGATTAACTGATTACGGGGTGTAGTGTTTACTGATTTTGGGGTGTCGTGTTTACTGATTATGGGGTGTTGTGTTTGTTGATTATGGGTTGTAGTGTTTGTAGTTTATGGAGTGTAGTGTTTACTGATTATGGGGTGTAGTGTTTACTGATTATGGGGTGTAGTGTTTACTGATTATGGGGTGTAGTGTTTACTGATTATGGGGTGTAGTGTTTTACTGATTATGGGGTGTAGTGTTTACTGATTATGGGGTGTAGTGTTTCACTAATTATGGGATGTAGTGTTTACTGATTATGGGGTGTAGTGTTTACTGATTATGGAGTGTAGTGTTTACTGATCATGGAGTGTAGTGTTTACTGATTATGGGTTGTAGTGTTTTACTGATTATGGGGTGTAGTGTTTACTGATTATGGCGTGTAGTGTTTACTGATTATGGAGTGTAGTGTTTACTGATTATGGGGTGTAGTGTTTACTGATTATGGAGTGTAGTGTTTACTGATTATGGAGTGTAGTGTTTACTGATTATGGAGTGTAGTGTTTACTGATTATGGAGTGTAGTGTTTACTGATTATGGGGTGTAGTGTTTACTGACTATGGAGTGTAGTGTTTACTGATTATGGGGTGTAGTGTTTACTGATTATGGAGTGTAGTGTTTACTGATTATGGGGTGTAGTGTTTACTGATTATGGAGTGTAGTGTTTACTGATTATGGAGTGTAGTGTTTACTGATTATGGGGTGTTGTGTTTACTGACTATGGAGTGTAGTGTTTACTGATTATGGGGTGTAGTGTTTAATGATTATGGAGTGTAGTGTTTACTGATTATGGGGTGTAGTGTTTACTGATTGTGAGGTGTAGTGTTTACTGATTATGGGGTGTAGTGATTACTGATTATGGAGTGTAGTGTTTACTGATTATGGGGTATAGTGTTTACTGATTATGGGGTGTAGTGTTTACTGATTATGAGGTGCAGTGTTTACTGATTATGGGGTATAGTGTTTACTGATTATGGGGTGTAGTGTTTACTGATTATGGGGTGTAGTGTTTACTGATTATGGGGTGTAGTGTTTTCTGATTATGGGGTGTAGTGCATACTGATTAGGGGTTGTTGTGTTTACTGATTATGGGGTGTAGTGTTTACTGATTATGGAGTGTAGTGTTTACTGATTATGGGGTGTAGTGTTTACTGATTATGGGGTATAGTGTATACTGATTATGGGGTATAGTGTTAACTGATTATGGGGTGTAGTGTTTACTGATTATGGGGTGTAGTGTTTACTGATTATGGAGTGTAGTGTTTACTCATTATGGGGTGTAGTGCTTACTGATTAGGGGGTGTAGTGTTTACTGATTATGGGGTATAGTGTATACTGATTATGGGGTGTAGTGTTTACTGATTATGGGGTGTAGTGTTTACTGATTATGGGGTGTAGTGTTTACTGATTATGGGGTATAGTGTTTACTGATTATGGGGTGTAGTGTTTACTGATTATGGGGTGTAGTGTTTACTGATTATGGGGTATAGTGTTTACTGATTATGGGGTGTAGTGTTTGTTGATTGTGGGGTGTAGTGCTTGTTGATTATGGAATGTAGTGATTAACTGATTATGGGGTGTTGTGTTTACTGATTTTGGAGTGTCGTGTTTACTGATTATGGGGTGTAGTGTTTGTTGATTATGGGGTGTAGTGTTTGTTGATTGTGGGGTGTAGTGTTTGTTGATTATGTAGTGTAGTGATTAACTGATTATGGGGTGTAGTGTTTACTGATTTTGGGGTGTAGTGCTTACTGGTTATGGGGTGTAGTGTTTGTTGATTATGGGGTGCAGTGTTTGTAGTTTATGGAGTGTAGTGTTTACTGATTATGGGGTGTAGTGTTTACTGATTATGGGGTGTAGTGTTTGTTGATTGTGGGGTGTCGTGTTTGTTGATTATGGAATGTAGTGATTGACTGATTATGGGGTGTAGTGTTTACTGATTTCGGGGTGTCGTGTTTACTGATTATGGGGTGTAGTGTTTGTTGATTATGGGGTGTAGGGTTTGTAGTTTATGGAGTGTAGTGTTTACTGATCATGGGGTGTAGTGATTACTGATTATGGAGTGCAGTGTTTACTGATTATGGGGTGTAGAATTTACTGATTAAGGAGTGTAGTGTTTACTGATTATGGGGTGTAGTGTTTACTGATTATGGGGTGCAGTGTTTACTGATTATGGGGTGTAGAATTTACTGATTATGGAGTGTAGTGTTTTACTGATTATGGGGTGTAGTGTTTACTGATTATGGGGTGTAGTATTTACTGAATATAGGGTATAGTGTTTTCTGATTATGGGGTGTAGTGTTTACTGATTATGGGGTGTAGTGTTTACTGATTATGGGGTGTAGTGTTTGTTGATTGTGGGGTGTCGTGTTTGTTGATTATGGAATGTAGTGATTGACTGATTATGGGGTGTAGTGTTTACTGATTTCGGGGTGTCGTGTTTACTGATTATGGGGTGTAGTGTTTGTTGATTATGGGGTGTAGGGTTTGTAGTTTATGGAGTGCAGTGTTTACTGATCATGGGGTGTAGTGATTACTGATTATGGAGTGCAGTGTTTACTGATTATGGGGTGTAGAATTTACTGATTAAGGAGTGTAGTGTTTACTGATTATGGGGTGTAGTGTTTACTGATTATGGGGTGCAGTGTTTACTGATTATGGGGTGTAGAATTTACTGATTATGGAGTGTAGTGTTTACTGATTATGGGGTGTAGTATTTACTGATTATAGGGTATAGTGTTTACTGATTATGGGGTGTAGTGTTTACTGATTATGGGGTGTAGTGTTTACTGATTATGGGGTATAGTGTTTACTGATTATGGGGTGCAGTGTTTACTGATTATGGGGTGTAGTGTTTACTGATTATGGGGTGTAGTGTTTACTGATTATGGGGTGTAGTGCTAACTGATTAGGGGTTGTTGTGTTTACTGATTATGGAGTGTAGTGCTTACTGATTATGGGGTGTAGTGTTTACTGATTATGGGGTATAGTGTTTACTGATTATGAGGTGTAGTGTTTACTGATGATGTACAGTAGTGTTTACTGGTTATGGGGTGTAGTGTTTGTTGATTATGGGGTGTAGTGTTTGTAGTTTATGGAGTGTAGTGTTTACTGATTATGGGGTGTAGTGTTTACTGATTATGGGGTGTAGTGTTTGTTGATTGTGGGGTGTAGTGTTTGTTGATTATGGAATGTAGTGATTAACTGATTATGGGGTGTAGTGTTTACTGATTTTGGGGTGTCGTGTTTACTGATTATGGGGTGTAGTGTTTGTTGATTATGGGGTGTAGTGTTTGTAGTTTATGGAGTGTAGTGTTTACAGATTATGGGGTGTAGTGTTTACTGATTATGGGGTGTAGTGTTTACTGATTATGGGGTGTATTGTTTACTGATTATGGGGTGTAGTGTTTTACTGATTATGGGGTGTATTGTTTACTGATTATGGGGTGTAGTGTTTACTGATTATGCAGTGTAGTATTTACTGATTATGGGGTGTAGTGTTTTACTGATTATGGGGTGTAGTGTTTACTGATTATGGGGTGTAGTGTTTACTGATTATGGGGTGTAGTGTTTTACTGATTATGGGGTGTAGTGTTTACTGATTATGGGGTGTAGTGTTTTACTGATTATGGGGTGTAGTGCTTACTGATTATGGGGTGTAGTGTTTACTGATTATGGGGTGTAGTGTTTACTGATTATGGCGTGTAGTGTTTACTGATTATGGAGTGTAGTGTTTACTGATTTTGGGGTGTAGTGTTTTACTGATTATGGGGTGTAGTGTTTACTGACTATGGAGTGTAGTGTTTACTGATTATGGGGAGTAGTGTTTTCTGATTATGGAGTGTAGTGTTTACTGATTATGGGGTGTAGTGTTTACTGATTATGGGGTGTAGTGTTTACTGAATATGGAGTGTAGTGTTTACTGATTATGGGGTGTAGTGTTTACTGATTATGGAGTGTAGTGTTTACTGATTATGGAGTGTAGTGTATACTGATTATGGAGTATAGTGTTTACTGATTATGGAGTGTAGTGTTTACTGATTATGGGGTGTAGTGTTTACTGACTATGGAGTGTAGTGTTTACTGATTATGGGGTGTAGTGTTTACTGATTATGGAGTGTAGTGTTTACTGATTATGGGGTGTAGTGTTTACTGATTATGGAGTGTAGTGTTTACTGATTATGGGGTGTAGTGTTTACTGACTATGGAGTGTAGTGTTTACTGATTATGGGGTGTAGTGTTTAATGATTATGGAGTGTAGTGTTTACTGATTATGGGGTGTAGTGTTTACTGATTATGAGGTGTAGTGTTTACTGATTATGGGGTGTAGTGATTACTGATTATGGAGTGTAGTGTTTACTGATTATGGGGTATAGTGTTTACTGATTATGGGGTGTAGTGTTTACTGATTATGAGGTGCAGTGTTTACTGATTATGGGGTATAGTGTTTACTGATTATGGGGTGTAGTGTTTACTGATTATGGGGTGTAGTGTTTACTGATTATGGGGTGTAGTGTTTTCTGATTATGGGGTGTAGTGCATACTGATTAGGGGTTGTTGTGTTTACTGATTATGGGGTGTAGTGTTTACTGATTATGGAGTGTAGTGTTTACTGATTATGGGGTGTAGTGTTTACTGATTATGGGGTATAGTGTATACTGATTATGGGGTATAGTGTTTACTGATTATGGGGTGTAGTGTTTACTGATTATGGGGTGTAGTGTTTACTGATTATGGAGTGTAGTGTTTACTGATTATGGGGTGTAGTGCTTACTGATTAGGGGGTGTAGTGTTTACTGATTATGGGGTATAGTGTATACTGATTATGGGGTGTAGTGTTTACTGATTATGGGGTGTAGTGTTTACTGATTATGGGGTGTAGTGTTTACTGATTATGGGGTATAGTGTTTACTGATTATGGGGTGTAGTGTTTACTGATTATGGGGTGTAGTGTTTACTGATCATGGGGTATAGTGTTTACTGATTATGGGGTGTAGTGTTTGTTGATTGTGGGGTGTAGTGTTTGTTGATTATGGAATGTAGTGATTAACTGATTATGGGGTGTTGTGTTTTCTGATTTTGGGGTGTCGTGTTTACTGATTATGGGGTGTAGTGTTTGTTGATTATGGGGTGTAGTGTTTGTTGATTGTGGGGTGTAGTGTTTGTTGATTATGTAGTGTAGTGATTAACTGATTATGGGGTGTAGTGTTTACTGATTTTGGGGTGTAGTGCTTACTGGTTATGGGGTGTAGTGTTTGTTGATTATGGGGTGCAGTGTTTGTAGTTTATGGAGTGTAGTGTTTACTGATTATGGGGTGTAGTGTTTACTGATTATGGGGTGTAGTGTTTGTTGATTGTGGGGTGTCGTGTTTGTTGATTATGGAATGTAGTGATTGACTGATTATGGGGTGTAGTGTTTACTGATTTCGGGGTGTCGTGTTTACTGATTATGGGGTGTAGTGTTTGTTGATTATGGGGTGTAGGGTTTGTAGTTTATGGAGTGTAGTGTTTACTGATCATGGGGTGTAGTGATTACTGATTATGGAGTGCAGTGTTTACTGATTATGGGGTGTAGAATTTACTGATTAAGGAGTGTAGTGTTTACTGATTATGGGGTGTATTGTTTACTGATTATGGGGTGCAGTGTTTACTGATTATGGGGTGTAGAATTTACTGATTATGGAGTGTAGTGTTTTACTGATTATGGGGTGTAGTGTTTACTGATTATGGGGTGTAGTATTTACTGATTATAGGGTATAGTGTTTACTGATTATGGGGTGTAGTGTTTACTGATTATGGGGTGTAGTGTTTACTGATTATGGGGTTTAGTGTTTACTGATTATGGGGTGTAGTGTTTACTGATTATGGGGTGTAGTGTTTACTGATTATGGGGTGTAGTGTTTACTGATTATGGGGTGTAGTGCTAACTGATTAGGGGTTGTTGTGTTTACTGATTATGGAGTGTAGTGTTTACTGATTATGGGGTGTAGTGCTTACTGATTATGGGGTGTAGTGTTTACTGATTATGGGGTATAGTGTTTACTGATTATGAGGTGTAGTGTTTACTGATGATGTACAGTAGTGTTTACTGGTTATGGGGTGTAGTGTTTGTTGATTATGGGGTGTAGTGTTTGTAGTTTATGGAGTGTAGTGTTTACTGATTATGGGGTGTAGTGTTTACTGAATATGGGGTGTAGTGTTTGTTGATTGTGGGGTGTAGTGTTTGTTGATTATGGAATGTAGTGATTAACTGATTATGGGGTGTAGTGTTTACTGATTTTGGGGTGTCGTGTTTACTGATTCTGGGGTGTCGTGTTTGTTGATTATGGGGTGTAGTGTTTGTAGTTAATGGAGTGTAGTGTTTACAGATTATGGGGTGTAGTGTTTACTGATTATGGGGTGTAGTGTTTACTGATTATGGGGTGTATTGTTTACTGATTATGGGGTGTAGTGTTTTACTGATTATGGGGTGTAGTGTTTACTG
Organism: Cetorhinus maximus; assembly: GCF_964194155.1. Classification (NCBI taxonomy): domain Eukaryota; kingdom Metazoa; phylum Chordata; class Chondrichthyes; order Lamniformes; family Cetorhinidae; genus Cetorhinus; species Cetorhinus maximus. Next base: position 104,204,760 of record NC_135894.1, on the reverse strand, counting down.
ATTATGGAGTGTAGTGTTTACTGATTATGCAGTGTAGTATTTACTGATTATGGGGTGTAGTGTTTTACTGATTATGGGGTGTAGTGTTTACTGATTATGGGGTGTAGTGTTTACTGATTATGGGGTGTAGTGTTTTACTGATTATGGGGTGTAGTGTTTACTGATTATGGGGTGTAGTGTTTTACTGATTATGGGGTGTAGTGTTTACTGATTATGGGGTGTAGTGTTTACTGATTATGGGGTGTAGTGTTTACTGATTATGGCGTGTAGTGTTTACTGATTATGGAGTGTAGTGTTTACTGATTTTGGGGTGTAGTGTTTTACTGATTATGGGGTGTAGTGTTTACTGACTATGGAGTGTAGTGTTTACTGATTATGGGGAGTAGTGTTTTCTGATTATGGAGTGTAGTGTTTACTGATTATGGGGTGTAGTGTTTACTGATTATGGGGTGTAGTGTTTACTGATTATGGGGTGTAGTGTTTACTGATTATGGAGTGTAGTGTTTACTGATTATTGGGTATAGTGTTTACTGATTATGGGGTGTAGTGTTTACTGATTATGGGGTGTAGTGTTTACTGATTATGGGGTATAGTGTTTACTGATTATGGGGTGTAGTGTTTACTGATTATGGGGTGTATTGTTTACTGATTATGGGGTGTAGTAATTACTGATTATGGGGTGTAGTGTTTACTGATTATGGTGTGTAGTGTTTGTTGATAATGGAGTGTAGTGTTTACTGCTTATGGAGTGTAGTGTTTGTTGATAATGGAGTGTAGTTTTTACTGATTATCGAGTTTAGTGTTTGTTGATTATGGACTGTAGTGTTTACTGATTATGGAGTGTAGTGTTTGTTGATTATGGAGTGTAGTGTTTACTGATTATGGAGTGTAGTGTTTACTGATTATGGGGTGTAGTGTTTACTGATTATGGGGTGTAGTGTTTATTGATTATGGAGTGTAGTATTTACTGATTATGGAGTGTAGTGTTTGTTGATTATGGAGTGTAGTGTTTACTGCTTATGGAGTGTAGTGTTTGTTGATAATGGAGTGTAGTTTTTACTGATTATGGAGTGTAGTGTTTATTGATTATGGAGTGTAGTGTTTACTGATTATGGAGTGTAGTGTTTGTTGATTATGGAGTGTAGTGTTTACTGATTATGGAGTGTAGTGTTTGTTGATTATGGAGTGTAGTGTTTACTGATTATGGAGTGTCGTGTTTGTTGATTATGGGGTGTAGTGTTTACTGATTATGGGGTGTAGTGTTTGTTGATTATGGGGTGTAGTGTTTGTTGATAATGGAGTGTAGTGTTTGTTGATTATGGAATGTAGTGTTTACTGATTATGGAGTGTAGTGTTTACTGATTATGGGGTGTAGTGTTTACTGATTATGGGGTGCAGTGTTTACTGATTATGGGGTGTAGAATTTACTGATTATGGAGTGTAGTGTTTTACTGATTATGGGGTGTAGTGTTTACTGATTATGGGGTGTAGTATTTACTGATTATAGGGTATAGTGTTTACTGATTATGGGGTGTAGTGTTTACTGATTATGGGGTGTAGTGTTTACTGATTATGGGGTATAGTGTTTACTGATTATGGGGTGTAGTGTTTACTGATTATGGGGTGTAGTGTTTACTGATTATGGGGTGTAGTGTTTACTGATTATGGGGTGTAGTGCTAACTGATTAGGGGTTGTTGTGTTTACTGATTATGGAGTGTAGTGTTTACTGATTATGGGGTGTAGTGTTTACTGATTATGGGGTGTAGTGTTTACTGATTATGGGGTATAGTGTTTACTGATTATGAGGTGTAGTGTTTACTGATGATGTACAGTAGTGTTTACTGGTTATGGGGTGTAGTGTTTGTTGATTATGGGGTGTAGTGTTTGTAGTTTATGGAGTGTAGTGTTTACTGATTATGGGGTGTAGTGTTTACTGATTATGGGGTGTAGTGTTTGTTGATTGTGGGGTGTAGTGTTTGTTGATTATGGAATGTAGTGATTAACTGATTATGGGGTGTAGTGTTTACTGATTTTGGGGTGTCGTGTTTACTGATTATGGGGTGTAGTGTTTGTTGATTATGGGGTGTAGTGTTTGTAGTTCATGGAGTGTAGTGTTTACAGATTATGGGGTGTAGTGTTTACTGATTATGGGGTGTAGTGTTTACTGATTATGGGGTGTATTGTTTACTGATTATGGGGTGTAGTGTTTTACTGATTATGGGGTGTAGTGTTTACTGATTATGGAGTGTAGTGTTTACTGATTATGCAGTGTAGTATTTACTGATTATGGGGTGTAGTGTTTTACTGATTATGGTGTGTAGTGTTTACTGATTATGGGGTGTAGTGTTTACTGATTATGGGGTGTAGTGTTTTACTGATTATGGGGTGTAGTGTTTACTGATTATGGGGTGTAGTGTTTACTGATTATGGGGTGTAGTGTTTTACTGATTATGGGGTGTAGTGTTTACTGATTATGGGGTGTAGTGTTTACTGATTATGGGGTGTAGTGTTTACTGATTATGGCGTGTAGTGTTTACTGATTATGGAGTGTAGTGTTTACTGATTTTGGGGTGTAGTGTTTTACTAATTATGGGGTGTAGTGTTTACTGACTATGGAGTGTAGTGTTTACTGATTATGGGGAGTAGTGTTTTCTGATTATGGAGTGTAGTGTTTACTGATTATGGGGTGTAGTGTTTACTGATTATGGGGTGTAGTGTTTACTGATTATGGGGTGTAGTGTTTACTGATTATGGAGTGTAGTGTTTACTGATTATTGGGTATAGTGTTTACTGATTATGGGGTGTAGTGTTTACTGATTATGGGGTGTAGTGTTTACTGATTATGGGGTATAGTGTTTACTGATTATGGGGTGTAGTGTTTACTGATTATGGGGTGTATTGTTTACTGATTATGGGGTGTAATAATTACTGATTATGGGGTGTAGTGTTTACTGATTATGGAGTGTAGTGTTTGTTGATAATGGAGTGTAGTGTTTACTGCTTATGGAGTGTAGTGTTTGTTGATAATGGAGTGTAGTTTTTACTGATTATCGAGTTTAGTGTTTGTTGATTATGGACTGTAGTGTTTACTGATTATGGAGTGTAGTGTTTGTTGATTATGGAGTGTAGTGTTTACTGATTATGGAGTGTAGTGTTTACTGATTATGGGGTGTAGTGTTTATTGATTATGGGGTGTAGTGTTTACTGATTATGGAGTGTAGTGTTTGTTGATTATGGAGTGTAGTGTTTACTGCTTATGGAGTGTAGTGTTTGTTGATAATGGAGTGTAGTTTTTACTGATTATGGAGTGTAGTGTTTATTGATTATGGAGTGTAGTGTTTACTGATTATGGAGTGTAGTGTTTGTTGATTATGGAGTGTAGTGTTTACTGATTATGGAGTGTAGTGTTTGTTGATTATGGAGTGTAGTGTTTACTGATTATGGAGTGTCGTGTTTGTTGATTATGGGGTGTAGTGTTTACTGATTATGGGGTGTAGTGTTTGTTGATTATGGGGTGTAGTGTTTGTTGATAATGGAGTGTAGTGTTTGTTGATTATGGAATGTAGTGTTTACTGATTATGGAGTGTAGTGTTTGTTGATTATGGAGTGTAGTGTTTACTGATTATGGGGTGTAGTGTTTACTGATTATGGGGTGTAGTAATTACTGATTATGGAGTGTAGTGTTTACTGATTATGGAGTGTAGTGTTTGTTGATTATGGAGTGTAGTGTTTACTGATTATGGGGTGTAGTGTTTACTGATTATGGGGTGTAGTAATTACTGATTATGGGGTGTAGTGTTTACTGATTATGGAGTGTAGTGTTTGTTGATTATGGAGTGTAGTGTTTACTGATTATGGGGTGTAGTGTTTACTGATTATGGGGTGTAGTAATTACTGATTATGGGGTGTAGTGTTTACTGATTATGGAGTGTAGTGTTTGTTGATTATGGAGTGTAGTGTTTACTGATTATGGGGTGTAGTGTTTACTGATTATGGAGTGGAGTGTTTGTTGATTATGGGGTGTAGTGTTTACTGATTATGGGGTGTAGTGTTTACTGATTATGGAGTGTAGTGTTTACTGATTATGGAGTGTAGTGTTTGTTGATTATGGAGTGTAGTGTTTGTTGATAATGGAGTGCAGTTTTTACTGATTATGGAGTGTAGTGTTTGTTGATTATGGAGTGTAGTGTTTACTGATTATGGAGTGTAGTGTTTGTTGATTATGGAGTGTAGTGTTTACTGATTATGGAGTGTAGTGTTTGTTGATAATGGAGTGTAGTGTTTGTTGATTATGGAGTGTAGTGTTTACTGATTATGGAGTGTAGTGTTTGTTGATAATGGAGTGTAGTGTTTGTTGATTATGGAGTGTAGTTTTTACTGATTATGGAGTGTAGTGTTTGTTGATAATGGAGTGTAGTGTTTACTGATTATGGGGTGTTGTGTTTACTGATTATGGAGTGTAGTGTTTACTGATTATGGGGTGTAGTGTTTACTGATTATGGAGTGTAGTGTTTGTTGATAATGGAGTGTAGTGTTTGTTGATTATGGGGTGTAGTGTTTACTGATTATGGGGTGTAGTGTTTGTTGATTATGGGGTGTAGTGTTTATTGATTATGGAGTGTAGTGTTTACTGATTATGGAGTGTAGTGTTTACTGATTATGGGGTGTAGTGTTTACTGATTATGGGATGTAGTGTTTACTGATTATGGAGTGTAGTGTTTACTGATTATGGAGTGTAGTGTTTACTGATTATGGGGTGTAGTGTTTACTGATTATGGGGTGTAGTGTTTTCTGATTATGGAGTGTAGTGTTTACTGATTATGGGGTGTAGTGTTTACTGATTATGGGGTGTAGTGTTTACTGATTATGGGGTGTAGTGTTTACTGATTATGGAGTGCAGTGTTTACTGATTATGGGGTGTAGTGTTTACTGATCATGGGGTGTAGTGTTTACTGATTATGGGGTGTAGTGTTTACTGATTATGGTGTGTAGTGTTTACTGATTATGGTGTGTAGTGTTTACTGATTATGGGGTGTAGTGTTTACTGATTATGGGGTGTAGTGTTTACTGATTATGGGGTGTAGAGTTTACCGATTATGGAGTGTAGTGTTTACCGATTATGGAGTATAGTGTTTACTGATTATGGGGTGTAGTGTTTACTGATTATGGGGTGTAGTGTTTACTGATTATGGGGTGTAGTGTTTACAGATTATGGGGTGTAGTGTTTGCTGATTATGGAGTGTAGTGTTTACTGATTATGGAGTGTAGTGTTTGTTGATTATGGAGTGTAGTGTTTACTGATTATGGGGTGTAGTGTTTACTGATTATGGGGTGTAGTGTTTACTGATTATGGGGTGTAGTGTTTACTGATTATGGAGTGTAGTGTTTACTGATTATGGGGTGTAGTGTTTACTGATTATGGGGTGTAGTGTTTACTGATTATGGGGTGTAGTGTTTACTGATGATGGGGTGTAGTGTTTACTGATTATGGGGTGTAGTGTTTGTTGATTATGGAGTGTAGTGTTTGTTGATTATGGGGTGTAGTGTTTACTGATTATGGGGTGTAGTGTTTACTGATTATGGAGTGTAGTGTTTACTGATTATGGGGTGTAGTGTTTACTGATTATGGGGTGTAGTGTTTACTGATTATGGGATGTAGAGTTTACTGATTATGGGGTGTAGTGTTTACTGATTATGGGGTGTAGTGTTTACTGATTATGGAGTCTAGTGTTTACTGTTTATTGGAGTGTAGTGTTTACTGATTATGGGGAGTAGTGTTTACTGATTATTGGAGTGTAGTGTTTGTTGATTATGGAGTGCAGTGTTTACTGATTATGGAGTGTAGTGTTTACTGATTATGGGGTGTAGTGTTTACTGATTATGGGGTGTAGTGTTTACTGATTATGGAGTGTAGTGTTTGTTGATAATGGAGTGTAGTGTTTGTTGATTATGGAGTGTAGTGTTTACTGATTATGGGGTGTAGTGTTTACTGATTATGGGGTGTAGTGTTTGTTGATTATGGAGTGTAGTGTTTGTTGATTATGGGGTGTAGTGTTTACTGATTATGGGGTGTAGTGTTTACTGATTATGGGGTGTAGTGTTTGTTGATTATGGAGTGTAGTGTTTGTTGATTATGGAGTGTAGTGTTTGTTGATAATGGAGTGTAGTGTTTACTGATTATGGAGTGTAGTGTTTACTGATTATGGGGTGTAGTGTTTACTGATTATGGAGTGTAGTGTTTACTGATTATGGAGTGTAGTGTTTGTTGATAATGGAGTGTAGTGTTTGTTGATTATGGAGTGTAGTGTTTACTGATTATGGAGTGTAGTGTTTACTGATTATGGGGTGTAGTAATTACTAATTATGGGGTGTAGTGTTTACTGATTATGGGGTGTAGTGTTTACTGATTATGGAGTGTACTGTTTGTTGATTATGGAGTGTAGTGTTTACTGTTTATGGAGTGTAGTGTTTGTTGATAATGGAGTGTAGTGTTTGTTGATTATGGAGTGTAGTGTTTACTGATTATGGAGTGTAGTGTTTACTGATTATGGGGTGTAGTAATTACTGATTATGGGGTGTAGTGTTTACTGATTATGGGGTGTAGTGTTTACTGATTATGGAGTGTACTGTTTGTTGATTATGGAGTGTAGTGTTTACTGTTTATGGAGTGTAGTGTTTGTTGATAATGGAGTGTAGTGTTTGTTGATTATGGAGTGTAGTGTTTACTGATTATGGAGTGTAGTGTTTACTGATTATGGGGTGTAGTAATTACTGATTATGGGGTGTAGTGTTTACTGATTATGGAGTGTAGTGTTTGTTGATAATGGAGTGTAGTGTTTGTTGATTATGGAGTGTAGTGTTTACTGATTATGGAGTGTAGTGTTTGTTGATTATGGAGTGTAGTGTTTACTGATTATGGGGTGTAGTGTTTGTTGATTATGCAGTGTAGTGTTTGCTGATTATGGAGTGTAGTGTTTGTTGATTATGGAGTGTAATGTTAACTGATTATGGGGTGTAGTGTTTACTGATTATGGGGTGTAGTGTTTACTGATTATGGGGTGTAGTGTTTACTGATTATGGAGTGTAGTGTTTGTTGATTATGGAGTGTAATGTTTACTGATTATGGGGTGTAGTGTTTACTGATTATGGGGTGTAGTGTTTACTGATTATGGGGTGTAGTGTTTACTGATTATGGAGTGTAGTGTTTACTGATTATGGGGTGTAGTGTTTACTGATTATGGGGTGTAGTGTTTACTGATTATGGGGTGAAGTGTTTACTGATTATGGGGTGTTGTGTTTGTTGATTATGGAGTGTAATGTTTACTGATTTTGGGGTGTAGTGTTTACTGATTATGGGGTGTAGTGTTTACTGATTATGGGGTGTAGTGTTTACTGATTATGGGGTGTAGTGTTTACTGTTTATGGGGTGTAGTGTTTACTGATTATGAGGTGTAGTGTTTTCTGATTATGGTGTGTGCTTCCTTTCTGATCTCAATGCTCCGGATTGTGCCTGAGGACACGAGCAGTTGACTTCTCCCTTTCTCCATTCCCACTCTAAAATAGTAGCTGATTTGTTGCCTGATTGGAACCCGCTGCTCTCCCAGGGTCTAGCGTTCCTTCCATCCTCACGGAGATGTCTCCTTTCTGCCTGGATCCTCTTTGTCACAGCATGGCGGAGATCAGACACTTTCTGGCTGGGATGGTGTTGGAGACTGGACCTTCACCAGATGTCCTAAATCGTAATATTCTAGTGCTTTTCCAATATGTTACCCGAATAGACACTGTAGCAGATCAAACTGCTCTTTTAATGGATTGGCTTACTTTCCCCAACCTTAATGCATTTGTACCATTCCCGACATTTCCCCTTGCTGTGTCCAGATAGTTTATTCAGGGACAAGATTGAAGTTGGGATATTACATTGTGTGTATGTGGCTCACTACCTCACCAGGCGCTGTATCAATCCAGGGAGTGTACATTCAGTGCTGTCCTAGAAATGACTTCATGGCCTGATCCATTGCCATGACATTGTAATGGTCAGAGTTTATACAGGGAAAGCACAGAAGCAACATGCTGAGCGCCTGTATTGAACAGACTCTGAACCATGGGAAAAGTAGATGGGGGAGGGAGAAAGAGAAAAACAGAAAGGGGAATGAGAGTGGGAAGTGGTGAAAATGATTTGAATCTGTAATATAAAGCAGTGAATGACAATTTGATTCCCAAGAGAGCAGGGAGAAAGAATCAGAGAAAGGCAGAAGCAGAAAGGGACAAAAAAATGGATAAAGGGAGAAAGAGATAGAAAAAAACAGATGGGAAGGCATGAATAAAACAGGGCACTCAGTAAATGATAGTATAATTCAGCAGGGTTAACACATGGGTAGGAAAGTGAATCATGTTTGTCAAGTTTGTTTTTTAAGGATGTAACTAACACACAGGGTAAATAAAGGGGAACCAGTGGATGTCATGTATTTGGATTTTCATAAAGCATCAATAAGATGCTACATAAGAGGTTATTAAAAATGAGGCCACAAAATCAGGACTCATGCGGTTGGGGGTAATATATTGGCATGGATTGGGGACTGGTTAACAGACAGAAAACTGGCAGTAGGAATAAATGGGTCATTTTCAGGTTGGCAGGTTGTAACTAGGCAGGTACCACAAAGGCTGTACTGGGGTCTCAGCTATTTACAGTCTATATTCATGACTTATGGGGAGGTGGTGGCATAGTGGTATTGTCACTGGACTAGTGTTCCAGAGACCCAGGATAATGCTTTGGGGACCTGGGTTGGAATCCCACCACGGCAGATGGTGAAATTTGAATTCAATAAAAATCTGGAATTGGTGATGATTGACTGATTCACTAATGTCCTTACCTGATTAATTCACAACCTGGTCTGGCCTAAATGTGACTCCAGACCCACAGCAATGTGGTTGACTCTTAAATGCTCTCTGAACAAGGGCAAATAGGGGTAGGCAATAAATGCTGGCCTTGCCAGTGATGCCTGCATCCCATAAATGAATTAAAAAAAACTTAGAGGAGATGGATATGGTAACTTGTGCCGAAGATGTGGGCAGGATTCTCAATGAGTACCTTGTCTCTGTCCTCATTAGGGAGAGGGATGAAGCAGTTATTCTGGTTAAAGCAAGTGTGAAATATTAGATACAATACAATAATACCTACGAGCAGGAGTAGGCCACTCGGCCCCTCAGTAAGATCATGGCTGATCTGATAGTAACCTCAAATCTGCATCCCACCTACCCTCAATAACCTATCACCCCCTTGCTTACCAAGAATCTGTTTAACTCTGCCTTAATATTCAAAGACTCTTTCTCCACCTCCTTTTCAGGAAGAGAGTTCCAAAGGTGCCCGACTCTCTAAGAAAAAATTTCTCCTCATCTCTGTTTTCAATGGGCGACCCCTTATTTTTAAACAGTCACCCCCCCCACCAGTTCCAGATTCTCTCAGGAGGGGAAACATCCTTTCCACATCCACCCTGTCACGACCATCAGGATCTTACATGTTTCAATCAAATTGCCTCTTACTCTCCTAAACTCCAGCAGATACAAGCCTAGTCTGTTCAATCTTTCCTCCCATTCCGCCCATTCCAGTTATTAGCCTGGTAAATCTTTTCTGAACTGCTACCAATGCACTTACATCCTTCTTTAAATAAGGAAACCAATACTGTGCACAGTATCCAGATGTGGTTTCACTGGTGCTCTGTACAACGGAAGCATATCCTCCCTACTTTTGTATTCAATTCCCCACACAATAAATTATAACATTCTATTAGCTTTCCTAATTACTTGCTGTACTTGCATTTTAGCTTTTTATGACTCATGCACTACGATTCTAGACACCCAGGTCCCTCTGCATCTCCAAGCTCTGGGGCTGAATTTCACCCCCGTTGGGGGGGAAGTTGATGAGCGGGCGCGCACAGGCGCGCTTCCGATCAGTGCCCCCAATTGGGGCGCGGCGCCGTTTTAAATGGGCGGTCCAATTAATGCCCGCCCAGTGTGACGTCCACACAGAAGCGCTATGCACTTCCTGTGCGAGCGGGGGTGGGGGGGGGGGGGGCGGGCGGTGGGGGGGTTAACCCCAAAATTGAGAGTTCGCTCTTTTGCGCATGCACACAAAAGAGCGCACTCATCTCCCTGAGGCTAAGTGCAGTCTCAGGGAGATCGGCTCAAAATGTAAAAAACCTAAAAATCAAAAAGTAAAATTTCCCTAACCTGTCCCCTCATGTCAATGTCACATGAGTTGGGACATGTCCATAATTTTCACAAAAACTTTATTAAAATTTTTTAAAAGCTACATGAAACCTCATCCCACCCGTGGATGAGGTTTCATGTTTTTTCTAATTCGCGTCAGGGCTCCTGGCCTGCCCGACAACCTTAAGGTTGGACGGGCAGGTCCTTTAATTACTTAATTGACTCTGTCAATGGCCTCAATTGGCCATTGACAGGTTGGTGGGCGCGCAGCTGACTTTGCTGCGCCCCCACCTACCTGAAAATTTAAATGGGGCGCAGTGACATCGGGAGTTCCCCCTGATTTGGGGGGGCAAACGGGACCTGCCCCCACTCACCGACATGTAAAATCCTGCCCCTGATATCTCTCACCATTTAGATAATATGTTTCTCTTTTATTCTTCCTGTCAAAATGGACCTTTTCACATTTTCCCACATTATACTCCATTTGCCAGATCTTGGCCCATTCACTTAACCTATCTGTATCTTTTTGTAGCCTCCTTATGTCTTCTTCACAACTTACTTTCCTACCTATCTTTCTGTCATCAGCAAATTTGGCAACATCCCATCCATCCCTTCATTCGAGTCATTTATATAAATTGTAAACAGTTAAGGTCCCAGCACTGATCCCTGTGGCACACCACTCGTTACAACTTACCTACCTGAAAAAGACCCATTTATGCCTACTCTCTGCTTCCTGTTAGCTAACCAATCTTCTATCCATGTACTGGAGGGACTGACATTTTTGAAGGTGAATAAGTCACCAGGGGAAGATGGATTGTATCTCAAGCTGTTAAAGGAAGCTCGGGTGGAAATAGCAGAAGCTCTGAGGATCATTTTCCAATTTTCAGTAGATACAGGTGAGGGACCAGAGGATTGGAAGTCTGTGGATGTTGTACCATTATTTAAAAAGGGTATGAGGAATAGACCAAATAATTATAGGCCATTCAGTCTGACTTTGGTGGTGGGCAAATTAGAATCAATTCTGAGAGACAGGATTAACTGTCACTTAGAAAGGCACAGATTAATCAGGGATAGTCAACATGGTTTTGTTAGGGAAAGGTCGTGTTTTACTAAATTAATCAAATTTTTTAAGGAAGTAACAAGGAGGATTGATGAGGGTAGTGTAGTGGATGTTGTCTACATGGATTTCAGTAAGGCATTTGATAAGGTCATGCATGGCAGACTGGTCAAGAAAGTGAGATCCCATGGGATTAAGGGAAAGGTGACAGGTTGGATCCAAAAGTGGCTCAGTGACAGGTAAGAAAGGGTAATGGTTGATGGGTGCTTGTGCGAATGGAAAACGGTTTCCAGTGGTGTTCCAAAGGGCTCAGTGTTGGGGCCCTTGCTATTTACTGTATATGTTAATGATTTAGACTTAAATGTGGGAGGCCTGATTGGAGAATTTATAGATGATGCAAAAATTGGCTGTGTAGTTGATAGTGAAGAGGATAGCTGTTGACTTCAGAATTATATTAATGGTTTGGTTGAATGGGCGGAGAAGTGGCAAATGGAATTTAGTCCGGAAAAATGTGAGGTAATGCATTTGGGGAGAGCAAACAAAGCAAGGGAATACTCAATAAATGGGAGGTCATTGGGAGGGGTAGAGGAAGTGAGAGACCTTTGAGTGCATGTCCACAGGTCTCTGAAGGTGGCAGGTCAGGTGGACAAGATGGTAAAGAAAGGGTATGGAATGCTTTCCTTTATTGGGCTGGGTACTGAATACAAAATAGGGATGTAATGATGAACTGTATAAAATGCTGGTTAGGCCTTGTAATTTTGGGTACAGTTCTGGTCACCACATTACAGGAAGGACATAATTGTTCTGGAGACATTACAGAGGAGATTTACAAGAATGCTGCCAGGGCTTGAAAATTGCAGCTATGAGGAGAGACTGGATAGGCTGGGGTTGGTTACCTTAGAACAGAGGAGGCTGAGGGGTGACCTGATTAAGGTGTACAAGGTTATGAGGGGCCGAGATAGAGCAGACAGGGATTCCTTGTTTCCTCTAGCTGAGGGGTCAATTACCAGGGGGCATAGATTTAAGGTGATTGGCGGAAGGATTAGAGGGGACATGAGGAAAAACTTCTTCATTCAGAGGGCGGTGGGTGTTTGGAATTTGCTGCCTGGTTTGGTGCTGGAGGGAGAAACTCTCAACTCATTGAAAAGGCACCTGGATGTGCACCTGAAGTGCCGTAACCTGCAAGGCCACGGAGCAGGTTCTAGAAGGTGGGATTAGAATGAGCAGCTAGTTTTTAAAATGTTTTTCTTTTTCGGCTGATGCAGACATGATGGGTTGATTGGCCTGTTTCTGTGCTGTAACTTTTCTATGGTTCTATGCTTCTATGATTGAGTGTAACATTGGCTGATGGTACAAAATTAGATGGGAAAGTAAATTGTGAGGAGGATACGAAGAAGCTGCTAAAGGGTTTAGACAGCTTAAATGAATGGGTAAGAACCTGCCAGCTGTGGTATAATGTGGAGAAATGTGAAGTTATCCACCTTAATCGGAAAGATTGAAAAGCAGAATATTTTTCCCATGGAGAGAGAAATTCGGAGGGATTTGTCTGTCCTTGTGGATGACCTTGTTCACCAATGTCCTCACAGCAAGCAGTTAGAGAGCTGAATACTGTTGCGAGAAGGTTGGAGAACAAGAGTAAACAAGTCTTACAGCAATGACACACATCTGGAGTACAGTGTACACTTTTAGTCTCCTTACCTAAAGGATATATTTGCTGTAGAGGGAATGGAATGAAGATTTGCTAGACTGGGAAGAAGGGATTCTCCAAAGTGGGGAGATTGACTAGACCAGGCTTATATTCTCTGGAGTTTAGAAGAATGAAAGGTGATCTCATTGAAACATAACATTTTTGTGGGGTTTGACAGGGTGGATTTTAAATGTATTTATATTTTTCATTCACTTGTTTTTATTCACTGATCCGTTGTTCTATCCCTTTTTAAATCCCTTTTTCTCTACCTTTTCCCCAACCACCACTCCCACCCCTCACCCCATAGGGCCATCTGTCACTGGTTTCTATGTTTTGCTTTCACAGAGCACTGAGCCTTTTTCTGCTCTGAACACATTCTGCTTTCTTACTTTTATCAGCAGCTTCTTTAGTCTTTAACGCTCCCATTAACACTCCATTTTTCTTGTGTCCATGACAGCTTTGTCAATCTCTCCTTAGCCCCCACCTATCGCTGACCTTCTATCCAGCTTTTCCCACTCCACCCCCCCTTAAACAGTATAAATTCCATCACATTTCTACTTCTCTTTAGCTCTAAAGAGAGTCATATGGATTTGAAATGTTAACTCTGTTTCGCTCTCCACAGATGCTGTCAGACCTGCTGAGTTTTTCCAACATTTTCTGTTTTCATTTGTCAGGGTGGATGCTGGGTGCAACTCTTGGCTGGGGGTCGGGGGGAGGGTGGTCTAGAACACAGGGTTGCGATCTCAGAATAAGGGGTTGAACATTTAGGATTGAGATGAGGAGAAATTTCTTCAATTCTCTATCCCAGAGAGCAGTAGATGCTCAGTCATTGAGTATATTCAAGACAGAGGGCATACATTTTTGGGCACTAAGGGAATAAAGGAGATATGGGGATAGTGAAGGAAAGTATGACTGAGGTAGAGAATCAACCATGATTATACTGAATGGCAGAGCAGGTCCAAGGGACTGAATGGGCTACTCCAGTTCTGATTTCTTATGCTACACATGCGCGCACACACACACACACACACATACACACACAGCCATGGAAATCTAAGTATTGTTATCAAGATAGCACAAGTAATGACTTGGAAAGCTCACTATGCAGTAAGTTTTAATGTTTGGGGCAAAAGCAAGGCTGGCAAGGGGAATGATGCATGGGGCAAGGGGTATGGCATATGGGAATTTGAGGTATAGGACAAGGGACACTGGGATTCACAGCACATGACAGGGGGTATGGAGCATGGTAGGGTCATGGAATACGGCGCATGAGGAACAGGGTACAGGTTTGCAGGGCACAGAGGGCATGAGGTATGGATCATGGGGCACAGGTTTTAAGACAGGGGGTACAGGGCATCGTGAGTTGGCTGCACAGTTGGTGATGGGTAAAAGGTGCAGACAATCTGCATTTCAATTAATATTCAGCAGTTGGTAAATTAGCAGAAATCTGGCCAAATGATGCAGGTTGGAAGGTTGAGACCAACAGAGATAACTGGGGTCATGAAATAGAATCAAGTAGTGTTAACAGAATGTCAAATTCGCAACTGAGTACAGAATCAGTAATGGAGAGAATGAATGTTCGAATTCTAGTAGCAGACAGCAGCTAGCTGGAATAGAGGAGGTTGTTGAGGAGTTAGGGCTACTCACCATATACAAAGAGGATATACTCGGCGCTGTTGTGCCCCATGGTGTTTGCGGCCTCACAGTAATACGTGCCATTGTCGGTTTTATTCAGGGCGCTGATGATAAGTACATTTCCCTCCACCACCATCCTGTCAGGGTCAGGTAACTCAGCCCCGTCCTTCTTCCACTTCACAGCCTCAGGTCTGTAATAAGCCAATAATCAAAAATAACCATCAGCTTCCCTATCAACAACGATACATGCACACAGTGGGCATCACTTTAATGTCTCGTCAGTACAGCACTCCCTCAGTACTGACCCTCTGACAGTGCAGCACTCCCTCAGTACTGACCCTCTGACAGTGCAGCACTCCCTCAGTACTGACCCTCTGACAGTGCAGCACTCCCTCAGTACTGACCCTCTGACAGTGCAGCACTCCCTCAGTACTGACCCTCTGACAGTGCAGAGCTCCCTCAGTACTGACCCTCTGACAGTGCAGCACTCCCTCAGTACTGACCCTCTGACAGTGCAGCACTCCCTCAGTACTGACCCTCTGACAGTGCAGAGCTCCCTCAGTACTGACCCTCTGACAGTGCAGCACTCCCTCAGTACTGACCCTCTGACAGTGCAGCACTCCCTCAGTACTGACCCCCAACAGTGCAGCACACCCTCAGCACTGACCCTCTGACAGTGCAGCACTCCCTCAGTACTGACCCCCAACAGTGCAGCAATCCCTCAGTGCTGACCCTCCGACAATGCAGCACTCCCTCAGTACTGACCCCCAACAGTGCAGCACACCCTCAGCACTGACCCTCTGACAGTGCAGCACTCCCTCAGTACTGACCCCCAACAGTGCAGCAATCCCTCAGTGCTGACCCTCCGACAATGCAGCACTCCCTCAGTACTGTCCCTCTGACAATGCAGCACTCCCTCAGTACTGTCCCTCTGACAGTGCAGCACTCCCTCAGTACTGACCCTCCGACAGTGCAGCACTCCCTGAGTACTGATCCTCTGACAGTGCAGCAGGCTCTCAGTACTGACCCTCTGACAGTGTAGCACTCCCTCAATACTACCCTCTAAAGGTGCAGCACTCCCTCAGTACTGACCCTCTAACAGTGCAGCAAACCCTCAGTACTGACCCTCTGACAGTGCAGCACTCCCTCAGTACTGACCCTCTGACAGTGCAGCACTCCATCAGTGCTGACCCTCTGACAGTGCAGCACTCCCTCAGTACTGACCCTCTGACAGTGCAGCACTCCCTCAGTACTGACCCTCTGACAGTGCAGTACTCCCTCAGTACTGACCCCTGACAGTGCAGCAGGCCCTCAGTACTGACCCTCTGACAGTGCAGCACTCCCTCAGCACTGACCCTCCAACAGTGCAGTACTCCCTCAGTACTGACCCCTGACAGTGCAGCACTCCCTCAGTACTGACCCTCTGACAGTGCAGCACTCCATCAGTACTGCCCCCCAACAGTGCAGCACTCCCTCAGTACTGGCCCTCTGACAGTGCAGCACTCCCTCAGTTACGACCCTCTGGAGTGCAGCACTCCCTCAGCACTGACCTCCAATGGTGAGGCACTCCCTTGGTACTGACATTCCAACAATGCGGCACTCACTTAGGACTGACCCTCCGACATTGTAGCACTCCCTTAGTACAGACCCGACGACAGTGCAGCACTCCCTCAGGACTGACCCTGTGACAGTGCAGCACTGCTTTAGTACTGACCCACTGACAGTGCAGCACATCATCAGCACTGACCCTCTGACAGTACACACTCTTTCAGTACTGACCCTCTGACAGTGCTGCACTCCCTCAGTACTGACCCTCTGACAGTGCAGCACTCCCTCAGTACTGACCCTCCGACAATGTGGCATTCACTCAGGGCTGACCCTCCACCATTGCAGCACTCCCTCAGTACAAACCCTATAACAGTGCAGCACTCCCTCAGTACTGACCCATTGACCATGTAGCACTCCCTCACTACTGGCCCTTCGACAGTGCAGCACTCTCTCAGTAATGACTCTCTGACAGTGCAGCACTCCCTCAGTACTGACCCTGTGACAGTGCAGCACTGCCTTAGTACTGACCCACTGACAGTGCAGCACACCATCAGCACTGACCCTCTGACAGTACACACTCTTTCAGTACTGACCCTCTTACAGTGCAGCACTCCCTCAGTACTGACTCTCTGACAGTGCAGCACTCCCTCAGTACTGACTCTCTGACAGTGCAGCACTCCCTCAGTACTGACCCTCCGACAGTGCAGCACTGTTGTGGAGAACAGGTGGTGTAGCAATGATGTCTCTGGCCTAGTAATCTAGAGGCCCAGGTTAATGCTCTGGGGATATGGGTTCAAATCCCACCACAGCAGTTCGTGGAATTTAAATTCAGTTAATAAATGTGGAATTAAAAGATTTTCTAATGGTGACCATGAAGCCATTGTCGATTGTTGTAAAAACCCATCTGGGTCACTAATGTCCTTTAGGGAAGGAAATCTACCGTCCTTACCTGGTCTGGCCTACATGTGAATCCAGACACACAGCAATGTGGTTGACTCTGAAATGGCCTAGCAAACCATTCAGTTGTATCAAAGTTGAAGTCTAAAATGAATGAATGAATGAAGTCTAAAAGGAATGAAACCGGACAGACCACCCGGCATCAACCTAGGGACCAGAAATGACAGCAGCAAACTGAGCCCTGTCGATCCTGCAATGTCCTGCTTACTAATATGTGGGGACTAATGCCTAAAGTGGGAGAGCTGTCTCACAGACTAGTCAAGCAACAGCCTGACATAGTCATACTCACAGAATCAGACCGTATAGATAATGTCCCAGACACCACTGTCACCAGAGGTGGTAGCACAGTGGTATAAAGGCAGGAGGGTGTCACCCTGGGAGTCCTCAAAATCGACTCTCGACCCCATGAAGTCTCATGGTGTCAGGCCACACATCGTAAGGAAACCTCTTGCTGATTACTATGTACCATCTCCCTCAGCTGATGGATCAGTGCTCCTCCATGTTGAATACCACTTGGAGGAAGCACTGAGGGTGGCAAGGGTGGAGAATATACTCTGGGTGGGGGACTTCAATGTCCATCACTACTGACGAGCTGGCCAAGTTCGAGAGGACATTGCTGCTAGACTGGGTCTGTAACAAGTGGTGAGGGAACCAACACAAGGGAAAAACATACTTGACCTCATCCTCACCAACCTGCCTGTTGCAGGTTGTTATGGCGCAGCTGATGGTAAATGCTGAGTTGTTCAAATCCCAGAGGGAAACTTGAAACAACTGCCACAGCTATTTTTCAATTTGTATGTTTCGAGATGTGGGCTCAAATTCGGTAATAATAAAACTACTGAGCCTTTTAGATTTTTCACAAAACTAGATTAAACATTTATTGATAAGATAAATGGCTTTAAGCACATACCTATGTCTGCAAGTTACTATAATAGTAACTTTTAAATCCTAATTAATCTAACTCCCAGCTAAACTTGCATTAAGGCAACAGTAAGACACATAAATTTTAAAAGGCCCCGGCAAAGAAACATGATATCCTGAACGATCCAACTCAAAGTGAGTTTCCTTAACTTCAGTTCTTTGCAGACAGCAGCTTGAGGCTTAGATGCTGAAGGCTTTTCACACTTGTTAGACCTTAAAATGCCTGCCTTTACACACAGCCTTCTCTCCTTTATACATATTTTCCCCTTTGAATGCAAATTACCATTGTTTCACTATGTCTTTAGACTTTACATCCCTGATCACAAAAATCTCCCATAGTACTAATTTTTACCAGTAATCTTTGGGAAAAACAAACACACTGTTTCTGAACTTCACCTAGCTAAGAGGCACATTTCACCCCTCCTTTGAAAACAATCTAGTGTGGTTTATTTAAAAATGGAAATGTCCTTTTTTGCCTTACATTCTAAACTTCCCCCATGTTTACCTACTTAACATTTCAAACCCAGTTTATCTTCTGACACATCAAAGCCTTCAGGCCAGCTGCCTTTAATCCAATTAAGTCTCACACACACACACACACACACACACAGACACAGATACCACTATTTTACAATAAATTCCAATAACATTATATCTTCCTGACATCTCCTTCCTTATTGAAAAATGAACCTTCATAATTTAAAAAGACGGCTTCAGTTTTATTAACCTATTTATAGTATCTCCTATACTTCACTATGTGCTTACACTATTACATTACCAGATGCATGCATCAACATAACAATATATATACAAATCCTTTGTATCAATAGAGATCATTCCAGTTGTGCCCAGGTTTTAAATGTCTAATCTTCCCTTTAACCATCAGCTCTTGATAGTGCATCTGCAATCAGATTTTCTCATCCCGTTACATGTATAATCTGTAGATTAAATGGTTGCCGTAATAAACTCCATCTGAATAGCTTGGCACTTCTGTCTCAAAATGTGTCCAGAAACTTTAAAGGATTGTGGTCTATATAAACAATTGTTTCTGACGAATTGTTTGCAACATAAATCTCAAAATGCTGCAAGGCTAACACCAAACCCAAGGTCTCCTTTTCAATCATTGAATATCTTCTGTTGCACATTCAACTTCCGTGAAAAATACCCTATCAGTTTTTCAATTCCATTTTCATCTTCTTGTAACAGTACAGCCCCAATGCCTGTATCACTTACGTCAACGGCCAACTTAGATTGCTTGGTGTAATTGGGTATGGCCAACACTGGTGTTGTAGTTAATACAGTTTTCAAACTGTCAAATGCCTTCTGACACTCCAATGTCCATTGAGACTTCTTGTTCTTTTTAATAGTTCAGTCAGTGGAGCAAACACACTGCTAAAATTTGGTAGCAAAACCCACTCATGCCCAGAAATTTCGAAACTTCTCGTTTCATTGAAGGCACTGGGAAATCCATGATAGCCTTGACTTTCACATCGCTCAGAGCCACCTTACCATGTCCAATGGTATGGCCTAGATTCGTAACTCGCGCTTTTGCAAATTCACTTTTAGCCACGTGCACCACTAAATAGGCTTCTTGTACTTGAGTAAATAATTCTTCCAGATGTTGTAAATACTCCTCCCATGTCTGACTGAAAACTGTCAAGTTGTCAACATACACAGCACAATTGCTCAGACCTGCAATTACTTTGTCAGTCTTTGAAATGTTGCAGGTGCATTTATCATACCAAACGGCATGGCTTTAAACTGATATACTCCATCTGGGGTCACAAAAGCCAAAATCTCTTTTGCCCTCTCTGATCACGGTACCTGCCTCCGATAACTGTAGCAAGTCAAGCTTTGTGATAAATCTTGATTGTCTCACTTTCTCAATATAATCTTCCAACTGTGGTATAAGATATGAATCCGCTTTTGTCTCCGCATTCACCTTTCGATAGCCCACACACAGTCTTTGTGTTCCACCCGGTTTCGGTACCAGCACAATAGGTGAACTCCAGTTACTGAAACTAGACTCAATGGTATCATTTTGAAGCATGAAATCAATTTCTTTCTGTACTTGTGATAAATTTGATGGATTTAATCTATAAGGTTGTTGCCTTAGCGAAGATGAAACTTGTACAGACACATCATGTATAGCTAAATTTGCCCTCCCAACTTATTTCCACAAATATCTTTGTGTGACTGCAATAACCTCTCCAAATCACTTTGACACTTGTCTGGAAGGTAACTCAATATTACATTTAAAATTTCAAGTACTCCTTCGTTATCCAATTTGATTAGAGGAAAATCAATTTCAGAATATTGCATTTCTACGTCTTTCTCATTATCTACCCCCATTAACACTTCCTTATGGTCCTCTTCCCTGTCAAAATACTTTAAAACCATATTTACATGACACATCCTCTGCTTCTTTCTTCTATCTGGAGTATTAAATAATTCACTTCACTCAATTTCTTTTCAATCCTGTAAGGCCCACTAAACCTTGCCTTTAATGAGTCACTCAGTACTGGTAACAGAATTAATACTTTCTCTCCTGCAACAAAACTACGAGTTGTAGCTTTCCAGTCTGCGTTCATTTCCATCACTTGCTGTGGTATCTTTAAATATTCCCTTGCCAACTCACATACTCTGTCCAATCCCTCTCTTAAATTTGATACATTATCCAGGAGAGTGGTTTCTGAATTTTGACCCACCAATTTCTCATGAATCAATTTCAGTGGTCCTCTCACCCCATGACCATAAACTGGTTCAAAAGGACTAAAACCAGTCGATGCATTAGGAGCATTCCTAATAGCAAATAACAGGAATGGAATTCCCCTTTCCCTATTCTGTGGATAATTCTGACTATACGCCTTCATCATAGTTTTTAAAGTTTGATGCCATCTTTCCGAAGCTCCTTGTGACTCAGGATGATAAGCTGTTGACTTAAACTGTTTTATTCCCAAACTGTTCATTACTTCTTTAAACAGCTGTGACATGAACTTTGAACCTTGATCTGATTGTATTTCTTCAGGTAAACCATATCTTGTAAAAAACTTAGTTAACTCTTCGACAATTTTCTTTGTTGTAATTTTTCTCAAAGGTGTTGCTTCAGGAAACCTGGTGGACACATCCATTATTGTCAGTAAGTACTGACTTCCACTTTTTGTCTTAGGGAAGGGTCCTACACAATCAATCATGACCCTAGTAAAAGGTTCTTCAAATGCTCTAATTGGGATTAAAGGTGCTGACTTAATCACTGCTTGTGGTTTCCCTATCATCTGACATGTGTGACATGTTCTACAGCATCTGACTACATCCCTCTGCAATCCAGGCCAAAAAGAAATGTTTTTGTATCTTCGCCTGTATCTTCCTAATTCCTAAATGTCCCCCCCATTGGAATTTCATGAGCTATCCTCAGAATCTCATTTCTATATCCAAATGGTAGTACAACATGATGCACCTCCCTCCAGCTTCCATTTGTTGAAGCGTGATAAAGTCTCTAATTTCTCATTAAAACACTACCCTTAAGGGAAAAACATTCTGGAATACATTTTGCCTCTGTTTCTGAGTAGGCTGTCTGATATAAATGTTTTATTTGCAAATCCTTTTTCTGTAACTCCACTAACCTCCTTGAGTTAAACACTTCAGCTGAATTGTCTCTGTCTTTCTTCCTGAACAAGCTTATCAAACACAGTGTCAGCTAATTAGATTTCCACACCTTCTCCCTGCCTTTGAACTTCCTGTTCTTCTTATTTCAACCTATGAGCCTGTGATCTCGTTATCACACAATCTGGAAACAATCCAGGATACTCTCTCTGCAACACTTCTGTTGAAAACACTTCTACAGGCTGCTCAACTACCATAGACATCACCCACATTTGTGATCCAGCTATATCATTACCAAGAATACACTGAACCCCTGCAATGGGCAAGTTTTCCACTACTCCAACAATCACCTCATCTGTTTTCCATTTACTCTTTAAATCTACGTTCCACAATCGAATAGGTTTAGCATCTCCATGAACTCCACTTATTATCACCTGTTCTTGCAAAACCCCCACTGAACAACAAATGTCACTATCTCACAACATTACGGATTGACTAGCCCCTGTGTCTCTTAAAACTTTAACACCGTTACCTACTCCACCCTGTACACATGGAAAGACTTTCCCTTCACACACAAAATCTTTAAACATTTCTGAAACCTGCTTCTCTGAATTCTCCTGGGTAATTTGTGAACACATTCCCACTTCTTTACCTATTACTGATTCTCCCTGTTTTACCTGAACACAAACCATTGTTTTTTCCTGTGCCTGAACCTCAGAATCCACAGTACTTTTACTTCCAGTACTTTTCTGCACCCCTATAATTCCAGCAGATTGTCCCTGCAATTTCCAGCACACAGATTTTGTGTGTCCAATTTTATTACAGTGAAACACCTCAATTTTCGAATGTCTCTTCTACCCTTAGCACTTTCCTTTTTATTCTGAGAAAGAACTTCCTGCGAATTTCCACCTTCTCTTCCCTGACTACCAACCTTCTTTCCACCTTCACACTTTTTATCCTTTTCTGATTTAAAAAGGTGACGAGAAAAAGGTTTAACTTTATGAACTAACTCATGGTCATCAGCTATCTCTGCTGCTTGTCTTACTGTTTTAACCCTCTGTTCCTCCACATGAGTTCTCACAACTGAAGGAATTGAATCTTTAAATTCTTCCAAAAGGATGAACTCTCTAAGAGCTGCACATGTTGTCTCTATCTTTAATGCCTGTATCCACCAGTCAAAATTACTTTGTTTTACCCTTTCAAACTCAATATAAGTTTGCCCAGGCTGTTTCTTCATATTCCTAAATTTCTGTTTGTATGGCTCAGGGACCAACTCATATGCACTCAAAATAGCCTTTTTTTTTTACCACATCATAGTTCACTGACATTTCTTCTGGCAGTGAAGTATAAACCTCATGTGTTCTACCCACCGACTGGATTGTAACAACAATGTCCAGTTTTCCTGTGGCCATTTCATCTGTTTAGCTATTTTATATTATTCATTCATGGGATGTGGGTGATGCTGCCCTTG
Source organism: Cetorhinus maximus (assembly GCF_964194155.1). Classification (NCBI taxonomy): domain Eukaryota; kingdom Metazoa; phylum Chordata; class Chondrichthyes; order Lamniformes; family Cetorhinidae; genus Cetorhinus; species Cetorhinus maximus. The sequence goes on along the minus strand of NC_135894.1, from coordinate 104,181,674 downwards.
TTGAGAGGGTATTTAAGAGTCAGCCACATTGCACTGGGTCTGGAGTCACATGTAGGCCAGACCAGGTAATGACAGCAGATTTCCTTCCCTAAAGGACATTAATGAACCAGATGGGTTTTTATGACAATTGGTAAAGGTTTCATGGTCATCATCAGGCTTTTAATTCCAGATTTTTATTGAATTCAAATTTCACCATCTGCGGTGAACCTAAGTTCCAGGGCATTACCCTGGGTCGCTGTCTACCAGTCAGTGACAATACCACTATGCCAGCACCTCCCCTCAAATTAATTAAAGAATGCTGCCACATCTCTTTCTTCAAACTTTAGAAGAGTTTGTACAAATTTAAACATTTCCCCATCGGGTTTTAGGTTAAAGGTTTTTTCATCATCAGAACTTTCCTCAGAATCTGATGTCTCCTTTTTAAAATCCAGCTTTTTAAGCCGATATTCACTGTCTCTTTTCTTCATTCTCTCTTCCATTGCTAACTTTTCCCTCTGGAGATCAAGTTTTTGCATTTCCATTTCTTTTTGAAATAATCTCTCCTTTTCCCTTTCTTTTCCTGCCACCTCTAGTTCCAGTTTCATTTTCATTTACAATTCTTTTTCCTTTTCGTTTGCCCCCAAATCAAGGTTTCTCCGTTCCTTTGCTTGTTCCAATTCAGGCCTCTTCACTTCTGACTGAAGTCTCACTACCTCCAGCTGTGACTTACTAGTGTCAGGTATGACTTCCAACTTTAAATGCTGTGATATGCCTTCAATTATATCTGCTGTCTTAGCCCCTGCAGGTAACCCCAATTATAATTTAACCATCAATTCCATTAACTTAACTTGAGTTACCTTTTGTAAACCAGCCAAAGTTATAACTTCAACTCCCAGACAAGTCTGAGCAACTGCCAAAGCCATATTGCAGTCATAGAGTCATAGGGTCATAGAGGTCTACAGAACAGAAAAAGGCCCTTTGGCCCATCGAGTCTGCACCGGTCAAACAAGTACCTAACTACTCTAATCTCATTTTCCAGCACTAGGCCCATAGCCTTGTATGCCATGGCATCGCAAGTGCTTATCCAAATACTTCTTAAATGTTATGAGGGTTTCTGCCTTTACCATCCTTTCAGGCAGTGAGTTCCAGATTCCCACCACCCTCTGGGTGAAAAAATTCTTCCTCACATCCCCTCTAAACCTCCTACTCCTTACCTTAAATCTATGCCCCCTGGTTATTGATCCCTCCAACATGGGGAAAAGTTCCTTCCTGTCTACCCTATCTATGCCCCTCAATTTTATACACCTCAATCATGTCCCCCCTCAATCTCCTCTGCTCCAGGGAAAATAACCCCAATCTATCCAATCTCTCCTCATAACTAAAACTCTCCAGCCCAGGCAGCATCCTGGTAAATCTCCTCTGCACTCTCTCTAGTGCAATCACATCCTTCCTATAATGCGGATTCCGGAACTGCACACAATCTCACCACTTCAAAAAACCTCACACCAACTCGTGAATTCAAAGTGCTTCTCATATTCATAGCCTTAAGATTCACCAATTCCAACTCAATCAAGGAATTTCAAAGATATCCAGCAAAAAGCCCCCAACAATGTTATGGTGCAGCTGATGGTAATTGTTGAGTTGTTCAAATCCCAGAGGGAAACTTGAGACAACTGTCACAACTACTTTTCAATTTATATTTTTCGAGATACAGGCTTTGAATTCAGTAGTAATAAGGCCACTGAGTCTTATAGGTTTTTACAAAACTAGGTGAAACATTTATTAATAATCAAAATGGTTTAAAGCACATACATATGTCTACAAATTACTACTATATTAACTTCTATATCCCTTAATTAATCTAATTCCCAGTTACACTTTTGTTAAGGCAACAGTAAGACACATAGATTTTAAAAGGCCCAGGCAAAGAAACATAATATCCTGAACAATCCAATTCAAAGTGAGTTTCCTTAACTTCAGTTCTTTGTAGACAGCAGCTTGAGGCATGGATGCTGAAGGCTTTTCACACTTGTTACATCTTAAAATGCCTGTCTTTACACACAGCCTTCTCTCCTTTATTCATATTTTACCCTTTGAATGCAAATGACCATTGTTTCACTATGTCTTTAGACTTTACTTCCCAGATGATAAAAATCTCTCATAGTACTAATTCTACCAGTAATCATTGAGAAAAGTAAACACACTGCTTCTGAACTTTATCTTGCTAGGTGACACATTTCACCCCTCCTTTGAAAAAAATCTAGTATGGCTTATTTAAAAATGGAAATGTCCTTTTACACCTTACATTCTAAACTTCCCCCATGTTTACCTACTTAACATTTCAAACTCAGTTTATCTTCTAACACATCAAAGCCTTCAGACCAGCTGCCTTAAATCCAATTAAGTCTCTCTCACTCACACACACACTCATACATATCGACACAGATACTACTATTTTACAATAAATTCCAATACATTATTATATCTTCCAGATACAGATACATCTCTGTGATAGTATCGGTAGGAGTGACCAACACACTGTCCTTGTGGAGACAAAGTGCCGTCTTCACATTGAGGATTCCCTCCATCATATTGTGTGGCACTACCACCATGCTAAATGGGATAGATTTCAACAGCTGTAGCAACCCAAGACTGGTCATCCATATGGCTTCAGCAGCAACAGAATTATACTCAAACACAATCTGTAACCTCATGGCCTGGCATATCTCCCACTCTACCATTACCACCAAGCCAGAGGATCAACCCTGGTTCAATGAAGAGTGCAGGGGGGCATGCCAGGAGCAGCACCAGGCATACCTAAAGATGAGGTGTCAACCTGGTGAAGCTATAAAACAAGACTACTTGCATGCCAAACAGAATAAGCAGCAAGTGATTGACAGAGCTAAGCGATTCCACAACCAATAGATCATATCTAAGCTCTGCATTCCTGCTGCATCCAGTCGTGAATGATTTTGGGTAATTAAGCAACTAATTGGAGGAGGAAGCTCCACTAATATCCCCATCCTCAATGATGGGGGAGCCCAGCACATCAATGCAAAAGATAAGGCTGAAGCATTTGCAACAATCTTCAGCCAGAAAAGCTGAGTGGATGATCCATCTCAGCCTCCTCTGGAGGTCCCCAGCATCACAGATGCTCGTCTTCAGCCAATTTGATTGACTCCATGTGATATAAAGAAGCGGCTGAAGGCACTGGATACTGCAAAGGTTATGGGCCCTGACAATATTCCAGCAATATTATTGAAGACTTGTGCTCCAGAACTTGCCGCGCCCCTAGCCAAGCTGTTCTAGTACAGATACAACACTGGCATCTACCTGGCTATGTGGAATATTGCCCAGGTATGTCCTGTACACAAAAAGCAGGACAAATCCAATCCGGCCAATTAGCACCCCATCAGTCTACTCTCCATCATTAGCGAAGTGATGGAAAATGTCATTGACAGGTCTATCAAACGGCACTTACTGAACAATAACCTGCTCACTGGCGCTCAGTTTGGGTACCACAAGGGTCACTCAGCTCCTGACCTCATTACAGCTTTGATTCAAACATGGACAAAAGAGCTGACATCCTGAGGTGAGGTGAGAGTGACTGCCCTTGACATCAAGACTGCATTTGACCGAGTGTGGCATCAAGGAGCCCTAGCAAAACTGGAGTCAATGAGAATTGGGGGAAAACTGGTCCACTGGCTGGAATCATACCGAGCACAAAGGAAGGTGGTTGTGGTTGTTGGAGGTTAAACATCTCAGTCCCAGGACATCACAGCAGGAGTTCCTCAGGATAGTGTCCTGGGCCCAACCATCTTCAGCTGCTTCATGTTAAGAAGATATAATAATGTATATAATGTTGTTGGAAATTATGTTAAGATAGAGCTCTACTAGTGTCTGTGTTTATGTGTGTGTGTGTGTGTGTGTGTGTGTGTCTTAATTGGATTAGAGCCAGCTGATCTAGAGGCTTTGATATATAGAAGAAAAGTAGGTTTGAAATGTTAATTAGGTGAACATAGGGGGGAGTTTTCTCCCCGTGAGGTGGGCCGGTCAGGAGTGGGCGCGGGCTGGCGTGGAGCCGATCACCATCTGCAATCGGCTGCCAATTAAGGTCTGCCTAGTGTGACGAGCACCCAGAGGTGCTAAGCGCTACCTGTGCGCGCGGGGGGAGGAGGGAGAGTCGGGGCCTGCGCTCTTTCGTGTATCGCGTGAAAGGCCGCAGAAATCTCCCCGAGGCACGGAGCTGCCTCAGGGAGATTAAGTTCAGTCATAAAGATGGGAAAAACAAAAAAAATAAAATTATTCAGACATGTCCCCTCATGTGACATTGTCACATGAGCTGGGACATGTTTATGAATTTTCATAAAACATTTTATTTAATTAATAAACCCTTCATGAAACCTCATCCCGCCCGTGAATAAGGTTCCATGAAAAATGCGAAGGCCGCCTGGGCTCTTTGCCTACCCCCCCTACCTTAAGGTTGGACAGGCAGCCCTGACAGTACTTTAATTAATTCATTAAAGGCTTTAACAGGCCTTTGACTCTGAGTCCGGTGCGCGCCAGCTGAACTGAAGGTCGGAACAACGCGCGGTGACGTTGGGACACACGCCCGATGTCACCGTGCATCATGTTACGCGTTGGTTTGCCGGGGTGGGCCCTACACGCCAAACAGAAGATTCTGCCCATGGGGAAGTTAGAAGGTGAAGTGTAAAGTGGGCAATTTGCATTTTTGAAATAAACCATTCAAAGAATGGGTGGAATATTACAGCTGGCCAGAAGAAGCCAAACAATGTGTTTATTTTTTCCAAAGTTTACTGATAACATTGGTGCTGTGAAAGGGTTTTATTGTCAGAAGAGGTAAAGTTCAAAAAACTGGTGATACAATGAGAATTTTCATTCAAAAAAATGTATAAAGGAAGAGAAAGCTGTTGGTAAAAGAAGAGGGGTCCTAAGATCTAAAGCCTCCAGCCTGTAAGCCTCAACCTGCTGTCTGCAGGGACCCAGAGCTGAAAGAAACTCATTTTGGATTGGAACTGTCCAGGGTGTGCTTTGCCCAGGGTCTGTTTAAATCTCCGGGCTGAATTTTCCCCCTGTCGGGGCTGCGCTGCCATTTTACGTGGGATGGGCCAGTTACAGCCCGCCCAGCGTGACGCTCACCCAGAAGCATTGAGAGATCCCTGTGCGAGCTGGGGTGGGGGGGGAATTCCCTGAGTCAGGGTCTGTGCTCTTTCCTGCACAGACGTGCCTCAGGGAGATCAGTTTGATATTTGAAAATTTAAATAAAGGGGAAAAAAAACTTTTAAAACATGTCCCCTCATGTGACAGTGTGAATTAATTTTTGGTGGATGAGGTTCCATGAAAAAAACGAAGGCCTAAGGTTGGATGGACAGCTCATTTAACTGTGTTAATCAGTTTTTAACAGGCCTTAATAGGCCTTTGAGAGTTCGTTGTGCGCGCAGCTGACTTGGCAGCACACCCGCTGAACTGACAATCTAACTGACGTGTGGTGATGTCGGGACACCCGCCCGGTGTCACTGCGTGTCACTTTACACATCGGCTCAGTGACCAGAACATCCTCCTCAATGTGTTTTACTGTTGCCTCAACGCGGGTGTAACTGGGAGTCGGATTAATTAGAGGATTTTTGGAAGTTATTATAGTAGTAATTTGTAGACATATATAAATGCTTACAATATTATAACTAATCATTGTTTAATTTAGTTTTATAAAAACCTCTTGGGACTGAACTGAATTCAAAAACTGCATCTTGAAGCACACAAATTGCAAAAATTGGTTATGACAGTTGTTTCAAGTTTCCCTCTGGGATTTAAACAACTCAGCATTTACCATCAGCTGTGTCATAATATCATCAATGACCTTCCTTCCATCATAAGGTCAGAAGTGGGGATATTCGCTGATGATTGCACAATGTTCAGCACCATTCACAACTCCTCAGATACTGAAGCAGTCCATGTCCAAATGCAGCAAGACCTGGACAATATCCAGGCTTGGGCTGACAAGTGGCAAGTAACATTCACACCATACAAGTGTCAGGCAATGACTATCATCCTTTGACATACAATGGCATGACCATCACTGAACCCCCCCACTATCAACATCCTGGGAGTTACCATTGACCAGAAACTGAACTGGACTAGCCATATAAATACTGAGGCTACAAGAGCAGGTCAGAGGCTGGGAATCCTGCAGCGAGTAACTCACCTCCTGACTCCCCAAAGCCTGTCCACCATCTACTAGGCACAAGTCAGGAGTGGGATGGAATACTCCGCACATGCCTGGATGAGTGCAGCTTCCACAACACACAAGAAGCTGGACACCATCCAGGACAAAGCAGCCCGCTTGATTGGCACCACATCCACAAACATTCACTCCCTCCACCACCGATGCACAGTAGCAGCGTGTGCACCATCTACAAGATGCACTGCAGGAATTCACCAAGGCTCCTTCCAAACCCACTACCTTCTATAAGGACAAGGGCAGCAGATAGATGGGAACACCACCAACTGGAAGTTCCCCTCCAAGCCACTCACCATCCTGACTTGGAAATATATCACCGTTCCTTCACTGTCGCTGGGTCAAAATCCTGGAATTCCCTCCCTAACAGCACTGTGGGTGTACCTACACCACATGATTCTTTGAGTCCTTATGACTCTTCTTCAGCTTGGTGGTGGGTGTGATGGTGGAGGGCTGGGTACCCCTCATATTTTATGTGACCCCTACCGAAAACACAGCTGGTGGGGGCCTGAAAAATCCAGCCCCTGGTGTTTAATAATGCTGCTGCAAAGCACCTCGGGCTGTTTCACTGCGTTGAAGATAATGTTTGAATGCAAGACATTGACTTCACTGCTCAAAGGCACAGGCCCAGCACTCTCATTGGCAAATGACCAACTGGACACTGGGCTGCCATAGGCCTGGTGGGGAGAGATGGGGGAGCGTGGGCTTTGAACAAGAAGTTTTAATCATATCGTTGTGGGGAGCTTGACTACTTCCTCTGAGCTAGGGAGAGAAAAGATCAGCCCAGATTATGGCTCCCAATCAGAAAATATGTTACAGGAAATTGGACGAGAACTGGGTCTGGGATGCACACTACAGTCAAATAGCCCACACAGATGTAGGATGGCCAGCCCAATGCGAGTGATTGGGATGGGCGAGGAGGGCGCGCAGCATTCTGAGATGGCAGAAGTATGATGAGAATGGGTGACTGTGGAGAGTAGGGGAGAAACTGGAGGGGAAAGAAATCAGGATTGAGGGAGAGGAAGAGAGAGAGAAAGAGAGAGACAATATTACAAAGTGAAGTAAATGGGCTCATTAGGGAGCAATACTTGCTTTCATCACTTGCCTGTGTGTTCAATATTCCCCCTTGATAATTCTTCCTGTCAATTGTGATGATCAGGTAGTACAGAGCTGCTGGTAAAATAGCAGCAGTTCCAGAGCATGTGAGAAATGTGCCAGAGTGACAGATAATGAGCTGGTGGGTACTAACACAGATTTAAAAACAATTTGCAATCTCGGGAGTGCTGCCAATGGGACAGTCAATCTCTTGGATCAATTTAGTTTTACAATCAGCAGGCAATCCCTAATCAAAATTATTTGCAACTTCAGTTTACATGTACAAGAGTTTAGCAGAGTCTGACTATTCTCTGTCACTGAGAGGTCAACATGTACGTGTGGTTCCTGATTATAGTTGATTAGAAGCAACTAACAGTGATTTCTGTAGTTAAATGAGGCCATCTGCCTGGATGACAGAGTTTGATTCAGACAGACCAGTATGAGCCAAATATCTAATCAGTCTGCCATAAGCCTAACTCCATCAAGAGGAGCACTGTCAGCAGTAGCCAGGGATTAGAGGGAGACATAACAGAGCATCCAGAGACTCCTTCAGAGACAAAGGTCCAACAAGGGCTGTGAATGTTAGCTCTTTGCATCCTGAGAGGAGATGCTTCACTGAGTTTCTAAAATTTATTTATAGGATCATAGAACGGTTACAGGAGGAGGCCATTTGACCTGTCGTGTCTGTGCTGACTTTTTGAACGGGTAACTCACGTCATGCTATTCCCCTGTCATTTCGCTGTAGTCCTGCAAATTCTTTCTCATCGCATAACCAGCAATTACATTTCGAAAACCCAGATTGACCCTGTCTCCACCACACTCTCAGACAGTGCATTCCAGATCCTAGCCACTCGATTAACTGTCTCCACCTCACTCTCAGGCAGGGCGTTCCAGACCCTAACCACTCGATTGACCCTCTCTCCGCCTCACTCTCAGACAGTGCGTTCCAAACCCTAACCACTCGATTAACTGTCTCCATCTCACTCTTAGACAGTGCATTCCAGACCCTAACCACTCGATTAACCCCGTCTCCACCTCACTCTCAGGCAGTGCATTCCAGATCCTAACCACTCGATTGACCCTGTCTCCCCCACACTCTCAGACAGTGCATTCCAGACCCTAACCACTCGATTAACCCTGTCTCCCCCACACTCTCAGTCAATGCATTCCAGACCCTAACCACTCGATTGACCCTGTCTCCACCTCACTCTCAGGCAGTGCATTCCAGATCCTAACCACTCGATTGACCCTGTCTCCCCCACACTCTCAGACAGTGCATTCCAGACCCTAACCACTCGATTGACCCTGTCTCCCCCACACTCTCAGACAGTGCGTTCCAGATCCTAACCACTCGATTGACCCTGTCTCCCCCACACTCTCAGACAGTGCGTTCCAGACCCTAACCACTCGATTGACCCTCTCTCCGCCACACTCTCAGACAGTGCATTCCAAACCCTAACCACTCGATTGACCCTGTTTCCACCACACTCTCAGACAGTGCATTCCAGATCCTAACAACTCGATTGACCCTGTCTCCACCACACTCTCAGACAGTGCATTCCAGATCCTAACCACTCGATTGACCCTGTCTCCACCACACTCTCAGACAGTGCATTTCTCGCCATTGCTTCTTTGCCTTCTATCCATGCCCTCTGACTCTCGATCCTTCCACCACTCTCACTTTACTCTGTCCAAACCCCTCCTGATTCTGAATACCTCTTTCAAATCTCGTCTTAATGATCTCTCCTGCAAGGAAAGCAATCCCAACTTCTCCAGATAACTGAAGTTCCTCATCCATTCTCATGAATCTTCTCTGCACTCTCTCTAATGCCTTCACATCCTCTCCAAAGCGTGAAGCTCAATCACAGAATTACAGAATCTCACAGTGCAGAAGAGGCCCTTCGGCCCATCGAGTCTGCACCGACACATGAGAAACACCTGACCTACCTACCTAATCCAACTTACCAGCACTTGGCCCATAGCCTTGAATGTTATGATGTGCCAAGTGCTCATCCAGGTACTTTTTAAAGGATGTGAGGCAACCCGCCTCCACCACCCTCCCAGGCAGCGCATTCCAGACCACACCACCCTCTGGGTAAAAAAGTTTTTCCTCACATCCCCCCTAAACCTCCTGCCCCTCACCTTGAACTTGTGTCCCCTCATGACTGACCCTTCAACTAAGGGGAACAGCTGCTCCCTATCCACCCTGTCCATGCCCCTCATAATCTTGTACAACTCGATCAGGTCGCCCCTCAGTCTTCTCTGCTCCAGTGAAAACAACCCAAGTCTATACAACCTCTCTTCATAACTTAAATGTTTCATCCCAGGTAACATCCTGGTGAATCTCCTCTGCACCCCCTCCAGTGCAATCATATCCTTCCTATAATGTGGTGACCAGAACTGCACACAGTACTCCAGCTGTGGCCTCACCAAGGTTCTATATAACTCCAACATGACCTCCCTACTTTTGTAATCTATGCCTCGATTGATAAAGGCAAGTGTCCCATATGCCTTTTTCACCACCCCACTAACATGCCCCTCTGCCTTCAGAGATCTATGGACACACACGCCAAGGTCCCTTTGTTCCTCAGAACTTCCTAGTGTCTTGCCGTTCATTGAATACTTCCTTGTCAAATTACTCCTTCCAAATTGTATCACTTCACACTTTTCAGGGTTAAATTCCATAAAGCTGGATTTGTGAAGGTTGCCAATCGCTGAATCTCAGGCACAGCAGCACAAGGCCATTTAATAAAGAACCTCACAACAAATCTATTGAGAAAATAGTGGCACATGATATTAAAGGGACAAGGGGAACTCTTTTATAATAAAAACAGAAAATGCTGGAAAAACTCAACAGGTCTGACAGCATCTGTGGAGAGTCTGTATGACTCTTTTCAGAGTTCTTTTATTGTGAGTTTATCTCAGGATTCATTTGCCTTCCTAATTGCTTGCTGCACCTGCCTGTTTACTTCCATTGACTGGTGTACAAGGACATCCAGGTCCCTTTGTACATCCACATTTCCCAATATATCACCATTTAAATAATACTCTGCCTTTCTGTTTTTGACACTGAAACGTATAACTTCACATTTATCCACGTTATCCTGCATCTGCCATGTGTTTGCCCACACACACAACTTGTCTAAATCACCCTGAAGCCTCCTTGCATCCTCCTCACAACTCACAACCCCACCCAGTTTTGTGTCATCAGCAAACTTGGAAATATTCCGCCTGTCTCTTCTGCCCTGCTCACCTTCATTGCTTTCCATTTCTCTCCTGGTGTTTGACAAGGTGTTTACTAAAACCCGCTTTCACAGCCATATTTCCTTTCTCAGTGACTGTCTCCGTCTCCGACTCACCCCACGTGGATTTCAACTGAAATTCCATCCCTCTTGTTTCGAACCCACCCAGGATTACAGGTATCTCCGGGACATAAAACGTTTCTCGGACTGCTGTTCCTGTCGCATTCTGAGATCCACACTCAGTGCCATGCGCCGCCATATGAACACACTCGACCTCTCCCTCCAGCAGCACCGCCGCACCCTTTTTCAAAGCTGCGTGTGCCCCTAGTTTCATTTTATTCTTCGCCTCATCCGTCGCCCCAACAAGAAACTTTTTCTCTTTCTCTCAAGTGCTAAGGAACGCAAGCTCCAACAACTCATCGACACCAACACCCATCTGGGACCCTCCACCCTTGCTTGTCCCTCCGTCCCCATCCCGTCTTCCAATCCCAGCCCCAGCCGCGTATTCACTATACCCCCTGACCTTCCCCTCTCCAATGCTGAACGTTCAGTGCTCAGCAAAGGACTTAGTTTCATACCCTTACGCCCTCATCTCAATGAATTTCGGGCTCGGCATGATGCTGAACTCTTCTTCCGCCGTCTTCGTCTCCGTGTTCACTTCTTTGAGCAGGAGTCCTCTCCCCGTTCAACGGATCCTTTTACCCACCTCCAATATTCTCCCTCCACTTGGACCCCTCCCTCTGGATTCTTACCTTCTCTTGATCTTTTCATTGAGAACTGTCAGCGTGACATTAGCCGTCTCAATTTCTCTGCTCCTCTCACCCACTCTAACCTGTCTCCTTCTGAACTTGCTGCACTCCGTTCTCTCAGGTCCAACCCCAACATTGTCATCAAACCCGCTGACAAGGGTGGTACTGTTGTTGTCTTGTGCACTGACCTCTACCTCGCGGAGGCTGAGCGTCAACTCGCAGACACTTCCTCCTACCTCTCCCTGGACCATGACCCCACCACAGAACATCAAGCCATTGTTTCCAGGACTGTCACTGACCTCATCTCCTCTGCAGATCTTCCTCCCACAGCTTCCAACTTGATAGTCGCCCAACCTCGGATGGCCCGCTTCTACCTCCTACCCAAAATCCACAAACAGAACTGTCCTGGCAGACCGATCGTGTCAGCCTGTTCCTGGCCCACGCAACTCATTTCTCGTTATCTTGACTCCCTTCTCTCTCCCCTTGTCCAGTCCCTTCCCACCTACATCCGTGATTCCTCTGACACCTTACATCACATCAACAATTTCCAGTTCCCTGGCCCCAACCGCTTCCTCTTCACCATGGATGTCCAATCCCTCTACACCTCCATCCCCCACCAGGATGGTCTGAGGGCCCTTAGCTTCTTCCTTGAACAGAGGCCCGAACAATCCCCATCCACCACTACTCTCCTCCGTCTGGCTGAACTTGTTCTCACACTGAACAATTTCTCCTTTAACTCCTCTCACTTCCTCCAAATAAAAGGTGTGGCTATGGGTACCCGCATGGGCCCCAGCTATGCCTGTCTCTTTATGGGGTATGTGGAACATTCCTTGTTCCAGTCCTACTCCGGCCCCCTCCCACAACTCTTTCTCCGGTACATCGATGATTACTTCGGTGCTGCTTCATGCTCTCGTCGGGACCTGGAAAAATTTATTAATTTTGCTTCCAATCTCCACCCCTCCATCATTTTCACATGGTCCATCTCTGACACTTCCCTTCCCTTCCTTGACCTCTCTGTCTCAATTTCTGATGATAGACTGTCCACCAATATCCATTACAAGCCTACCGACTCCCACAGCTACCTCGACTACAGCTCCTCACACCCCGCTTCCTGTAAGGACTCCATCCCATTCTCTCAGTTCCTTCACCTCCGTCGCATCTGTTCTGATGACGCTACCTTCAAAAACAGCTCCTCTGACATGTCCTCCTTCTTCCTTAACCGAGGTTTTCCACCCACGGTCGTTGACAGGGCCCTCAACCATGACCGGCCCATATCCCGCGCATCCGCCCTCACGCCTTCTCCTCCTTCCCAGAAACATGATAGGGTCCCCCTTGTCCTCATTTATCACCCCACCAACCTTCGCATTCAAAGGATCGTCCTCCGCCATTTCCGCCAACTCCAGCATGATGCCACCACCAAACACATCTTCCCTTCACACCCCCTGGCGGCATTCCGTAGGGATCATTCCCTCCGGGACACCCTGGTCCACTCCTCCATCACCCCCTACTCCTCAACCCCCACCTATGGCACCTCCCCATGCCCATGCAGAAGATGCAACACCTGCCCCTTCACTTCCTCTCTCCTCACTGTCCAAGGGCCCAAACACTCCTTTCAAGTGAAGCAGCATTTCACTTGCATTTCCCCTAACTTAGTCTACTGCATTCGTTGCTCCCAATGCAGTCTCCTCTACATTGGAGAGACCAAACGCAAACTGGGCGACCGCTTTGCAGAACACCTGCGGTCTGTCCGCAAGAAAGACCCAAACCTCTCTGTCACTTGCCATTTTAACACTCCACCCTGTTCTCTTGCCCACATGTCTGTCCTTGGCTTGCTGCATTGTTCCAGTGAAGCCCAACGCAAACTGGAGGAACAGCACCTCATCTTCCGACTAGGCACTTTACAGCCTTCCGGGCTGAATATTGAATTCAACAACTTAAGATCTTAAACTCCCCCTCCCCCCATCCCCACCCCGTTTCTTCCCCCTCCCCCCTTTTTTTTCAATAATTTATATAGATTCTTCTTTTCCCATCTATTTCCATTATTTTTAAATCTAAAACTAAAACTTTATTAGTCTTTCCACCCCACCCCCACTAGAGCTGTACCTTGAGTATCCTGCCTTCCATTCTTAATTAGCACTTTTCTTAGACAATATCACCACCTTCAACACCTCTTTGTTCCTTTTGTCTGTGACATCTTTTGATTATCTTCTCCTATCACTGCTTGCTTATCCCCACAACCACACCCCCACCTCAACTTCTCTCTCCCCCCGCCCCCCACCTTAGACCAGCTTATACTTCACCTCTCTCCTAACTATACCTCAGTTCTGCCGAAGGGTCGTGAGGACTCGAAACGTCAACTGATTTCTTCTCCACCGATGCTGCCAGACCTGCTGAGTTTTTCCAGGTAATTCTGTTTTTGTTTTGGAAATATTGCATTTGGTCCCCTCATCCAAATAATTTATATATATCTTGAATAGCTGGGGCCCAAGCACTGATCCCTGTGGTACCCCACTATTCACTGCCTGCCACCCCGAAAAAGACCCATTTATTCCCACTCTGTTTCTGGTCTGTCAACCAATTCTCAATCCATGTGGGACCTTATCGAAAGCCTTCTTGAAATTCAAATACACCACCTCCTCTGGTTCTCCCTCCAGTCGATTAGTTAAGTATGATTTCCCTTTTATAAACCCATGCTGAATTTGTCTAATCCCGTTAATGCTTTCCAAGTGTTCTGTTAGCATGTCTTTTATAATAGACTCTGGCATTTTCCCCATTACTGATGTTAGACTAACTGGTCTGTAATTCCCTGTTTTTTCTCTCCCTCCTTTTTTAAATAGTGCGGTTACATTTACCACACCCCAACCTGTAGGAACTGCTCCAGAGTCTATAGAATTTTGGAAGATGACCACTGGATGCATCCAATATTTCCAGGGCCACTTCCTTTAGTACTCTGGGATGTAGATTATCCGGCCCTGGGAATTTTACAGCCTTTAACCCCATTAATTTCTCTGGCACCATTTTTTTTACTCATGCTGATTTTCTTCAATCCCTCCCTCTCACCAGACCTTTGGTTCCCTAACATTTCTGGGAAATTATTTTTGTCCTTTGTTGTGAAGACAGAATTTTTCTCTTCACATATTTATGGAAACTTTTTTCCTTCAGTTTTTATGTTCCCTGCAAATTTACTCTCATGCTCCCATTTTCCCCTTCTTGATCAATCTTTTTGTCCACTTTTGCTGAATTCTAAATTGCTCCCAATCCTCAGGCTTGCTGCTTTTTCTGGCAATTTTATTCGTCCCCTCTTTGGATCCAATACTATCCCTAATTTCTTTTGTAATCCATGGTTGAGCCACCTTTCACGTTTTATTCTTGCACCAGACATAAATGAATAATTGTTGTAATTCAAGCATACGTTCCTTAAATATTAACAATTGCCTATCCTCTGTCAACCCTTGTAGTGAGGTTCCCCAATCCATCATTGCCAACTCATGCCTCATATCCTCATAGTTCCATTTATTTGGATTCAGGACCCTAGTTTCGGATTCAACTTCTTCAATCTCCATCCTAATGAACAATTCTATCATTTTATGGTCGCTCTTCCCCAAGGGACCCCGCACAACAAGATTGTTAATTAATCCTTTTTCATTGCATAATATCCAGTCTAGAATAGCCTGCTCTCTAGCTGGTCTAAAAAACCATCACGTACACACTCCAGGAAATCCTACTCCACAGTGTTATTGCTAGTTTGGTTTGTCCAATCTATATGTAGATTAAAATCACCCATGATTACAGTTGCACCCTTATTGCATGCGTCTCTAATTTCCTGTTTTATGCCTTCCCTTACATGACTTCCCACATAGTGCAGGAGGGGCATATCACGGGTGCAGGCTCTGCTGCTAGAACTTCCCTTTAGATTAAGCTCATTAGTTACTTCCTTTAAAGGATACTAACCATGCTAAGGGCCTTATTCCACTCCAAACACTCCCACTACAGTCCAAAGTCCTCATCTTATTTCGTTTAAGCTAATGGACTGCAACAGTTTAATTGGTAGAAAAAGTAGAAGTACTTGCCTGGTCCAGCTTACCAATTAGCTGCCTCCCCTGCATCACGCCACTGTTTGAATTGGGATGTCACTTCGAATTTCACTACCTGAAGGTCCTGAGGGTACGCCTCTCCTCTCTGGTCTCCGCCTCTGTTTTCCATGCCTATTTATACTGCTCCCGCTGGCCTCTCCGCTCTGGTCTCGACCTCTGTTTCTCATGCTCTTTTATACACTCTCGCTGGCCTCTCCTCTCTGGTCTAAAACTCACCTTCTTCCAACCCTAACAGCAACTTTTAGTTAATTGCTAAATTAAAGAAAGGCTAGACTTTAGATAGAAATTAATTCTTAATTTAACCCTTAAACTCCCTCAGTCACCAATCTCCAACTGAAGCTCTCTATTGCAGCCAAACACAACACTCCATTGCAGACTCTTTGTTTTCAGCCAGCCAGCCAATCTTCTATCCATGCTAATATCTTACCCCCAAACCATGAGCTTTTATTTTCCTCAATAACCTTTGATGTGGCACCTTATCAAATGCCTTCTGGAAATCCAAGTACAGTACGTCTACAGGCTCCCCTTTATCCAGAGCACATGTTACTCCTTCAAAAAGCTCCAATAAACATGGTTCTCCTTTCACAAAATCATGCTGACTCTTCCCCTTTGTCTTGAGCTCTCCTAAGTGCCCAGCTATAACCTCCTTAATGATTGATTCTGACACCTTCCCCATGACAGACGTCAGGCTAACTGGCCTATAGCTTCCTATTTTCTCCTCCCTCCCTTCTTGACAAGAGGGGTTCTATTTGCTACTTTATAGTCTGATGGAGCCTTTCCAGAATCTAGTGAATTTTGCACTTTGGTTAATACAACTGAGTGGCTTGCTGGATTATTTCAGAAGGCAGTTAAGAGTAAAACCACATTGTTGTGGGCCTGGAGTCACATGTGTAGAGTTAAGAGCTAACTCTAATAAGAGAATACTGAGATGTGCAAGTGATGTCACTCACTCAGTGAGGATGTCTGAGTAGCATTTCAGAGGACGGCTCTAGCTATATATTAGTCTTTTTTAACCTTTGTAAATGTTTACACTGACTAAAAGGTCAGAGATCAAATGTTGGTGTTTTAGATGAGAAAATCTCTGATTTCTTACAATCTCAGGAAGATTTAATTTTAAGCAGAGCTGTACAGCTGGCCAGACAGGCTGAAGAGTGAAGGCAGATTAAGGCTTTTGTGCGAGATGTGAGGGAAATTTCTGAGAATGGCTCGATGAAGATGTTCAATTTGTGCATTCTAAACCTGAAAGTACAACAACCTGGGAAACATCCTGAAAAAGCACCAGCCTCCCTTTTCTAATGTTGCTGCTACAGAGGGGAGGAAGCCTTGTAGAATAAGGGATTATTAGTTATGGTAATAAGTTAGTGATGGGTAACAGTGACATCAGCAGTCATGTGCTAGAGACTCTGGAGAGCAGATGGAATAATCTGTATCCAAGCGAGATGTGAAACAAAAACAAAAATTGCTGGAAAAACTCAGCAGGTCTGACAGCGTCTGTGGAGAGAAAGACAGAGTTAACGTTTCGAGTCTGCACAGAAACCCTGGATAATGAAAACCAGTTTTGGAATGCTGACATTGAGTTAAAATGGGCATCTGGCTGAATTTAAACCAGACAAAGGAACAGGTGTCTCAGTGTTATCTGACAGAGTTTCACGACTGAATAAAGTTACTCTGCAAACTCTCTCTAAGCAATTTCAAGATGCAGGAGGTATCACAGTAAGAGCACAAGCGCTGATACTGAGTATTCTTCGCTACAATGGGACAAAGAGCATTGATACTGCATGACAAAAATAGAAATACCTGGAAAAACTCAGCAGGTCTGGCAGCATCGGTGGAGAAGAGCAAAGTTGACGTTTCGAGTCCTAAAACTCGAAACGTTAACTGTGTTCCTCTCCGCCGATGCTGCCAGACCTGCTGAGTTTTTCCAGGTATTTCTATTTTTGTTTTGGATTTCCAGCATCCGCAGTTTTTTGTTTTATCATTGATACTGTATGTCCTTCCAAATCAGTAGTGTTCTTTATTGAACAGACATGCTCGTGCAGTTTTGAATCTTCTCTACTCCCCAGCTGCAGCTGAGACTGAAGTTGGCCCATTAGGCAGTGGGCCAGTCTGTATTGCAGAAACACCATCTATCAGACCACAGGAGGAGGAGGATGCAGATCTTTCACTTCTCTGTGCAGGCAGGCGGAAGCAGCATGCACCAACAATGATGGCGACCCCCACTAGAGATGACTCGAGACCTTAATTTGTTTTTTCAGGAAAGAGTGCAAGAGAATAAAGCCACTGCAGAGCAGATGATTTATTGGAATTAGTAGTCCTGGACCTTACTACACTCTTTGACTTGTTAGGAAACCCATTGATTTGTGTATCTCTGTGGAGATTGTAACATTTAAGGGACATTTAAGGTTCCAATGCTGGTACAATGGTTTCTGCCTAGTAACAAGGGTGGAACCCACTTGGAGTGTTTTGATTGGTCCCCCAGGTCAGTTCAAGTATCAATGAAGAGCAGCTCAAGGGTCAGTCAATTTTAGTCGGTCAGTCAGTCAATTTTATTCAGTCATTCAGTCAGGCAGACAGTCAATTTTAGTCAGTTAATTTTAGTCAGTCAGTCAGTCAGGAGCAGGTGAAGAAGAAGGTGACTAGCTCCATGCGGATAAAGTGCTGCTGTTAGCCCTGGGAGCCATTTGGTAACTCTGTGCAGTTGGGGCTCAGATGAAGCTCCAGTAGCCATTTGCTCGTTCCGTGCTGTTGAGAGAGTTCAGCTTAGAAGAAGCTTTGGGAGCCATTGATAGTTCGGTCCAGTCAAGAGCTGGGGCTCCAAGAAATCCCAGGTGACTGGGTGTGTTCCAAAGCAGGGAGGAGAGGCTTCAGGCAGCAGAGGTGTTGTGGTGAGCAGTCTCCAGGTGGTCAGGGCTCGGGAGAAGTCCTGAGGAGCAAGCCCTGGAAGGGAGCGGTTGTTAAGGCAGTTGGAGTCGGAGCGGCTTTGAGAAAGTTCCGAGGTTAGATCTTTGAAAGTACAGGATTGGAATCCTTTGTGAAGAAGACAGAATTGAAAGAGATTGTGTAACTCACAGTGAATACGAACATTTGGGTAGGTTCTTGAGAAGTCCATTGGTTCCATCTGCCATTTATTCTGTAGTGAGGTGTGTTTGGCCATATTGGTCTGTTAATTCTCCTCAAGTTGATTCTGAGTGTTAATGTGTAGGATGGATATTGTAAATTGTTTTATCTTTCTGAACTTGTACAATACATTTGGTTTTTGTTTGTTTAAAACCTGTGGATTCTTGTGGCTTTATTCCAAAAGCAGGTGTCTTTAATCTCAACCTTTATCTACTTTAAACAAAATGTTACTGGTCCCTAACTGGACCGGTCCCCACGTCCCAGGGTCTGGCCAAGGATCGTTACAGACTCCACTGCCAATGATCATGAAGTCTTTATAAAAACAAAAAACTGCGGATGTTGGAAATCCAAAACAAAAACAGAAATACCTGGAAAAACTCAGCAGGTCTGGCAGCATCGGCGGAGAATAACAAAGTTGACGTTTCGAGTCCTCATGACCCTTCAACAGAAGTTCTGTTGAAGGGTCATGAGGACTCAAAACGTCAACTTTGCTCTTCTCCGCCGATACTGCCAGACCTGCTGAGTTTTTCCAGGTATTTCTGTTTTTATCATGAAGTCTTTGTTGTCTGTTTTGAGGAGAACCATCCTTTTATTGAAGAAGGTAATAAAGAGGTGAATTTGTTTACTTATTCCACTGAGCCCACCGATGACACATATCAACAACAGTAAGTAGCCAGCAAAAAGTTATCCAGGGAGAATGAGAAGCTTAACTCCAAATTGGATCAATCCGATCGTGAAAGTTCAGAGGTTATTAATCTGCACAATGTTAGCTGGAGCTCGCACTTGGATCTCATCAGTGAGCCCTGGGCACACTCAAGCTTTCTCTCAGTAAAGACACAGAGGCACAAAATACAGAGCTTCTACAGATGAAGAGTATCTTAGAAAAACTTAAAGTCAAGCATCAAATAGAGCTTGAAAATATTAAAATTGAACGGGAGTTGAAGAAGTCTAATTACCCAAAAGAGAATGCTGAATGAAAGCCCCAGCTATTACCCCAGCACTGCCAAGACACAGAGAGGGCTTTCCACATTAGAAATGGTGCAACCAAACAAAGTGAACCTGTTGCATTCCAGGAGTGGTTAAATGCTGTACCGCATCTAAGGAAATGACCATAGCATCGGATGAAAGAGCTAGCTACAGGGAAACTATCTGAAGAAGCACTGATACTAGCTGTCTTTCCTCTTACCGCTGAGACTCTTGTGGTAACAATGCCCAATGCTAAAGCAAACCTGCAGACCAGGATGATATGCTGGAACTTCCTATAGATCCAGGTGCAGGATTTTATTCCATTGTTGATGAAGGTGCAATCCTACTTTATTCTGCTGACCTCAAGATCTCATTGTCTGCAGTGGAGCAGCCACATGCTGAAGCAAGCATGGAAATGATAGCACTAACTACAGAAAGTGAAATCCCTACCCTAGAGAAGTCTTCCTTTCCTCGTATCCAGCTGTGTCTTCAGGATGTTCTTCGTTCTTCTTTTCATTGACCAGATTCATTCCTTATTCAGGTATTGAATGCTTCACTTTTTATTTTTTAACGGGATGTGGGTGTCACTGACTGGGCCAGCATTTATTGCCCATCCCTAGTTGCCCTTGAGAAGGTGGTGGTGAGCTGT
The DNA here is from genome assembly GCF_964194155.1 of Cetorhinus maximus. NCBI lineage: Eukaryota > Metazoa > Chordata > Chondrichthyes > Lamniformes > Cetorhinidae > Cetorhinus > Cetorhinus maximus. The sequence goes on along the minus strand of NC_135894.1, from coordinate 104,161,527 downwards.
CTTCTTGAACTGCTGCAGTCCATGTGGTGTAGGTACACCCACAGTGCTGTTAGGGGGGGAGTTCCAAGATTTTAACCCAGCGACAGTGAAGGAATGGCGATATATTTCCAAGTCAGGATGGTGAGTGACTTGGAGGGGAACCTCCAGGTGATGGTGTTCCCAACTATCTGCTGCCCTTGTCCTTCTAAATGGTAGTGGGTGTGGGTTTGGAAGGTGCTGTCGAAGAAGCCTTGGCGAGTTCCTGCAGTGCATCTTGTAGATGATACACACACTGCTGCTACTGTGTGTCGGTGGTGGAGGGAGTGAATGTTTGTGGATGTGGAGCCAATCAAGCGGGGCTGCTTTGTCCTGGATGGTGTCAAGCTTCTTGAGTGTTGTGGGAGCTGCACTCATCCAGACAAGTGGAGAGTATTCCATCCCACTCCCGACTTGTGTGTTATATCCTGAGACAAAACCAACATAACAGAACATGTAGGCCAGACCAGGAGATTTCTCTCCCGAAAGGACTTTAGTGAACCAGATGGTCAACAACCGTTTCTTAATCACGATTACTGAGACTAGCTTCAAATTCCAGATTCATTAATTGAATTGCCCTGGTGGGATTGGAATCTGTGTCCCCAGAGCATTAGTCGGGCCTCTGAATTACTAATTCAGGGAAATTACCACTAGGTCACTGCCTTTTCTGAAAGTTGGGGTGTGGGAATAAATTGGAGAGTTCTTTCAAAGAGCCAGTATGGAACAGACAGGCTGAATGTCCTCTTTCTGTGGTTCTATTTTAGGAACTGTCCTGGGATTAGACTTGAAAAGTACTTAATTGGCTTTTCTGGGCTGGACTGGACTGGACTGGACTGGGCTGGACTGGACTGGGCTGGACTGGACTGGGCTGGGATGGAATGGGCTGGGACGGATTGGACTGGACTGGAATGGGCTGGGTGGGAATGGGCTGGGTGGGAATGGGCTGGGATGGATTGTGCTGGGCTGGGCTGGGCTGGGCTGGAGTGGGCTGTGCTGGGTGGGAATGGGCTGGAGTGGGCTGTCCTGGGTGGGAATGGGCTGGGATGGATTGTGCTGTGCTGGGTGGGATTGGGCTGGGATGAGATGGGTAGGAATGAAATGGGTTGGAATGGGATTGGTGAAGCAGCCTCTGGTGGAGAGGTGAGGGTGAGGGGAAATGCCAGCCAGGTTGTTAGAATGACAGAAACCAGTTCCCACAAGCTCAGGACTGCTGAGGGTGTGATGAAGAATTGCCCTGCAGTATGCAAACATGCAGCTTGGCTGCGCTATAATTAATTACAGCGTCATTGACACTGGAATGGAGACTCTGTGCTGGAAAGTGCTGCAAGTGATGCTTTTTGTGATCAGTGTGTGTGAGGTTCCTGGGGTCAGAACTGGTGAATGTTGTCGGCATGAAAAACTGATTGCAGAGAGCCCTTTGTTACAGAACCACTGTACAGAATCCCATCATTGCAGGGTCAATCTGAAAGACCATTTATAACAACCTGTGAGGATTTCAGTGACTCACTCTCTGCTCCTTCTCAATACCGGTGGGTTAAACATGAAAAAAGTGAGAACAATTGGAGCACAAAGCTGCTATTAGGCATTGAGAAACTAGGGTAAGACCACAGTCAGTCTGGATTCACTCCCGACAGTGACAGGAACCACCTAGCATGAGACACAAAAAGGATCATTTTAAAATGTATTCGTTGACAGGATGTGGGTGTCACTGGCTGGGCCAGCATTCATGTGGTGTAGGTACACCCACAGTGCTTAGGGAGGGAGTGCCAGGATTTTGACCCAGCGACAGTGAAAGAACAACGATATATTTCCAAGTCAGGATGGCGAGTGGCTTGGAGGGAAACTTCCAGGTGGTGGTGTCCCCATCTATCTGCTGCCCTTGTCCTTCTAGATGGTAGTGGTCGTGGGTTTGGAAGGTGCTGTCGAAGGAGCCTTGGTGAGTCCCTGCAGTGCATCTTGTAGTTGGTACACACTGCTGCTACTGTGCGTCGGTGGTGGAGGGAGTGAATGTTTAAGGTAGTGGATGGGGTGCCAATCAAGCAGAGTGCTTTGTTTTGCATGGTTTCGAGCTTCTTGAGTGTTTTTGGAGATGCACTGATCCAGGCAAGTGGGGGAATAGCCTATCACACTCCTGACCTATCGTAGAATCATAGAAAGTGTACAGCACAGAAAGAGGCCACTTGGCGTATTATGTGTGCAAAGGCTGATAATTGACCCACCCAGCTTCATCCCACTTCCAGCATTTGGTCCTTAACCCTGCAGGTTATGGCACTTGAGGTGCATATCCAGACATCTTTTAAATGAGTTGAGGGTTTCTACCTCTACTACCCTCTCAGACAGTGAGTTCCAGACCCTGACCATCCTCTGGGTGCCTTGTAGATGGTGGACAGGCTTTGGGGAGTAGGGAGTGAGTTACTCGCTGCAGGATTCCTAGCCTCTGACCTGCTCTTGTAGCCACAGTATTTATATGGCTAGTCCAGTTTGGATTCTGGTCAATGGTAACCCCCAGGATGTTGATAGTGGGGGATTCAGTGATGGTAATGCCATTGAATGTCAAGGGACGATGGTTGGATTCCCTCTTGTTGGAGATGGTCATTGCCTGGCATTTGTGTGGCGCGAATGTTACTTGCCACTTGTCAGCCCAAGCCTGGATATTGTCCAGGTCTTGCTGCATTTGGACATGGACTGCTTCAGTATCTGAGGAGTTGTGAATGGTGCTGAACATTGTGCAATCATCAGCGAACATCCCCACTTCTGACCTTATGATGAAAGGAAAGTCATTGATGAAGCAGCTGAAGATGGTTGGGCCGAGGACACTACCCTGAGGAACTCCTGCAGTGATGTCCTGGAGCTGAGATGATTGACCTCCAACAACCACAACCATCTTCCTTTGTGCTGGGTATGACTCCAACCAGCAGAAAGGTTTCCCCCGATTCCCATTGACTCCAGTTTTGAGCCACACTTGGTCAACTGCTGCCTTGATGTTAAGGGCAGTTACTCTCACCTCACTTCGGGAGTTCAGCTCTTTTGTCCATGTTTGAACCAAGGCTGTAATGAGGTCAGGAGCTGAGTGGCCCTGGCAGAACCTAAACTGGGTGTCAGTGAGCAGGTTATTGATAAGCAAGTGTCGCTTGATAGCACTGTTGATGATCCCTTCTATCACTGTATTGATGATCAAGAGTAGACTGATGGGTGGTAATTGTCCAATTTGGATTTGCCCTGCTTTTTGTGTACAGGACATACCTGGGCAGTTTTCCACATAGTCGGGTAGATGTTGGCGTTGTAGCTGTACTGGAACAGCTTGCCTAGGGGCGCGGCAAGTTCTGGAGCACAAGTCTTCAGCACTATTGCTGAATATTGTCATGGCCCATAGCCCTTGCAGTATTGGGGGAGGTGATGGCATAGTGGTTTTGTCACTGGACTGGTATTCCAGACGACCCAGGGTAATGCTCTGGGGACCCGGGTTTGAATGCCACCATGGCAGACGGTGAAATTTAAATCTAATAAAAATCTGGAGTTAAAAGTCTAATGATCAACACAAAACCATTGCCGATTGTCATAAAACCCACCTGGTTCACTAATGTCCTTTAGGGAAGGAAATCTGTTGTCCTTACCTGGTCTGGCCTGCATGTGACTCCAGACCCACAGCAATGTGGTTGACTCTGAAATGCCCCCTGAACAGGGAAATTAGGGAAGGGTAATAAACGCTGGCCCGGACGGCATCCCATGAATGAATAAAACAAAACCAGTGCCTTCAGCTGTTTCTTTATATCAGGTGGAGTGAATTGAATTGGCTGAAGACTGGCATCTGTCAATAATTTGTGACAAAATTAATAGTCACATGGACAAATGCAGATTCCAAAAAGCCAGCTTAGATTTGTTAAGGGAAAATCATGTTTACCTAACTTGCTGGAGTTTTTTGATGAGGTAACAGAGAGGGTTGATAAGGCAATGCTGTTGATGTGGTGTACATGGACTTCCAAAAGGCGTTTGACACAGTGCCACACAACAGACTTGTAAGAAAATTGAATGAAAGGGACAATAGCAACGTGGATATACAATTGGCTGAGTGGCAGAAAACAGGGAGTAGTGGTGAATGGATGTTTTTTGGGCTGGAAGAAGGTTTGCAGGTGGAGTTTCCCAGGGGTCAGTGTTGGGATCCTTGCTCTTCCTGATATATATTAATGACCTAGACTGTGGTGTACAGGGAACAATTTCAAAATTTGCGGATGATACAAAACTTGGAAGCATTGTGAACCGTGAGGAGGATAATGTAGAACTTCAAAAGGACATAGGTTGGTGGAGTGGACAAATGGAGTTCAATGCAGAGAAATGTGAGGTGGTTCATTTTGGCAGGAAGAACATGGAGAGACAGTATGAAATAAAGGGTACCGCTCTAACGTGGGTGTGGGAGCAGGGTGTATATGTGCATAAGTCATTGAAGGTGGCAGGACAGGTGGAGAGAGCAGTTAATAAAGCAAATAGTATCCTAGGCTTTATTAATAGGGGCATAGAGTACAAGAGCAAAGAGGTTATGTTGAACTTGTATAAGTCACTATTTGGACATCAGCTAGAGTATTGTGTACAGTTCTGGGTACCACACTTTAGGAAGGATGTAAACGCATTGGAGAGAGTGCAGAAAGGATTCACGAGAATGGTTCCAGGGATGAGGAACTTCAGTTATGAAGGTAGATTGGAGAAGTTAGGACTGTTCTCCTTGGAGAAGAGAAGGTTGAGAGGTGATTTGATAAAGGTATTCAAAATCATGAGGGGTGTAGACAGAGTAGATGGGGAAAAACTGTTCCCACTCATGAAATGACTGAGAACAAGAGAGCACAGATTTAAAGTAATTAGTGAAAGAACCAAAAGTGACATGAGGAGAAACGTTTTCATTCAGCGAGTGGTTAGAGTCTAGAATGCTCTGCCTGACATCAGACCAGGGGGAGTCATTCAAAAAGGAAATAGTGAAAGTTCAGGGTCAACATGTTCCCGTAAAGGTGACGGGTGGGACCAACAAGTCCAGGGAACCCTGGATGTCAAGGGATATAGAGGATTGGATAAGGAAAAAAAGGAGGTTTATTGCAGATATAGAGGGCTGAAAACAGCAGAAGCCCTAAAGGAGGATAGAAAGTGCAGGGTGGGGTACTTAAAGTAATTAGGAGAGCGAAGAGGGGGCATGAAAAAACACTGGCGGGCACGATAAAGGAAAATCCCAAGGCATTTTATAAATATATTAAGGGCAAGAGGATAGATAACTAAGGAAAGAGTAGGACCCATTAGGGACCAAAGTGGCAATCTGTGCGTGGAGCCGGAGGACATAGGTGAGGTTTTAAATGATTACTTTTCATCTGTGTTCACTATGGAGAAATATGATGTAGGTGTAGAAATCAGGGAGAGGGACTGTAATATACTTGAACAAGTTAACATTGAAGGGGAGAGGGTATTTGCGGCTTTAGTGGGTTTAAAAGTGGATAAATCCCCGGGCCCAGATGTGATATATCCCAGGCTGCTGTGTGAGGCAGGGGAGGAGATTGCAGGGGCTCCGACACTAATCCTCTCTGGCCACGGGAGAGATGCCAGTGGACTGGAGGACAGCGAAAGTGGTATCATTATTCAAGAAGGGTAGTAGGGATAAACCAGGTAATTACAGGCCAGTGAGTCTAACATCAGTGGTAGGGAAACTACTGGAAAAAAATTCTGAGGGACAGGGTTAATCTCCATTGGAGAGGCAGGGATTACTCAGGGATAGTCAGCATGGCTTTGTCAGGGGGAGGTCATATCTAACAAATTTGATTGAATTTTTCAAGGAGGTGACTAGTTATGTAGATGAGGGTAGTGTAGTTGATGTAGTCTACATTGACTTCAGTAAGGTTTTTGACAAGGTCCTGCATGGGAGAACGGTCAAGAAGATAAGAGCCCATGGGATCCAGGGCAATTTAGCAAATTGGATCCAAAATTGGCTTAGTGGCAGGAGGCAGAGGGTGATGGTCGAAGGTTGTTTTTGCGATTGGAAGCCTGTGATGAGTGGTGTACCACAGGGATCGGTGCTGGGACCCTTGCTGTTTGTAGCGTACATTAATGATTTAGACGTGAATACAGGAGGTATGATCAGTAAGTTCGCATATGACACGAAAATTGGTGGTGTCGTAAATAGTGAGGAGGAAAGCCTTAGATTACAGGATGATATAGATGGGCTGTTAAGATGGGCAGAGCAGTGGCAAATGGAATTTAATCCTGAGAAGTGTGAGGTGATGCATTTTGGGAGGACTAACACAGCAAGGGAATACACAATGAATGGTAGGACCCTAGGAAGTACAGAGGATCAGAGGGACCTTGGTGTATATGCCCATAGATCCCTGAAGGCAGCAGCACAGGTAGATAAGGTGGTTAAGAAGGCATATGGGATACTTGCCTTTATTAGCCGATGCATAGAATATAAGAGCAGGGAGGTTATGTTGGAGCTGTATAAAATGCTAGTTAGGCCACAGCTGGAGTACTGTGTGCAGTTCTGGTCACCACACTATAGGAAGGATGTGATTGCACTGGAGAGGGTACAGAGGAGATTCACCAGGATGTTGCCTGGGCTGGAGCGTTTCAGCTATGAAGAGAGACTGGATAGACTAGGATTGTTTTCCTTAGAGCAGAGAAGGCTGAGGGGGAATCTGATAGAGATATACAAAATTATAAGGGGCATAGATCGGGTAGATAGGAAGAAACTTTTCCCCTTAGTGGAGGTGTCAATAACCAGGGGGCATAGATTTAAGGTAAGGGGCAGGAGGTTTAGAGAGGATTTGAGGAAAAATTTTTTCACCCAGAGGGTGGTTGGAATCTGGAACACTCTGCCTGAGAGGGTGGTAGAGGCAGGAACCCTCACAACATTTAAGAATTATTTAGATGAGCACTTGAAACGCCATAGCATACAGGGCTACGGGCCAAGTGCTGGAAAATGGGGTTAGAATAGATACGGGCTTGATGGCTGGCACGGACATGATGGGCTGAAGGGCCTGTTTCTGTGTTGGATAACTCTATGACTCTATGAGAGGGTAGTAGAGACAGGTGCAATTGAAGGATTCAGAAGGGAATGAGATTGTGATCTGATAAGGAAGAATGTGCAGGGTTACAGGAAGAAGGCAGGGGAATGGCACTAGGTGAATTGCTCATTCGGAGAGCAGGTGCAGGCATGATGGGCTGAATGGCCCCCTTCTGCGCTGTAACAATTCTGTAAAATTCTGTGATCCTGTGATTCTGGGGGCCTCCCGAGGAGACCGAGGTGGATCATCCATTCGGCACTTCTGGCTGAAGATTGTTGCAAATGCTTCAGCCTTATCTTTTGCACTGATGTGCTGGGCTCCCCCATCAGTCTAGCAGCTATGTCATTTAGCACTCGGCCAGCTCAGTCAGTAGTGGTGCTACCAATTCACTCTGGGTGATGGACATTGAACTCCCCCACCCAGAGTACATTCTGTGGCCTTGCCACCCTCAGTGCTTCCTCCAAGTGATGTTCAACATGGAGGAGCACTGATTCATCAGCTGAGGGAGGGCGGTACAGGGTAATCAGCAGGAGGTTTCCTTGCCCATGTTTGACCTGATGCCATGAGACTTCATGGGGTCCGGAGTCAATGTTGAGAACTCCCAGGGCAGCTCCCTCCCGACTGTATACCACTGTGCCGCCACCTCTGCTGGGTCTGTCCTGCCGGTGGGACAAGACATACCCAGGGATGGTGATGGTGGTGTCTGGGACATTATCTGTAAGCTATGATTCCGTGAGAATGCCTATGTCAAGCTGTTGCTTGACTAGTCTGAGAGACAGCTCTCCCAATTTTGGCACTAGCCCCCAGATGTTAGTAAGGAGGACTTTGCAGGGTCAACAGGGCTGAGATTGCCATTGTCATTTCCGGTGCCAAGGTCGATGCCGGGTGGTCCGTCCGGTTTCATTCCTTTGAGCCTTTTTAGCGGTTTGACATAACTGAGCGGCTTGTTAGGGCATTTAAGAGCCAACCACATTGCTGTGGGTCTGGACTCACATGTAGACCAGACCAGGTAAGGACGGCAGATTTCCTTCCCTGAAGGACAGTGAACCTAATTTGGACTTTCTCTCTTTTTGTCCATTTACTTCTCTGCTCTTCCGAAGGTGCTGATATTTCCTGGGTATGATGGGACAGGTGCCATCCTCCCTCAGCTATTCAACCCAGGGGGCCATTTGTCAAGTGACAGTCAGAGCCAATGGGTGATTGGACTGAGCCAGTTTGGATTCTATCCAAATTGAGCACTGCCACAGGCAGTGACCTCAGGATAAACCTTTCAGCTACTTATCAATAACCATTCCGTGAAGTTGGGAGTGGCTGTTCACTGTTCAGCTCCATCCACTACTGCTCCAGTAATGAACCTACCTGCACCAGCCTGAAGCAGCTCTCGTATCCAACCTTATCACTGGGAAGGAAGAGAGGAGGAGGAGGAGACATTTCAGCCCCTCGAGCCTGTTCCATCATTCAATTAGATCATGGCTATTCTGCATCTTAACTCCATTTACCTGCCTTGCCTCCTTAACCCTTAATACCCTTAACTAACAAGATCTAGGTTTTGAAATCTTCAACTGACAGTGCTTTTGGAGGGATGGTTCCAGATTTCGACAATCCTTTTTGTAGATAAGCAGGAGGGGACACAAATGCTAAGATAAACGTTGTTCGGAAACATGGGAATAAAAGGGGTCAATATGTAATCTAAAAGCATGATAGAATCTCGTGCATTTGCATTCTATACTCGATTGCTAAAGCTGGTGTCCTGAGATAAGCAGCTGTACACTTCTCACATACCAGGCGTGGGGACTGTGCAACTGCTTGTGGCTTCAATAAACTGGGTCCACTGACCTTGAACAAAGGGGGAGGGGAAAGAAAAATGGATATAAATATATATTGCAGTCCAGGGAGGTAAGCTGCACAGCTAACAAAGATAACAAAGCTATAAGAACCAGCCACTTTGTAGCCAGTCCTGCAGCCAGAATGCATTCAACTTAAAAGAAGCCAACATTTGAAAGCACACAGTGAAAGTTAATCTGTGAGGTCTTGGCTCAGCAAGAAGATGCTTTAAAAGCGATAGATACTCTGAGGCGCCAGAACATCAGTCACTTGGGGGTCGAGCCCTGTAGCTAGTCCTTCAGCAAGAACGCATTCAACTTAGATTACAGGAGGATATAGATGGGCTGGTCAGATGGGCTGATCAGTGGCAAATGGAATTTAATCCGGATAAGTGCGAGGTGATGCACTTGGGCAGGACAAACAAGGCACGGGAATACATGATGAATGGTAGGACCCTGGGAAGCACCGAGGACCATAGAATCACAGAATCACACAGTGCAGAAGAGGCCCTTCGGCCCATCGAGTCTGCACCGACACGTGAGAAACACCTGACCTACCTACCTAATCCCATTTACCAGCACTTGGCCCATAGCCTTGAATGTTATGACGTGCCAAGTGATCATCCAAGTACTTTTTAAAGGATGTGAGGCAACCCGCCTCCACCACCCTCCCAGGCAGCACATTCCAGACTGTCACCACCCTCTGGGTAAAAACGTTTTTCCTCACATCCCCCCTAAATCTCCTGCCCCTCACCTTGAACTTATGTCCCCTTGGGACTGACCCTTCAACTAATGGAAACAGCTGCTCCCTATCCACCCTGTCCATGCCCCTCATAATCTTGTACACCTCGATCAGGCCGACCCTCAGTCTTCTCTGCTCCAACGAAAATAACCCAAATCTATCCAGCCTCTCTTCATAACTTAAATGTTTCATCCCAGGGAACATTCTGGTGAATCTCCTCTGCACCCCCTCCAGTGCAATCACATCCTTCCTATAATGCGGTGACCAGAACTGCACACAGTACTCCAGCTGTGGCCTCACTAAGGTTCTATACAACTCCAACATGACCTCCCTACTTTTGTAATCTATGCCTCGATTGATAAAGGCAAGTGTCCCATATGCCTTTTTCACCACCCCACTAACATGCCCCTCTGCCTTCAGAGATCTATGGACACGCATGTCAAGGTCCCATTGTTCCTCAGAACTTCCTAGTGCCATGCCATTCATTGAATACTTCCTTGTCAAATTACTCCTTCCAAAGTGTATCACCTCACACTTTTCAGGGTTAAATTCCATCTGCCACTTATCTGCCCATTTGACCATCCCATCTATATCTTCCTGTAGCCCAAGACACTCAACCTCACTGTTAACCACCCGGCCAATCTTTGTGTCATCTGCAAATTTACTAATCCTACCCCTCACATAGTCATCTATGTCGTTTATATAAATGACAAATAATTGGGGACCCAGCACAGATCCCTGTGGTACGCCACTGGCTACTGGCTTCCAGTCACTAAAACATCCTTCTGTCATCACCCTCTGTCTCCTACAACTAAACCAATTTTGAATCCACCTTATCAAATTACCCTGTTGTTGCCTGGGCTGGAGAGTTTTAGTTATGAGGAGAGATTGGATAGATTGGGGTTATTTTCCCTGGAGCAGAGGAGATTGAGGGTGGACATGATTGAGGTGTATAAAATTGAGGGGCATAGATAGGGTAGGCAGGAAGGAACTTTTCCCCTTGTTGGAGGGATCAATAACCAGGGGGTATAGATTTAAGGAAAGGGGCAGGAGGTTTAGAGGGGATGTGAGGAAGAATTTTTTCACCCAGAGGGTGGTGGGAATCTGGAACTCGCTGCCTGAAAGGGTGGTTGAGGCAGAAACCCTCATAACATTTAAGAAGTATTTGGATGTGCACTTGTGATGCCATAGCATACAAGGCTATGGGCCTAGTGCTGGAAAATGGGATTAGAATAGTTAGGTACTTGTTTGACTGGCACTGACTTGATGGGCCGAAGGGCCCTTTTCTGTGCTGTTATGACTCTATCTCCATATGCAATAACAATTTGTAATTATGAAGCACCTCTAATGCAGTAAAACATCCAAAGACACGTCACGGGAGCATTATCAAACAACAACTGAAACCAAGTCAAAGAAACATCAGCTCACCAAAGGTTTGTCAAAGAGCAATATTTTAAGCAGAGATTTAAAGGACAGAGAGGTAGAAAGGTGGAGGGGCTTATGGAGGGCATTCCACAGGATAGGGCATCAGCACCTGCAGGCACGTCTGCCAATGACACAGAGATTTCGGAGGGTTGTAGGATTGGAGGAGGTTACAGAAACAGGGAAGGCGCGAGGCCATGGAGACATGGAAACAAGGATGAAAATTTGAAATCAAGGCAATTGCAGACCAGGAGCCAGGGTCGCGTATCGAGCACAGGGGTGATGGGTTAAAGGGACTTGGTGCAAGTTGGGATATGGGCAGCAGAGTTTTGGATGAGCTGAGGTTTACAGAGGGCACAAGATGGGAGAGTGGGCAAGAAAGCATTGGAATTGTCTGGTCTAGAGGAAACAAAAGCATGGATGAGGGTGTCAGCAGGAACTGAGCTAAGGCAGGGCTGAGACAATTGATGTTATAAAGTGGATATGGGGTTGGAAGCCCAACAGAGAGTCAACTCGGATCACAGTCTCCGCTCCACTGACCCTGGGTTCCTCCTATATCCCAGAGAATGCTCATTTGGCTGTGACCTCCTGTAGATTCTGCTCTTCTGCAGTTCACCATTAACTGTTCTTGTTCATCTGCTGGGTTAATGAGGCAGAGCCAAACAGACTCTCTCCCAGTTTAAACCTTCATTGAGCAATCTGTTATGTTTTCCTCCTTTGTTATGGAATATTTGACTTTTACCCACTTTGTTTTTGGGCTAAATGGGTAAGTTTCCCCTTTGTTGTTATGGGGGATTTGGGGAATTGCCCTCATGAGGGTGATTCGACTTAGTTCCTCCCTCATGTTGCACCTATCCACTTTCCCTGAAGTGCCTGTATTTCCTGCTGGGAATAGACAGTCTGTATCAACATTGCTGATAACCCCTGCAGTCAGTCACAGGAGGGGACAGATACCACCTAGACTTGTTGCTCGCTCCCTCTCGTCACTGGAACATCTCACCCCAGAATAATCCAAACCTCCATCCTCACTCATTGGTGTTCAAGGATAGCAGCATCACACTGATAAAATCGTAGAACGATACAGCACAGAAGGAGCCCATTCGGCCTATTGTGCCTGCGCCAGCTCTTTGATAAAAGCTATCCAATTAGCCCCACTTCCCTGGCTCATTCCCCATAGGCCTACAAATTTTCCCCCTTCAATTGTCCCCCCTTTTGATAGTTATTATTGAACCTGCTTCCACCCTCCCTTTCATGCAGCACATTCCGATCACAACAACTCGCTGCGTAAAAAAACCTAATCTCTTCTCCCCTCTGGTTCTTTTGCCATTTATCTGAAATCTGTGCCATTTGGATATTAACCCTCCTGCCACTGGAATAGCTTCTCCCTATCTACTCTATCAAAACCCGTTCTAATTTTGAACACCTGTATTAAACACCTTGAAAATGATCAGCTGTTGAATTGTTGAATAGAGATTCGATTGCACAAGGCAAGCAGCACAGTTCAGTGCAATACTCTCAATTTATTCACCTCTGCACTGTATTCATCAAGTTAACATTGAAATATCTGATTAAACCACAAGTGAGATATCAAATATCAGATTAAAATAAAATTGATTTTATCTCTTGTATTTGATTTTAATCAGAGCTGCGATCAGCACAAAATGAATTGTGTGCTGAGTGGTGTACTGTCGAAGGGATTGTACTTATCCAGGTCAAAGCAGCTCCAAGACTTTACCTGGCCATTTATGATTACGGTTTTTGATATCAATATTCTGCTCATGGAATTGAAAGATGTTGGTTCAGGCAAATAGACTGTATGTGTACCAGAATAGTACAAACATTACTTAAACCATAGAGAGCACAGATTAAACTGGAACTCCCTCTCCACTGTCTCCATCAAACACTCCCAGAAGAGGTACAGCACAGGGTTAGATACAGAGTAAAGCTCCCTCTACACCGTCCCCATCAAACACTCCCAGGACAGGTACAGCACAGAGTTAGATACAGAGTAAAGCTCCCTCTACACGGTCCCCATCAAACACTCCCAGGACAGGTACAGCACGGGCTTATAGACAGAGTAAAGCTCCCTTTACACTGTCCCCATCAAACACTCCCAGGACAGGTACAGCACGGGGTTAGATACAGGGTAAAGCTCCCTCTGCACTGTCCCCATCAAACACTCCCAGGACAGGTACACCACGGGGTTAGATACAGAGTGATGCTCCCTCTACACTGTCCCCATCAAACACTCCCAGGACAGGTACAGCACGGGGTTAGATACAGAGTAAAGCTCCCTCTACACTGTCCCCACCAAACACTCCCAGGACAGGTGCAGCACGGGGTTAGATACAGAGTAAAGCTCCCTCTACACCGTCCCCATCAAACACTCCCAGGACAGGTACAGCACGGGGTTAGATACAGAGTAAAGCTCCCTCTACACTGTCCCCATCAAACACTCCCAGGACAGGTACAGCATGGGGTTAGATACAGAGTAAAGCTCCCTCTACACTGTCCCCATCAAACACTCCCAGGACAGGTACAGCACAGGGTTAGATACAGGGTAAAGCTCCCTCTCCACTGTCTCCATCAAACACTCCCAGGACAGGTACAGCACGGGGTTAGATACAGGGTAAAGCTCCCTCTGCACTGTCCCCATCAAACACTCCCAGGACAGGGACAGCACGGGGTTAGATATAGAGTGATGCTCCCTCTACACTGTCCCCATCAAACACTCCCAGGACAGGTACAGCACGGGGTTAGATACAGAGTAAAGCTCCCTCTACACTGTCCCCATCAAACACTCCCAGGGCAGGTACAGCAAGGGGTTAGATACAGAGTAAAGCTCCCTCTACACCATCCCCATCAAACACTCCCAGGACAGGTACAGCACGGTGTTAGATACAGAGTAAAGCTCCCTCTACACTGTCCCCATCAAACACTCCCAGGACAGGTACAGCATGGGGTTAGATACAGAGTAAAGCTCCCTCTACACTGTCCCCATCAAACACTCCCAGGGCAGGTACAGCACGGGGTTAGATACAGAGTAAAGCTCCCTCTACACTGTCCCCATCAAACACTCCCAGGACAGGTACAGCACGGGGTTAGATACAGAGTAAAGCTCCCTCTACACTGTCCCCATCAAACTCTCCCAGGACAGGTACAGCACGGGGTTAGATACAGAGTAAAGCTCCCTCTACACTGTCCCCATCAAACACTCCCAGGACAGGTACAGCACGGGGTTAGATAAAGAGTAAAGCTCTCTCTACACCGTCCCCATCAAACACTCCCAGGGCAGGTACAGCACGGGGTTAGATACAGAGTAAAGCTCCCTCTACACTGTCCCCATCAAACTCTCCCAGGACAGGTACAGCACGGGGTTAGATACAGAGTAAAGCTCCCTCTACACCGTCCCCATCAAACACTCCTAGGACAGGTACAACACGGGGTTAGATACAGAGTAAAGCTCCCTCTACACTGTCCCCATCAAACACTCCCAGGACAGGTATAGCACGGGGTTAGATAAAGAGTAAAGCTCTCTCTACACCGTCCCCATCAAACACTCCCAGGGCAGGTACAGCACGGGGTTAGATACAGAGTAAAGCTCCCTCTACACCGTCCCCATCAAACACTCCTAGGACAGGTACAACACGGGGTTAGATACAGAGTAAAGCTCCCTCTACACTGTCCCCATCAAACACTCCCAGGACAGGTACAGCACGGGGTTAGATAAAGAGTAAAGCTCTCTCTACACCGTCCCCATCAAACACTCCCAGGTCAGGTACAGCACGGGGTTAGATACAGAGTAAAGCTCCCTCTACACTGTCCCCATCAAACACTCCCAGGGCAGGTACAGCACGGGGTTAGATACAGAGTAAATCTCCCTCTATACAATCTCCATCAAACACTCCCAGGACAAGTACAGCATGGGGTTAGATACAGAGTAAAGCTCCCTCTACACCGTCCCCATCAAACACTCCCAGGACAGGAACAGCATGGGGTTAGATACAGAGTAAAGCTCCCTCTACACTGTCCTCATCAAACATTCCCAGGACAGGTATAGCACGGGGTTAGATACAGAGTAAAGCTCCCTCTACACCTTCCTATCAATATAGTTCAGCTTTAACCTCGGGTGACTATAATGTATTTTACATTTTTCCATTCCTGATACCAGCCAACCTGTGGCATTTTTGAGTGAAATTGCCAATTTAACGTTAAATTAGATGAAAATAAAGGACTGTTCATGCCCACTCAGAACAGACTTGACATTTGGAACTCATTTCAGATTGTCAGCTGTTTACTTCATCTCTGAGCAGCTGTATGAGACACAGTGATAGTGCTTGGTCTGAGGTCAGACTACACACTCCACACACACTCAGCACACACACAGCACAAATTCAAACAGCAAATTTCCCCCTTAAATTACAAAACATGGTTAGTCTATTTTAGATGCTTTAATTCCTCAACTTTTCTTCCATATTCATGCGGCTGAAGTAATCCAGTTCTTGCTCCTCTCCTGCCAGGGCTTGAGTACAGCAGCAAGGAAATATTCTCTCAGCCGAGGCTGCTCCATTATTTCCCATTCACGCTCTAGCTGAATTCAGCAGGAATTATTGCAGAATAGCTTTTATACAAAGGTGAAACAAATTCAAACCATTTCAAACTTACTACCCTCCCCCCATATCCCTTGATCCGCACCTACCCACCTTCTCCCCATATCCCTCAATCCCACCTTCCGGCCTTTTCCCTCAATCCCACTGACCCACCATCTCATCGTCTAATGTCTATATTGATATTAGGGAGTTGAATCTTTAATCAAGGTGAATGTTTTTCAATTCCCTTTATAATCTTACAAATTTGAATCAGGCCAGTCACATTCCAAAGATCACTTTTTTTTTCTCATCTCTATATCCCTTCTCCAGAGCAGTGATGTCCCGACTTTAATACATGAGCAGGAGTGAGAGGTTTTGATCGAGAAAATAGAGAGAGACAACTTATGCTGATACAGCACCTTTAACCAGAATGAAACATTCTAAGGTGCTTCATAGGAACATTATAACACAAAGTATGACACTGAACCACATAAAGAGACATTAGATGAGATCACCAAAAGCTTGGTCAAAGAGGACGATTTTAAGGAGTTTCAAAAAGGAGGGAAGTGAGTTCAAGAGGTGGAAGGTTTAGGGAGGGAATTCCAGAGCTTGGGGCCCAGTCAACTGAATGCGCGGCCAACAATGGTGGAGTGATTAATATTGGGGATGCTCAAGAGGCCAGAATTAGAGGAGCACAGTGGATCTCAGTGGATTGTGGGGCTGGAGGAGCTTACAGAGATAGGGAGGGGTGAGGTTATGGAGGGGTTTGAAAGCAAACTGTTTCCAGTGGTAGGAGGGTCAGTGATCAGAGCACACAGATTTAAAGTGATTGGCAAAAATTCCAGGGTGGTATGAGGATCATTTTTTTAATGCAACCTGTTGTTATGATGTGAAAGAGTGCTTTTTAAAATTAATTCAGGGGATGTGGGCTTCACTGGCTGGGCCAGCATTTATAGCAGCGCTGGTAGCAGATTCATAGAGGGATTGAATAGATACTGGGAAGGAAGAAATTTGTTAGGCTGTGGGGAATAAGCAGGGAAGTGAGACTAAATAGATAGCTCTTTGAAAGAACCAGCACAGAAACAGTGGGCCAGCTCTTGCTGTGTCATTTTATGGTTTTACATAGGAGGCTGTCAGCAGCAGCACAACCTTATGGAACTCATAACCCACTTATCTGCAATTCAGCTCATCCACTGCTATTCTATAACCAGCTAACAGCCACCTGTAAAGTACATTCATATTTCGACATCATCAACCGAGGCTGGAGATGAAGTCAGGAAATCCAGGGGCAGGAATCCTGGAGCAGGACCATTGTTAATACTGAAGAATGTTTACTCACGTTGGATTCCCAGTAGCACGACACTCTAGCCTCAATTCATCACCCTCTCGTGCAAAGTTCCTGGAGAAGTCAATCTTCACCGAAGGTACATCTGTAATAAATGTAAACAAGGCATATATAATATGAAATGCATTTGATAAAATATCACAGATGGTAAGATATAGGTGGATTGGAACAGGAGCTGGACCATTCATCAGCTCGAGCTTGTTCCACCTTTGAATGAGATCATAAAAGAACATAAGATTATTGCTGACTTGTGACCTAACTCCATTTACCCATCTTCACTCCATACCTCGAAATACATTAGATCTCTACCAATCTCAGGTTGTAAATTGACAATTGATTGAGCATCAACTGCCATTTGCAAAAGGTATTTCCAAACACCATCAGTTTCCCAATTCCACTACTGAAAGGTCAAGTTCTAATCTTTAGTCTATGCCACCTGGTTCCTGTCTTTTTTAAAATGTGTTCACAGGATGTGGGTGTCACTGGCTGGGCCAGCATTTATTGCCCATCCCTAGTTGCCCTTGAGAATGTGGTGGTGAGCTGCCTTCTTGAACCGCTGCAGTCCATGTGGTGTAGGTACATCCACAGTGCTGTTAGGAAGGGAGTTCCAGGATTTTGACCCAGCGGCAGTGAAGGAATGGCGATATATTTCCAAGTCAGGATGGTGAGTGGCTTGGAGGGGAACTTCCATGTGGTGGTGTTCCCATCTGTCTGCTGCCCTTGTCCTTCAAGATGGTAGTGGTCGTGGGTTGGGAAGGTGCTGTCTAAGGAGCCTTGGTGAATTCCTGCAGTGCATCTTGTAGACGGTACACACTGCTGTTACTGTCGATGGTTGAGAGACTGAATGTTGAAGGTGGTGGATGGGGTGCCAATCAAGCAGGCTGCTTTGTCTTGGATGGTGTTAAGCTTCTTGAGTGTTGTTGGAGCTGCACTCATCCAGGCAAGTGGAGAGTATTCCATCACACTCCTGACTTGTACCTTGGTGGACAGGCTTTGGGGAGTCAGGAAGTGAATTACTCGTCACAGGATTCCTGGCCTTTGACTTGCTCTTGTAGCCACAGTATTTATATGGCTAGTCCAGTTCAGTTTCTGGTCAATGGTAACCCCCATGGTGTTGATAGTGGGGGATTCAGTGATGGTAATGCCATTAAATGCCAAAGGGCGATGGTTGGATTGTCTCTTTTTGGTGATGGTCATTGCCTGACACTTGTGTGGTGCGAATGTTACTTGGAACTTGTCGGCCCAAGCCTGGATATTGTCCAGATCTTGCTGCATTTGCACATGGACTGCTTCAGTATCTGAGGAGTCGTGAATGGTGCTGAACATTGTGCAATCATCAGCGAACATCCCCACTTCTGACCTTATGATGGAAGGAAGGTCATTGATGAAGCAACTGAAGATGGTTGGGCCAAGGACACTACCCTGAGGAACTCCTGCAGTGATGTCCTGGGACTGAGATGATTGACCTCCAACAACTACAACCATCTTCCTTTGTGCTAGGTATGACTCCAACCAGCGGAGAACTTTCCCTCTAATGATTCTCACTTGGTTAAATGCTGTCTTGTTGTTAAGGACAGTAACTCACCTCACCTCAACCAGCAGAAATAGTTTGTCTCTGTCCCCTTAGTAGTTCCCCTTAATATCTTGAAAACTTTAATAAAATCACCCCTTATCCTTCTAAACTCTGGGGAATACAAACCACATGAGCAGAGCATAGTTCAAATGCAGAAATCACAGTGAATATGGTAAACTGCAGTCAGCGTCAGCTGTGGCTCAGTGGGTGGTGCTCCTCCCCCGAAGCCACAAAGCAGTGAGCTCAAGTCCCAATCTGGAGATTTAAGTGCATGATCTCGGTTGATGTTACAATGCGGCACTGAGGGAGTGCTGTCCTGTCGAAGATTGGATGTGATGTTAAACGGAGGCCCCATGTGCTCTCCTTAGGTGAACAAAAAAAAATCATGACACTTTTTCAAAGAAAAGCAGTGATGGTCTCTCCAGTGCCTTGGTCAATGTTTATCCCTCATCCAACATCACTGAAATAGATGATCTGATCATTATCACATTGCTGTTTGTGGGATCTTGCTGTGTGCAAATCTGATGCTGTGCTTTCTCTGGGCAATTAAAGGCTGTTGGAAGTGAGAGGGCTGGTTGGATCCGTTTTGGCCTGTTCTTGGGCTGGAACCTCCTGTGCTTCTAGTGGGCAGTGCCCATAAGGGAAACTTAAACAATTATGCAAAGAAAGAGAGTCGCAGAAGGAATTTCTTCTCCACAGATCTGAAAGCAAAAGAGCCAGGTTTTGCTTTAACAGTGCACCTAATCTGTGGTTAGTTACGCTTATCCCTGTACTTCTCAACTCAAACAAATGCCCAGTAAGTTGCTGCAGGTATGAGCTGATAATGGTAAAGAGAGGGAATCAGGGTATCTCGGACATGAGTGAACTGAGCAAGCAACCTCGTGATCCAGAGATATGAGTTCAAATCCCACTGGGGGAATTTAAATTCAATTAATTACATACTCTCAGCAATGGTGGTCATGAAACTAGCAGATATTTGTAAAAACCCATCTGGTTCACTACTGCCCTTTAGGGAGGGAAATCTGCCGTCCTTACCTGGTCTGGTCTACATGTGACTCCAGACCCACAGCAATGTGGCTGACCTTAACTGCCTCTGAAATGGCCAAGCGAGACACTTAAGTTGCAATCCAGAAGCCAGCTCCCCACCACCTTCTCAAAGGCAATTAGAGATGGGCAATAAATGCTGGCCTTACCAGCGACACCGGCATTGTATGAATGAGTATAAACACAGAAAGTAACAGCACAAAGACAGGGAAGAAAGTGTAAATTAGAATGGATATGAATTCAATTTTAAGACAAGTACAGAAATAAAGGGGAAAAAAAGATTGGATTAACAGAGGAGACATGGACAGAAAGGGAAAGTGAGAAAAAAAGTAACATTTTTAAAATGGCATTGCAAAATTAAAAACTGAAGTAATGAAACTACACATGTGTAAGAGCTGAATGTCACTGTCAGGGGTTGGTTGGTGGTTATTAACAGCAATCTTGCTGTTTTTATTTAGGTGTGGATTCTGCAGCAGGATGACTACAAACTCTGTAAATACAGCCTTTGCTCCATGTCCTTTCACACCCAAATCCAACATAAGCAAAAAAAAATCAGTCTTGAAAGTTCAAATTTTCCAGAAATTAACAGCTTTTCGGAGGAGAGGGTTTCAGATTTCCTCTCTCCTTTGTCTGAAGAAGCTCTTCCTGACATCACCCCTGAATGACCTGGCTTGAATTTTAAAGTCTTGCCCCACTTGCTCTGGACTCCCCCACCGGAGGAATTAATTTCTCTCTACCTACCCTATCAAATCCTCTATCATTTTTAGACACCTCGATCAGATCAGCCGTAAACATTCCAAATACAAGAGAATACAAGTCAGGCCACCAACCCTCATAATCTTTTGTAGTTCTTTCAGCACTTAAACATGCAAATTGGATAATTAATGTCACTGTGACCTTTGTATCATGAGGAAAGGCTGCTTACAGAGCAGTTCGAGAAGGTGCTCTGCTCACTTTGTGTCTTGTTGATCACAGGGCACCCTCCTTGTCTATCACGGTCAGTTAATCATCTCCCACAAACACCAATTAGTGATATTATAGCACAGTCAGGTCAGAATGTGTGGTAATTATAGTTTTATGTAATGTGTAGTTTACCTTTAAGAAGGATGTCATAAAGGAAGATCACATGATCCTATGTAACCAATAGAGGAGTAGCGCAGGCTACCTCTAACATCAGTCGTCTATAGTTGGAACCTGAAGTATGGGGACAGGGTTTGAGTTGAAAGCACACAGGTGTAGCTGCTGAGTACCTTTATCAATAAACAGAATGTGTTCCACCTAAGAACTGTCTGCTGACCTACTCTGCCTACTGTACCAACTTGGCCATCCCAAAACAAGCAGGCAACCAGGATCCATAAGCCCCAACTAACCGGTGACCAGGATCCAACAAACTGGCGACGAGGCAAAAGCAAAGAAAATGCGAAGATACAATAAACTGGCTTTGAGAATAAGACAAGTTAACGAAAGAAATCAAGGGAAACAAAATCAGGCTGTCCCTCGTATGGTAATCGTGAGTAGAATTTCTGTCCTAATCATCAAAGCAATTCCCTCACAGAATGCCGGAATTCAGAAGAATTGATCTTTTTGATTCAGCCACAGGCGATTGGTCTCATTATGTTGAATGCCTCGTGTTCTTTTTCCAAGTGACAACATTGTGGGGGAAAAGAAGAGGTGAGTGATCCTCTTATCCAGGAGTGGGAGTAAACAGTATGGCTTGTTTCAAAGTTTGATGGCACCCAGTGCCCCAGTTTTGAAAAGTTTTGATGAATTAGTGAACCTCGTAAAGGGTCACTGCCGACCAACGCCCTCGGTATCGATACAACTGTTCAAATTTAACTCAAGAAATAGAGCCCCGGGGAAGACAGTTGCTTGTTATGTGGCAAGTTTGAAACAGTTAGCAGAGCATTGAGAGTTTGGGACATCTTTAAATGAGATGCTCAGAGATCATTTAGTGTGCGGCCTGAATGAGGACATGATTCAGAAGAAATTACTGCCTGAAATAAGTTTGAGTTTTAAGAAGGTGCTGGAGATAGCACTGGCCATGGGAAGTGCAGTCGGAGATTCAAAAGCCAAACAGGGAGCGCAAAATGGGTCCGTCCTCCACTTTGGGTGGGAAGCCCCAACCTAAAAGGGTGTGAAAATGCAAGACTCTGCCAAGAAGCGGGAAACCACTGCAGCTAGCAGACAAATAAAAAGAAATGACTTAGCAGCAAAAGCAAGGAATAACTGCAACAAAGGTGGAAACAGATAACCTGATAATGACTGGCTGTTTAAAAAAATCGAATGTTTTTATTGTCATTGAAATGGACACCGAATGGGACAGTGCGAGGAAAGAGCCAGGTAGACTTTCACACAGAAGAAAAAAACCCCCCGAGATCTACAATGTAGAAGAGCCTGAAGCAGCAAATTCAGATATTTATTCGTTATTTAATTTGAAGGTTGGAAAAACAGAACAAATATATGTGACAGTGAAGGTAAATGGCAGACCTGTTAGAATGGAAGCGGACACAGGAGCTTCCAGTACAGTAATTTGTGAACACAACTTCAAATATCTGAATTGTGGTGAATATAAATTAAATTAGGAAGAAGCTGATGCCAAATTGAAAGCTTACATGGATGAAGACATCGAAGTCAAAGGCGTTGGCAGAGTTACTGTCCACAACAGAAGCCAATCAGTTAAACTACCCCTGATGGTGGGAGCAGGTGAGGGGCCAAGCCTCCTTGGATGAAACTGGCTAAAGGAGATTAGGTTAGAATGGGCTGAACTTTTCCATCTGAGAGCAAGTGGGTGACCAGAGCTACTACAGAAATACGCCTCAGTCTTCAAGGATGAACTTGGGAAGATCCAGGAGCTGCAAACAAAACTTCATGTGGATCCCGAGGCAACCCCCCCGATTCATGAAGGCGAGACCAATACCATAAGTACTTTGGGAGAAGGTTGACACCGAACTGGACAGATTAGAGTAACAGGGCGTTATACAACCTGTGCAATTCTCAGAATGGACAGCACCAATAATCCCTGTCCTTAAACCTGACCAAAGCCTTCAAATTTGTGGAGACTACAAATTGATGGTTAATAAAGTGGCTAAACTGGACAGACACCCTATACCAAAAATCGAAGACCTGTATGCTAAGCCGGCGGGTGGAACCGCTTATAAGAAGCTTGATATGAATTATAGTTATCAACAATTGGAGTTAGAGAAGGTCTCCCAGATATTTGTCACAATTAATACACATAGGAGCTTGTACCAATATACCCACCTGCCTTTCAGAGTCTCCTCAGCATGCGCCATAGTCCAGAGAACAATGGAAAGTTTACTGCAGGGACTGTCCCACATTGTAGTTTATTTAGATGATGTTCTGCTGACAGGACTCACTGAAAAGGAGCATTTGGCAAACTTAGAATAAGTTTTGAAACGTTTCTCACAGGCTGGAGTGCATTTAAAAAAAGAAGAGTGCATGTTCCTAGTGAGGGAGGTAATTTATTTGGGTCACTGGGTAGATTCACAGGGCCTCCACCTGTTGGGAAGAAAGTGAGAGCCATTAAAGAGGCACCTGGCCCAAAAAACGCCTCAGAGCTCAAACCATTCCTAGGAATGATCAACTATTATGGGCGTTTGTTACCCAATTTGTCTGCAGTGCTGGCCCCTCTGCATTATCTACTCAAGAATAACCAACGTTGGTCTTGGGTGACACCACAGAAAGAAGCTTTCATAAAGGTGAAACAATTGTTGCACTTGTCCGATCTATTAGTGCATTGTGACCAGAGGAAAGAATTGGTGTTGACATGTGACACATCTCCCTACGGAGTGGGAGCAGTGCTCTCCCATCGAATGGACAATGACTCAGAACGGCCTATAGGATACATATCAAGAACGCTCACCACAGCCGAAAAGGGATACTCACAGATAGAAAAAGAAGGCGTATTAATCATCTTTGGTGTCAAGAAATTTCACCAGTATGTACATGACCGTGATTTTATTATCATTTCAGACCACAAGTCATTGCTAGGATTGTTCAGCGAGGACAGGGCTATACCACACATAGCCTCAGCAAGAATACAATGATGGGCGTTAATCCTGGCAGCATACGAGTATACTTCCGTCCATAGGCCTGGAAATCAAAGTACAAACGCTGATGCACTGAGTCCTTTACTCTTACAAGAAAAAGGTGAGGATGTCCCAGTTCCACATGAACTAGTTTTGTTGGTTAATTTCTTAGATTCATCTCCAGTATGTGCTAGACAGATCAGAGATTGGACAAGTCGAGACCCAGTCTTATCCAAAGTACGTGAACAGGTGCTTCAGGGTTGGTCACAGGAGCCTGTATCTGATGAAATGAAACTGTCATTTAACAGAAGACATGAAATAACCAGCCAGGATGGCATCTTATTGTGGGGAGCACGAGTGATAGTTCCTCCAAAGGGAAGAAAGCCTTTGTTGATTGAGCTACACAGCGCACATCTAGGAATTTCCTGAATGAAGACCGTAGCACACAGCTATCAATGGTGGCCTGTGATGGATGGAGAAATAAAGAGCTTATTGAAGAATTGTGTACAGTGTCAAAAATTGCAAAAGTTACCTTCAACAGCTCTGTTACACCCTTGGGAGTGACCAGGAAGGCCATGGGTACGATTACACATTGACTATGTGGGACATTTCATGGGAACAATGTTTCTGCTCATTGTTGATGCCCACTCAAAATGGATGGACATAAATGAGGTGAAGTCACCAATGTTTTCTGCTACAATTGAGAAGCTATGTCAAAGTTTTTCCATTCACAGACTACCTAAAGTGCTCGTATCTGATAACAGCACGGCATTTACGAATGCTGAGTTTCAGCAGTTTATCAGCTTCGAAGGTATCACTCATGTAAAAACTTCACCGTACCCACCCTTCCTCAAATGGACTGGCCGAAAGGGCAGTTCAAACATTCAAGGCTGGCATGGAGAAATTAACTGGAGATTCCTTAGCAACCAAGCTAGCACACTTTCTTTTCCATTATAGGACCATCCCTCACACAACAACAAGTGTCACAGCTGTGGAATTATTGATGAAAAACCGTCTCAGGATGATATTGAGCTTCATAATGCTGAGCTTCTGGGAGAAGGTGGAAAGGAGTCAGGGAAGTCAGAAAACTAGACACAATGGGCTACCTCTATTGTCAATCGTCTATAGTTAGAGCCTGAAGTATGGGGACAGGGTTTGAGTTGAAAGCACACTGGTGTAGCTGCTGAGTACCTTTGTCAATAAACAGAATGTGTTCCCTTAGAACTGTCTGCTGGTTAACTCTATCTATTGTACCAACTTGGCCATCCCACAACAAGTGTGCAACCCGGATCCATAAGCCCCAACAAACTGCTGACCGGGCTCCAATAGAGTGCTTGTCTGAATACTCAACACTGACTGACCCCGAGTGTGTTCCAGCACAGGCACTGTCTTAAACTCTGGAATTTGTCCTCAAATCCAGGCCATGGTAAAACAGTTTTCATTCTGTTCCCTTTTTGATTCATACTGAAATGAATTTAGACAAGTTCAAACTAGCTCCCTCTGAGCATCCCAAAGAGTCCAACACAAAATCAATCATGCACATGCTTCACACTGAAAGACCACAGGGTATCTGAAAAATGTCACAACAATGCATAAAACAAGGATGCTCTTCTGAGGCTGACATGCAATGACTGGGGGGAGAGGAAAGAAAAACTTACTATCTCTATCTGTGTAAAGAGCTTTACTGTATCTAACCCTGTGATGTACCTGCCCTGGGAGAGTTTGATGGGGACAGTGTAGAGGGAGTTTTACTTTGTATCTAACCCCGTGCTGTACCTGTCCTGGGAGTGTTTGATGGGGACAGCGTAGAGGGACGTTTACTCTGGATCTAACCCTGTGCTGTACCTGTCCTGGGAGTGTTTGATGGGGACAGTGTAGAGGGAGTTTTACTCTGTATCTGACCCCGTACTGTACCTGTCCTGGGAGTGTTTGATGGGACAGTGTAGAGGGAGCTTTACTCTGTATCTGACCCCGTGCTGTACCTGTCCTGGGAGTGTTCGATGGGACAGTGTAAAGAGAGCTTTACTCTGTATCTAACCCTGTGCTGTACCTGTCCTGGGAGTGTTTGATGGGGACGGTGTAGAGAGAGGTTTACTCTGTATCTAACCCCATGCTGTACCTGTCCTGGGAGTGTTTGATGGGGACGGTGTAGAGAGAAGTTTACTCTGTATCTAACCCCGTACTGTACCTGTCCTGGGAGTGTTCGATGGGGACGGTGTAGAGAGAGCTTTACTCTGTATCTAACCCCGTGCTGTACCTGCCCTGGGAGTGTTTGATGGGGACAGGGCAGAGGGAGCTTTACTCTGTATCTAACCCTGTGCTGTACCTGTCCTGGGAGTGTTTGACGGGGACAGGGCAGAGGGATCTTTACTCTGTATCTAACCCGTGCTGTACCTGTCCTGGGAGTGTTTGATGGGGACAGTGTAGAGGGAGCTTTACTCTGTATCTAACCCCGTGCTGTACCTGTCCTGGGAGTGTTTGATGGGGACAGTGTAGAGGGAGCTTTACTCTGTATCTAACCCCGTGCTGTACCTGTCCTGGGAGTGTTTGATGGGGACAGTGTAGAGGGAGATTTACTCTGTATCTAACCCTGTGCTTCATTCCTCAGAACAGACATCCTCACATTGATCACCAAAGGAAAACAGAAAAATCGAAACCGAAGGAAGATTGGAAGGTTGTTGCTGCTGAATATAATCCCAAAATTGTAAATGTGTTATATTTGAATGCGAATAGTAAGAGTTACTCTAGACACTTTAAAAAAGAAAAGAGTTAAGAAAGTGAGCGTTGGTCCTATAGAAAGTGAGTCTGGGGAATTAATAATGGAAAATAAGAAGGCTGCAATTCAGCAGGTATTTTGTATCGGTCTTCATATCGAGGATAGAAATCCCAGAAATAGCTGTAAATCAGGAAATGTAAGGGAGGGAGGGACCCAAGAAAATTACAATCATCAGGGAAGTGGTACTGAGTAAATTGTTGGAACCGTGAGCTGGCAAGTCCCCGGGTCCAGATGGACTTCATCCTCAGGTCTGGAAAGAAGCAGTGAGTGAAAAAGTTGATCCGTTGGTTTTAATTTTCCGAAACTCCTTTGATTCAGGGAGATTCCATTAGATTGGAAAATGCTGAATGTAACTCCTCTATTCAACTGCCTCCAATGCCAGTATATCCTTTCGTAAATACGGGGACTAAAACTGTACACAGTACTCCAGGTGTAGCCTCACCAACACCCTGTACAGTTGGAACAGGATTTTCCTCTTTGTAAACTCCAACCCCCTACCAATACAGGCCAAAATTCCATTTACCTTCTGAATTACTTGCTGCACCTGCATGATAACTTTTAGTGTTTCATGCACAAGAACACCCAGATCCCTCTGTGCTGCACTTTTTTGCAGTCTCTCTTCATTTAAATAATAGTCTGCCTCTTGATTCTTCCTACCAAAGTGCATGACCTCACACTTTCCTACATTAAACTCCATCTGCCAAGTTTTTGCCCCCTCAACCTATCTATATCCCATTGCAGATTCCTTATGTCCTCATCACAACATGCCCTCCCACCTATTTTTGTATCATCAGCAAATTTGGATACATTACACTCTGCCCCTCCTCCAAGTCATTAATATAGATAGTAAATAATTGAAGCCCTAGGACTGATCCTTGTGGCACTCCACTAGTTATGTCTTTCCAACCTAAAAAAAATCCATTAATCCTGACTCTCAGCCTTCTGTGTGTTAACCAATCCTCAATCCATGCTAATACATTACCCCCAATACCGTGAACTCCTATCTTGTGCAATAACCTATTATGTGGCACCTTATCGAATGCCTTCTGGAAATCCAAATACACTACATCTACTGGTTCCCCTTTATCAACTCTGCTTGTTACATCCTCAAAGAGCTCTAGCAAATTTGTCAAACATGATTTCCCTTTCACAAAACCATGTTGACTCTGTTTGATTACGTTAAGCTTTTCTAAATGTCCTGCTATTTCTTCCTTAATAATGGACTCTAGCATTTTCCCAATGACAGATGTTAGGCTGACTGGCCTATAGTTTCCTGCTTTTTGTCTCTCTCCCTTCTTGAACAGGGGCATCACATTAGCAGTTTTCCAATCTGCAGGAACCCTCCCAAATCCAGTGAGTTCTGGGATATTTTGACTAATGCCTCCACTATCTCTGCAGCCACCTCCTTTAAAACCCTTGGATGCAGCCCATCAGGTCCTGGTGACCTGTCTGCCTTTAGCCCCATTAGTTTGTCAAACACTTTGTCCCTCATGATAGAGACTGTTACAAGATCTTTCCTCCTATTAGCCCCTTGCTTATCTGATATCTTTGGGATGTTTATAGTGTCCTCCACTGTGAAGACCGATGCAAAATATTGGTTTAAATTATCTGCCATTTCCCTGTTCCCCATTATCAATTCTCCACTCGCATCCTCCAAGGGTCCAAAGCTCGCTTTAGCCACTCTCTCTTTTCATGTACCCGGAGAAGCTCTTGTTGTTTGTTTTTATATTTCTTGCCAATTTACTTTCATAATCAATTTTCTCCCTCTTTATTAGCTTTTTAGTCATCCGCTGCTGGTTCCTAAAAAATCCCAATCCTCTGGCCTGCCACTAGTTTTCACTGCTTTCTATGCCTTAGTTATTGACCGTATACTCTCCTTGACCACCTTTGTTAACCACGGGTGGTTCATCCTTTTCATCGAGTCCTTCTTTTTGACTGGGATAAATTTTTGCTGAGCATTATGAAATATCTGCTTAAATGTCTGCCACTGCTCATCCACTGACCTTCCCCTTAGTCTATTTTCCCAGCCCACTTTAGACAACTCTTTCTTCATACCTCTTATTGCCCTTATTTAAGTTGAGGACACTGGTTTGAGACCCGAGTTGCTCGCCCTCAAACTGAATTTGAAATGCTACCATGTTGTGATTGCTACCCCCTAGAGGGTCCTTAACTACAAGATCTCTTATTAATCCCACCTCATTACACATTACTAGATCTAAAATAGCCTATTGCTGGGTAAGTTCTGCAATGTATAACTCTAAAAAACAATCCCTGATGCTCTCTACAAATTCGTCTTCCATGTTACCCCTGCCAATCTGATTTGTCCAGTCAATATGCAGATTAAAATCACCCATGACAATTGTAGTGCCCTTTTTACACGCCTCCATTATTTTCCGATTTATGCTTTGTCCTACAGGGAGGCAACCCTTCGGAGGCCTATAGATAACTCCCACTTGTGACCTCTTCCCCTTGCTATTCCTTATTTCCACCCAAACTGATTCCACATCACCATCTATTGCACCTATATCATTACTCACCACCGCACTGATACCTTCCTTTCTTAACAAAGCTACCCCACCTCCTTATCATTTTTGCCTATTTTTCCGGAATGTCGAATACCCTTGAATCTTGAGTTCCCAGTCTTGGTCACCCTGCAAGACTCTGTAATAGCTATTAAGTCACATTCATTTATTTCTATTTGTGCTGTCAATTCAGCTATCTTGTTACAGATGCTGCGTGCATTCAGATAAAGAGCTTTAAGCTTTGACTTTTTATCATTACTGCTCGGCCTGGTTCTAATTTCTGCTGCACTCTTCTGCTTATATTTTCTGCTCCTTCCTGTCACACTTTGATTATCATTCGCCTCTTCACTACCCTGCACCTCTGCTCTCTCCTTTCTTTTTGAGTTTTTAAACTTCCCTCCCTCCCACCCCCCCACTAATTAGTTTAAAGTCCTGTCTACAACCCTAGTTATACGATTCACCAGGACACTGGTCCCAGTATGGTTCAAATGAAGCCCTCCCCAGTGGAACAGCTCTTTCATTCCCCAGGCGAGTGCCCCATGAATTGGAACCTGTTTCTCCCACACCAGTCTTTGAGCCACGCATTTACCCCTCTAATCTTATTTACCCTATGCCATTTTTTTTCTTTTTTCTATTCATTCATGGGATGTGGGCATCACTGACTAGGCCAGCATTTATTGCCCATCCCTAATTGCCCTTGTTCAGAGGGCATTTAAGAGTCAACCACCTTACAGCCCTTACTTAACAAGAATCTGCCTTAAAAATATTCAAAGACTCTACTTCCACCACCTTTTGAGGAAGAGAGTTCCAAAGATTCATGACACCTCTGAGAGGAAAAAATGTCACCTCATCTCTGTTTTAAATGGGCACCCCCTTACTTTTAAACAGTGACCCCTAGTTCTAGATTCTCCCACAAGAGGAAACATCCTCTCCACATCCACCTGACCCCTCAGGATCTTATACGTTTCAATCAAGTTATCTCTTACTCTTCTAAACTTCAGCAGATACAAGCCTAGCCTGTCCAACTTTCCTCATAAGTCAACCCACCCATTCCAGGTATTATTCTAGTAAACCTTCTCTGAACTGCTTCCAACACATTTACATCCTTCCTTAAATATGGAGGCCAGTACTGTACACAGTACTCCAGATGTGGTCTCGCCACTGTCCCGTATACCTGAAGCATAACCTCCCTACCTTTGTATTCAATTCCCCTCACAATAATGATCATATTTTTAATATTTTAGAGAGGGAGTAGCAGTACTAGTTTATTATATAAATTATGGAATGTTGGAAGTTTGCTGTAACCAAGCAATACAGTGCCCAGAACTGTGCCCAAGTGTGCTCTCCTCCCTCAGGCTTTCCTCCTCACTAGAATTGAAACCTATCAGCTTCACACAGTTTCCTGATTGACCTCCTTGTTCTTGAGTGAATTCCCTGAATCAGGCCACAGCCAGAGTTTAAGTGAGTGGAAGCCCAGCCTCTGTACATGTTGCTCCTTGCGGAAGCTCTGCTGTGTTTTACCACACTGCAGGACCACAGCTAATGGTTTGTGGGGCGAGCCCTTGTTAATTAAACCTACTTTGAAATTTCAAAAGAAAGAAGAAAGCTCTCACACCCCAGCGGGTGGTTTATTGGGAGATCAACAGCTGGACCACCTATGAAAACCAAACTTACTCTCTGAATATCAATGCTCAGTCTCTCAGGCACTCACAGCAGAGGTACTGCAGACCAGAATAATAATTAATATGTGCTGAAATTAGACTGGGACACTTGAGGGCTGCAGGTATTAATTATTAGTTCCTACCTGAAAAAGATTCTACCAACACCAGGGTTAGACAGGGACATGTTCTAGAGTTACATTCACGTTCTAGAGTTACATTCACGTTCTAGAGTTACATTCATACGAACATAAGAATCAGCAGCAGGAGGAGGCCACTCGGCCCCTCGAGCCTGCTCCGCCATTCAGCGAGATCATGGCTGATCTGATTGTAACCTCAACCCCACATTCCGCCTACCCCTGATAACCTTTCACCCCCCCCTTGCTTATCAAGAATCTATCTCCGCTGCCTTGAAAATATTCAAAGACTCTGCAGCGGCTTTTGAGGGAGAGAGTTCCAAAGATTCATGACCCTCAGTGAAAAAATTTCTCCTCATTTCTGTCCTAAATGGGCGACCCCTTATTTTTATTCAGTGACCCCTAGTTCTAGATTCTCCCACAAGAGGAAACATCCAAACCACCCTGTCAAGACCCCTCAGGATCTTACATGTTTCAATCAAGTCGCCTCTTACTCTTCTAAACTCCAGTGGATACAAGCCTAACCTGTCCAACCTTTCCTTATAAGACAACCCACCCATTCCAGGTATTAGTCTAGTAAACCTTCTCCAAACTGAATTCAGTAAAAAAAAAATCTGGAAGTAAAAGTCTGATGCTGACCATGAAACCATTGCCGATTGTTGTAAAAACCCATCTGGTTCACTAATGCCATTTTGGTCTGGCCTACATGTGACTCCAGACCCACAGTAATGTTAAGTAAGGTTAATTGTGAGGTTGAGTGCCTTGGGCTACAGGAAGATATAGACGGGATGGTCAAATGGGCAGATAAGTGGCAGATGGAATTTAACCCTAAAAAGTGAGAGGTGATACACTTTGGAAGGAGTAATTTGACAAGGAAGTATTCAATGAACGGCATGACACTAGGAAGTTCTGAGGAACAAAGGGACCTTGGCGTGTGTGTCCATAGATCTCTGAAGGCAGAGGGGCATGTTAGTGGGGTGGTGATAAAGGCATATGGGACACTTGCCTTTATCAATCGAGGCATAGATTACAAAAGTAGAGAGGTCATGTTGGAGTTGTACGGAACCTTGGTGAGGTCACAGCTGGAGTACTGTGTGCAGTTCTGGTCACCACATTATAGGAAGGATGTGATTGCACTGGATGGGGTGCAGAGGAGATTCACCAGGATGTTGCCTGGGATGAAACATTTAAGT
The DNA here is from genome assembly GCF_964194155.1 of Cetorhinus maximus. Lineage (NCBI taxonomy): Eukaryota > Metazoa > Chordata > Chondrichthyes > Lamniformes > Cetorhinidae > Cetorhinus > Cetorhinus maximus. Next base: position 104,129,608 of record NC_135894.1, on the reverse strand, counting down.
TATGAAGAGAGGTTGTATAGACTTGGGTTGTTTTTGTTGAAGCAGAGAAGACTGAGGGGCGACCTGATCGAGGTGTACAAGATTATGAGGGGCATGGACAGGGTGGATAGGGAGCAGCTGTTCCCCTTAGTTGAAGGGTCAGTCACGAGGGGACATAAGTTCAAGGTGAGGGGCAGGAGGTTTAGGGGGGATGTGAGGAAAAACTTTTTTACCCAGAGGATGGTGACAGTCTGGAATGCACTGCCTGGGAGGGTGGTGGAGGCGGGTTGCCTCACATCCTTTAAAAAGTACCTGGATGAGCACTTGGCACATCATAACATTCAAGGCTATGGGCCAAGTGCTGGTAAATGGGATTAGGTAGGTAGGTCAGGTGTTTCTCATGTGTCAGTGCAGACTCGATGGGCCGAAGGGCCTCTTCTGCACTGTGTGATTCTGTGATTCTGTGAAGGGGGTGAAAGGTTATAGCAGGTAGGGTGGAATGTGGAGAAATCAGATCAGCCAATGTCTTATTGAATGGCAGAGCAGGCTCGAGAGGTTGAGTGGCCTACTCCCGCTCCGAATTCGTATGTTCATATGTAAAACCTCTATTGGTCCACTATTTGAGCCAGTAACATGACTCATGGAATAAGGTGAGGTGGTGGTGCAGAAATAATGTCATTGGACGAGTAATCCTGACGCCCAGGCTACTGTTTGGGGGACAAGGGTTCAAATCCCACCACGGCAACCAGTGGGATTGTAATTCAATTAATAAATCTGGAATTAAAAGCTAATGTCAGTGATGGGGACCATGAAACTATCACTGATTGTCATAAAAACCCATCTGGTTCATTGATGTCCTTTAGGGAAGGAAACCAGCGGCCTTTACCCAGTTTGGCCTACATGTGACTCCAGACCCACAGCAATGTGGTTAACTCATAACTGCCTCTGAAATGGCCAAGCAAAACACTCAGGTGTTTCAAGCTAATCCAAAGTGTAAAAGGAATGACCACCCGGCATCAACCTAGGCACCAGAAACGACAACAGCAATCTCAGTCCTGTCGACCAGACAAAGTCCTCCTTACTAACATCTGGGGACTAGTGCTAAAATCAGGAGAGCTGTCTCAGACTATTTGACATAGTCATCCTCACGGGATCACTTTTTTATATTTGTTCATGGGATATGGGTGTCACTGGCTCAACCACCCATCCCTAATTGCCCTTGTTCAGAGGGCATTTAAGAATCAACCACGTTGCTGTGGGTCTGCAGTCACATGTAGGCCAGACCAGGTAAGGACAACAGATTTCCTTCTCTAAAGGGCATTAGTGAACCAGATGGGTTTTTCCCAACAATCAGCACTGGTTTCGTGGTCATGATCATACTTTAATTGAATTTAATTTAATGTCACCATCTGCCGTGGTGGGATTCAAACCTAGGTCCCCAGACCATTACTCTGGGTCGCTGGAATACTAGTCCAGTGACCATATCACTATGCCACTGTATACCCTTATATCTTACAGACAATGTCTCAGGCACCATCACCATCCCTGGGCATGTCCTGTCCCACCGGCAGGACAGACCCAGCAGAGGTGGCGACACAGTGGTTTACAGTCGGGAGGGAGTTGCCCTGGGAGTCCTCAACATCTACTCCGGACCACATGAAGTCCCACGGCATCAGGTCAAACATGGACAAGGAAACCTCCTGCTGATTACCACGTACCGCCCTCCCTCAGCTGATGAATCAGTGCTTAATAGAAACGTAGAAACTAGGAGCAGCAATAGGCCATTCGGCCCTTCGAGCCTCCTCCGCCATTCAATTTGATCATGACTGATCCTCTATCTCAAGGCCATATTCTCGCTTTCTCTCCATACCCCAAATGCTCCTAATATCTGAAAAATTATCAATTTCTTTCTTGAATATACTCAGTGACCCGGCCTCCACAGCTTCTGTGGTGAAGAATTCCACAGGTTGACCACCCTCTGAGTGAAGAAATTTTTCCTCAACTCAGTCCTAAATGGCCTGCCCCGTATCCTGAGACTGTGGCCCCTGGTTCTAGATTCCTCAACCAGGGGAAACATCCTCCCTGCATCTAGTCTGTCTAGCCTTGTTACAATTTTATATGTTTCAATCAGATCCCCTCTCATTCTTCTAAACTCTAGTGAATACAAGCCCAGTCGAACCAATCTCTCCAAATACGACAGTCCTGCCATCCCCGGTATCAGCCTAGTGAACCTTTGCTGCACTCCCTCTATGGCAAGTATATTCTTTCTTAGGTAGGGAGACCAAAACTGCATGCAATACTCCAGGCGTGGTCTCACCAAGGCCCTGTATAACTGCAGTAAGACATCCCTACTTCTGAACTCAAATCCTCTTGCAATGAAAGCCAACATACCATTTGTCTTCCTAATTGTTTGCTGCACCTGCCTGTTTACTTTCATTGACTGGTTTACAAGGACATCCAGATCCCTTTGTACATCCACATTTCCCAATATATCACCATTTAAATAATACTCTGCCTTTCTGTTTATCACACCAAAGTGTATAACTTCACATTTATCCATGTTATACTGCATCTGCCATGTGTTTGCCCACACACACAACTTGTCTAAGTCACCCTGAAGCCTCCTTGCATCCTCTTCACAACTCCCAACCCTGCCCAGTTTTGTGTCATCAGCAAACTTGGAGATATTGCATTTGGTTCCCTCATCCAGGTCATTTATATATATTGTGAATATCTGGGGCCCAAGTACTAATCCCTGCGGTACATCACTAGTTACCACCTGCCACCTGGAAAAAGCCCCATTTATTCCCACTCTGTTTCCGGTCTGTCAACCAATTTTCAATCCATGCCAATATATTATCCTCAATCCCATGTGCTTTGATTTTGCCCACTAGCCTCTTATGTGGGACCTTATCAAATGCCTTCTTGAAATCCAAATACAGCACACCCACTGGTTCTCCCTCCAGTCGATTAGTTAAGTATGATTTCCATTTCATAAACCTATGCTGACTTTGTCTAATCCCGTTAATGCTTTCCAAGTGTTCTGTTACCATATCTTTTATAATAGACTCTAGCATTTCCCCAGGACTGATGTTAGGCTAACTGGTCTGTAATTCTCTGTTTTTTCCCTCCCTCCTTTTTTAAATAGTGCGGTTACATTTGCCACACCCCAACCTGTAGGAACTGCTCCAGAGCCTATAGAATTTTGGAAGATGACCACCAATGTATCCAATATTTCCAGGGACACTTCCTTTAGTACTCTGGGATGTAGATTATCCGGCCCTGGGGATTTTTCAGCCTTTAACCTCATTAATTTCTCTAGCACCATTTTTTACTAATACTGATTTTCTTCAATTTCTCCCTCTCACTAGACCCTTGGTTCCCTAACATTTCTGGGAAATTATTTGTGTCCTCTTTTGTGAAGACAGAACCAAAATATGTGTTCAATTCCTCTGCCATTTCTTTGTTCCCCATTATAATTTCCCCTGTTCCTGACTGTAAGGGACCTACATTTGTCTTCGCTAATCTTTTTCTCTTCACTTATTTATAGAAGCTTTTACAGTCAGTTTTTATGTTCCCTGTAAGCTCACTCTCATTCTCTATTTTCCCCTTCTTAATCAATCTTTTTGTCCACTTTTGCTGAATTCTAAACTGCTCCCAATCCTCAGGCTTGCTGCTTTTTCTGGCAATTTTATATGTCGTCTCTTCGGATCTAATACTATCCCCGATTTCTTTTGTAATCTATGGTTGAGCCACCTTTCCTGTTTTATTTTTGCGCCAGACAGGAATGAAGAATTGTTGTAATTCATGCACATGCTCCTTAAATATTAGCCATTGTCTATCCACTGTCAACCCTTTTAGTAAGGTTCCCCAATCCATCTTTGCCAAGTTGGGCCTCATACCCTCGTAGTTTCCTTTATTTAGATTCAGGACCCTAGTTTCGGATTCAACTTTGTCCAATCTACATGTAGATTAAAGCCACCCATGTTTACAGTTGTATCCTTATTGTATGCATCTCTAATTTCCTGTTTAATGCCTTCCCTTATATCTCCATTACTGTTTGGGAGCCTATAGACAACCCCCAACAACATTTTCTGCCTCTTGGTGTTTCTTATCTCCACCCAAACAGATTCCACATCATGATTTTCCAAACCAATATCCTTCCTCACTGTTGAATTGATTTCCTCCTTTACTAACAATGCCACCCCACCTCCTTTCCCTATTTGTCTGTTCTTCCTAAATATTGAATACCCATGGGTGTTCAGTTCCCATCCTTGGTCACCCTGCAGCCATGTCTCTGTAATTGTAACTATATCATAACCGTTTATATCTATTTGCGCTGTTAATTCATCTACCTTATTGCGAATGCTCTGTGCATTAAGATACAATGTATTTAGACTTATCTTTTTAACCTTGTTAGTCATCTTAGCTTTATTTTGCACTATGACCCCATTTGTTTCTCGCCCTTGTTTTTCTGCTTCCACTTTTGCTTCTTACTTTTCTGTCTTTCGTTTCTAGTCTTGTTTCCCCCTCCTCTGTCTCCCTGCTCAGGTCCCCATCCCCCTGACATTCTACTCTTCCATGTTGAACACCACTTGGAAGAAGCACTGATGGTGGCAAGGGGACAGAATGTATTCTGGATGGTGGGGACTTCAATGTCCATCACCAAGAATAGCTTGGCAGCACCACCACTGACCAAGCTGGCCAAGTCCTAAAGGTGAGCAGTCTAATCCTAGACTGGTGAGCAGCAGGTGGTGAGGGAACCAACAAGAGGGAAAAACCTACTTGACCTCATCCTCACCAATCTACCTTTAGCAGATGCATCTGTCCAGGACACTATTGGTAGGAATGACCACAGCTATGACACCATGCAAACACTCAGTGACACTCTTCCCTCTCTCTTGCGGTAAAAGGTGCCCATAACAGGGAGAAGCAGCAATGGTGGCGAGACAGGTTTGTTTAAATGGTCAGCTCCTTGAAGGACTCCCATAGAGGGCTTTGCTGGGATGACGTAGTGAACAAGGTGAATGGACATGCACTGCGAGATGCTGGGTGGATTGGCAGGTCTTCCATGGGGCCTGTTGGCATTGTCATAGAGTATGGAAGAGTCTGGCTCCAACTTACCTAGGGCACTGCGCAGAGCTTGGAGCCCATCCTTACCAGGATCCAGCCATGATGCAGCATCTGGTGGCTGATTGCAGCTCCCATTGCAGCACAGGCAGAAACCACTCGAGGTGTGCTGCAGCTCAGACTGAGCTCATGAGATTGCTGCATGTTGCCATCATGACTGATGAAGAAAATAGAAACATAGGAAGAGGAGGAGGCCAATTGGCTCCGGAGGCTGTTCTGCCATTCCAATGAGATCATGGCTGATCGGTGAGATAACTCGATGTGCCCTCCTTTGCCTCATATCCCTTAATACCTTTGGTGAACAAAAATCTATCAATCTGGGATTTAAAATTACCTATTGACTTAGCATCAAAAAGCAAGAGGATAACTAAGGAAAGAGTAGGTCACGTGTGTGTGGTGATGGAAGGTGTGGGCATGGCCCTTAATGAATACTTTGCATCTGTTTTCACAAAAGAGAGGGATGAAGCAGACATCATAATTAAGAAGTGTGAAGTATTGAATGTGATAAACACAGTGAGGGAGAGAATATTAAAGTGTTTAGCTTCTTTGAAAGTGGAAAGGCCCATTGAAACATACCCAGGCTTATTAGAGATCAACAACAACTTATATTTATATAGTACGTTTAACATCCCAAGGCGCTTCACAGGAGCATTATAAAATGACACCGAGTCACATAAGGAGATTTTTGGTCAGATGACCAAAAGTTTGGTCAAAGAGGTAGGTTTTAAGGACTGTCTTAAAGGAGGAAAGTGAGGTAAAGAGGTGGAGAGATTTAGGGAGGGAATTGCAGAGCTTGGGGTGCAGGCAGCTGAAGGCACAGTCACCAATGGTGGAGCGATTAAAATCGGGGATACACAAAAGGTGGGAATTAGAGGAGTGCAGATATCTCAGAGAGCTGTGGGTTTGGAGGAGACTACACAGAAGGGGACAGTTGAGGCCTTGGAGGGATTTGAAAACAAGGATGACAATTTTAAAATCAAGACCTTGCTTGATCAGGAGCCAGTTTAGGTCAGTAAGCACAGGGATTTTTTAAATTCATTCATGGGATGTGGGCTTCGCTGGCTGGGCCAGCATTTATTGCTCATCCCTAGTCACCCTTGAGAAGGTGGTGGTGAGCTGCCTTCTTGAATCGCTGCAGTCCATGTGGTGTAGGTACATCCATAGTGCTGTTAGGGAGGGAGTTCCAGGATTTTGACCCAGCGACAGTGAAGGAACGGCGATATATTTCCAAGTCAGGATGGTGAGTGACTTGGAGGGGAACTTCCAGGTGGTGGTGTTCCCATCTATCTGCTGCCCTTGTCCTTCTAGATGGTAGTGGTCTTGGGTTTGGAAGATGCTGTCTAAGGAGCCTTGGTGTATTCCTGCAGTGCATCTTGTAGATGGTGCACACGCTGCTGCTACTGTGCATCGGTGGTGGAGGGAGTGAATGTTTGTGGATGTGGTGCCAATCAAATGGGCTGCTTTGTCCTGGATGGTGTCGAGCTTCTTGAGTGTTATGTTGATGGGGGATTGGGTCTTGCTGCGAGTTAAGACACAGGCAGCAGAGATTTGGGTGAACTCAAGTTTACAAAGGGTATAATGTGGGAGACTAAGCAGGAGAGTGTTGGAATAGTTGATTCTAAAGGTAACGAAGACATGAATAAGCGTTTCAGCAGCAGATAAGCTGAGACAGGAGTAAAGTCGAGTGATTTTATGGAAATAGGTGGTCTTAGTGATGGCGCGAACATCATCTCAGGATCAAATGTGACACCAAGGTTGAGAACAGACTGACCTAATCTCAGACTGTTGCCATGGAGAGGGATGGAATCGGTATCTAGGAAATGGAGTTTTGAGCGGGGACCAAAAATATTGGCTTCAGTCTTCCCAATATTTAATTGGAGGAAATTTCATCTCATCCAGTGCTGGATTTTGGATAAACAGTCTGATAATTTAACAACAATGGAGAAGCTGAGAGAGGTGGAGGCGTGGTCGAGCTGTGTGTTGTCAGTGTACATATGAAAACTAACACTTGCCTTTGAATGATGTCACTGAGGGGCAGCATGTAGATGAGAAATTGTAGGGGAAAATAGGGAAGGCTCTGAACCAATTTCTCTGACCACAGGTGTGGTGCCAGAGGACTGAAGGAGAGCTAACATTGTACTGTGAATTAAAAAGGGAGGAAGGGATAGCCCAAGCAATTAAAAGGCCATTCAGTGGAAGGCAAATTATTGGAAGAGGTTCTAAGGAACAGTATCAATTATTATTTAGAAGGTCAATGTGGATGTGTTCAGACAGAGTATATAGGGAGAAATCTTCCTATCGGCAGCAGGGTCAAGAACCAGAGGACACCGAGTTAAAGTGATTGGCAAAAGAAGTAACGATGACATGAGGAAAACAGTCAACCTCCTTCTGTGCTGAAACCATTCTATGATTCTATTATTCAAAAATTGGCCGTATGGTTGATAATGAAAGCCGTGGACTAAAGGAAGATATCAATGTACTGGTCAGGTGGGCAGAACAGTGTCAAATGGAATTCAATCCAGAGAAATGTGTGGCAATGCATTTGGGGAGGAGAACAAGGCAATAACTAATAGGAAGTGTCGAGGAACAGAGAGACCTTGGAGGGCATGTCCACAGGTTCACAGTTTGAAAGGGTGGTAGAGGCAGAAACCCTCATCGCATTTAAAAACTACACAGATATGTACTTGAAGTGTTGTAACCTACAGGGCTACTGGCCAAGAGGTAGAAAGTGGGGTTAGGTTAGGTGACTCTTTTTCAGTTGAATTTGCTATGTTTTAATGTTTGAATTGCTGTTTACAGAATTGAGTTCTGAGCTCCTACCAGCCTCTGTCTATAGAAATGTTTCCAAATTTAACTACTGAAAGCTCTCACTCTAATTTTTGGACTCTGACCCCTACACTTTCAACCAGTGGGAATCATTTCTCTCTATCTACCTATTTGTTCCCCTTAATACCTTGAAAACTTTGATCAAATCATCTCTTAAATTTTAAATTCCAGGGACTACAACCTGAGTTTGTGTAACCTCTCTGCCTAACTTATCCCTTTGAGCCCAGGTGTTAATCTGAAAAATCTAAACTATCATTCCACAAAGGTCAGTCTATCCTTCCTGAGGTAATGGGGTGCAGAGCCGCTCACAGTGACTCCAGGTGTCCTTTAACCAGGGCTTTGTACAGCTGAAGCATCACTTTGACCCATTGTATTCTAATCCACTAAACATAAAGATCAGCATTCCAGTCGCCTTTCTGATGATTTACTGTGCCTTTACATTTTAATGATCTACATACCTGGACCCGCCACATCTCTTGTGGCCTCCACCTGTTTCGAGCTTTACACCATTTAGCCCTGTTCTATCTTTTTTTTTAGGTCTAAAGTGGATGACCTTACATTTTCCGACATTGAAATCCCATTTGTTTCGTTTATTAATATCTTTTTGTAATTTCATGTTTCCAACAAACGGTGGTTATGCTGCCTATCTTTGTGTTGTGGGAAATTTTGATATGTGACTTTCTGAGCCACTGATGTTCAAAAGAGCACAGAGCATCCCAGCAGCACAGCAAGCTCTGCTCCTGCAGATGGCCAGGATTGCTGAGGTGTGGACTTGGGAGTGACAGTGTCTCCGTGGGGTTTGAACCAGTTGTTCTCTCTCAGGATGACAGCATTTGTGATCCCACTCCCGCCCCTCCGCCGGTGCTGTGACTGTTTCCCGACAGCCCAGGCTGCAGCTGCCCATACCAGAGTGGGGCAGTCCGAAAGTGGGGCCTCAAAGCCCAGAGCTGCTCGAGGGCTTCCTGCAGGGCCATCTGCAGGTCCCCATCACTGAAAATCACCAGCCGTGTTGCAGCCACTGGGGTATCACTTTGGAAGAGCAATGGGACAGACAAAGAAACCTGCAATCATATAAAAGCAAAATACTGCGGATGCTGGAAATTTGAAACAAAAATGAAAATTGCTGGAAAAACTCAGCAGGTCTGACAGCATCTGTGGAGAGAGAGAGACAGAGGTAACATTTCAAATCCAGACGACTCTTCTCCAGAACTAAAGAGAAGTAGAAATGTGGTGAAATTTATACTGTTTAAAGGGGACTGGAGCAGGTGAAGCTGGATAGAAGGTCAGTGATAGGTGGGGGCAAAGGAGAGATTGACAAAGATGTCATAAACAAAAGGTCAAAGGGGTATTGACGGTGGTGATACTGGCTAAAGGAGGTTCTAATGGGGACATTAAGAGTAGAAAGCAGAATGAGCAAGTGATAGTTGGCCCTAGTGGGGATGGGGGGAGGGAACGATGTGGGAAAAAAGATCGATATAGGCTGAAAGGTGGGGGTAAAACAATGAATGGAAATAAATTTTTAAAATAATAGAAATGGGTGGGAAAAAAATGTATACATAAAAATTAAAAAATAAATATTTGAAAAAAGAGGATCAAAAAGGGATGAAGATAGAGGAGAGAGTTTATGATCTGAAGTTGTTGAACTTAATATTAAGTCCGGAAGGCTGTAAATTGCCTAGTCGGAAGATGAGGTGCTGTTCCTCCAGTTTGCGTTGAGCTTCACTGGAACAATGCAGCAGGCCAAGGACAGACATGTAGGCATGAGAGCAGGGTGGAGTGTTAAAATGGCAAGCGACAGGGAAGTCTGGGTCATGCTTGCGGACAGACCGAAGGTGTTCCGCAAAGCGGTCACCCAGTCTGCGTTTGGTCTCTCCAATGTAGAGGAAACCGCATTGGGAGCAACGAATGCAGTAGACTAAATTGAGGGAAGTGCAAGTGAAATGCTGCTTCACTTGAAATGAGTGTTTGGGCCCTTGGACGGTGAGGAGAGAGGAAGTGAAGGGGCAGGTGTTGCATCTTCTGCGATTGCATGGGAAGGTGCCGTGGGAGGGGGTTAAGGTGTTGGGGGTGATGGAGGAGTGGACCAGGGTGTCCCAGAGGGAACGATCCCTGCGGAATGCCGACAGGGGGTGTGAAGGGAAGATGTGTTTAGTGGTGGCATCATGCTGGAGTTGGCGGAAATGGCGGAGGATGATCCTTTGAATGCGGAGACTGGTGGGGTGAAAAGTGAGAACAAGGGGGACCCTATCATGGTTCTGGGAGAGAGAGGAAGGTGTGAGGGCAGAGGTGCGGGAGATGGGTCAGACGCAGTTGAGGGCGTAGTCAACCACAGTAGGGGCAACCCTTGGTTAAGGAAGAAGGAAGACCTGTCAGAAGCACTGCTTTGGAAAGTGGCATCATCAGAACAGGTGCGATGGAGGCAAAGGAACTGAGAGAATGGGATGGAGTCCTTACAGGAAGTGGGGTGTGAGGTGTTGTAGTCGAGGTAGCTGTGGGAGTCGGTGGGTTTGTCATGAATACTGGTGGACAGTCTATCACCAGAAATTGAGACTGAGAGGTCAAGGAAGGGAAGGGAAGTGTCAGAAATGGACCATGTGAAAGTGATGGAGGGGTGGAATTTGAAAGCAAAATTAATAAATTTTTCCAAGTCCAGATGAGAGCATGAAGCAGCACCGAAACAGTCATCGATGTATCGGAGAAAGAGTTGTGGGAGGGGGCCTGAGTAGGACTGGAACAAGGAATGTTCCACATACCCCATAAAGAGACAGGCATAGCTGGGGCCCATGCGGCTACCCATAGCCACAGCTTTTATTTGGAGGAAGTGAGAGGAGTTAAAGGAGAAATTGTTCAGTGAGAGAACAAGTTCAGCCAGACGGAGGAGAGTGGTGGTGGATGGGGATTGTTCGGGCCTCTGTTCAAGGAAGAAGCGGAAAGCCCTCAGACGATCCTGGTGGGGGATGGAGGCGTAGAGGGATAGGATGTCCATGGTGAAGAGGAAGTGGTTGGGGCCAGGGAACTGGAAATTGTTGATATGATGTTGGGTGTCAGAGGAATCACGGATGTAGGTGGGAAGGGACTGGACAAGGGGAGAGAGAATGGAGTCAAGATAGCGAGAAATGAGTTCCGAGGGGCAGGAACAGGCTGACACGATCAGTCTGCCGGAACAGTCCTGTTTGTGGATTTTGGGTAGGACGTAGAAGCGGGCCGTCCGAGGTTGGGAGACTATGAGGTTGGAAGCTGTGGTGGGAAGATCTCCAGAGGAGATCTCCAGAGGAAACCTGCAAGACAGGCACAAGGGTAAAGCACAAGGGCGAATGGTAAATCATCGAGGATAATATGTATTATTAAAGTGCTGTTTGGATAAAGTTGGTCTAAAATGGTTGGTTTGTGGTCCCTTTTATTTCAGGATTTTGGACTAGAGGGGGTTGTGATTGACTATAGCAGCCCTGTAGTCTGCACAGTATAATCTGGGTCTAATAGGAGCAGAAAGAGGAACAGTCTGTGCTGCCAGTGTATGGAGACTAATAACTACTTAGGAATGAATTACCAGGCTGTAATTCAATTGAACCACATGTTGACTCTTCACATATTTTTAGCCCCTGAAATGAAATGACTGAACTCATTTCCAGGCATTTACTCTGTTTCTAGTCTCAGTGTTTCTTCCACCATCCTTTCGGGCAGTGCATTCCAGAGCACAACATTCTCCTCACCTCTCCCTTGGTTTTTGTGACAACTGTGTTCTCTGGTTACTGACCCTTGGTGCTTTACAGGTGGTTGTCAGCTGGTTAAAGAAAATAATTCAATGCCTTTGTTTAAAAAAGTCAACAATGGCCTGGATTTTCACCCTGGAGGTGGGCAATGGGAGTGGGGAGAATTCCTCACTCGGCTTGCCAAGCTTGGGATGAAGTGTCCACAAAGGCTGGGGAGCAGGTGGAAGCTGGAGGTGGTTAGCTGACCCAGGAAGAAGTGTGAAGGCAGCCACATGGACTGCCATATGCCAAGGTGGGATATTTAAAAGGCCTGCATCAGGGCTGTGGATCTTCATCAGTTACAATAAAAATTTGAAGATCCTCCAGCCCTCACCCCTCACACCCCGTTACACCCCACACACTCCCCATGCCCCATCCATGCCACCTCATTTCCCCCACCCACACCCCATGGCCCCTCATGGCTCCAATGCCAAGCTCTGCCCCAGAGAAAACATTGCTTGATTGAGAGTTCAGGCTCTGTGATCTCTGCTGTCAATTTCACAATGTTTAATTACACAAGGTTAAGTGGTTTCAAGGGCTTGTGGTTTTTGTTATTGATACTTTAAAGGGCTGAATGATTGACACTTTTATTGCCTTCTAGTGAAGTTACTTTTTTGAACGTAATAATAGAAAGTTGGAAAACAGCGTGAGTGAAGAGGCAGTCGGGAGTGTGAAAATAGCGTGAGGGGAGAGACAGTCGAGAGTGTGAAAACAGTGCAAGTCCTAAAATGCATACCTGTGTAATTAAGAAACAGATAATGTGTAGTTGTATTTGTGCATGGTACTAGCATTTAATAGGCACAGCAAGTTTTAGTATACATAGGAATTATTCTAAACTAATTAAGAGAATATTTAAAATAAATTAGTAAATAAATACCATAGTAAATGCTTTCTATAAAGTTTAAGGTATGTCAGTGCAGCTCAGCCATGTGGAATGTGTATCCTGCAGAATGTGGGACTACACCTGCAGGAAGTGTCACCAACTGCAGAAACTTGAGCTCCAAGTTGCGGAGGCTGAAGATTACGTGGATAGCATGTTTAGTGAGGTGGTCACACCGCAGCTAAGTACACAGGCAGAGAGGGAATGGGTGACTGCCAGGGTATCGAAGAGAAACAGGCAGGTGGTGCAGGAATCCCCTGAGGCTATCTCGCTCTCTAACTTTTCCATTTTGGATACTGGTGAGCGACATGGTTCCTAGGATGACTGTAGCAAGAGCCAAGTTCGTGGTACCACGGGTGGCTTAGCTGCACAGGAGGGGAGGAAGAAAAGTAGAAGTACTATAATGGTATGGGATTCCATAGTTAGAGGAGCAGACAGGCATTTCTGTGGTTGTAGACGTGACTCCAGGATGGTATGTTGCCTCCCTGGTGCCAGGGTCAAGGATGTCACAGAGCAGCTGTAGGACATACTTCTGGGGGAGGGTGAAAAGTCAGAGGTCGTGGTCCATATTGGGACCAATGACATAGGCAGGAAAAGGGATGAGGTCCTGAAAGCAGGTTTTAGGGAGTTTGGAAGGGAATTGAAAAGCAGGACCACCAGAGCAGTAATCTCAGGATTACTCCCATTTCCATGTGCTAGTGAGCACATGACTAGCGATTGAACACGCGGCTGGAGAAATGGAGTAGGAGGGAGGGCTTCAAGTTTCTGAGGCACTGGGACTGGTTCTGGGGCAGGTGGGACCTGTACAAGAAAGATGGGTTATACCTTAACAGTACTGGGACTAGTGTTCTCCCAGGGGGGTTTGCTAGTGCTGCTGGGGATGGTTTAAACTAGATTGGCAGGGGGATGGGAACCTGGGGGGCAATGGGAACCTGGGGGTAATTCAGAGTGCAGAGGAGAAAAACTGGCAGTGGGAAGGAGAGAAGTAACAACTGATAATGAGGATACAGCAGAGAGTTGCATCAAGGTAGATAGGATACTTGGAGAGTTTGATAGAATTAGAGTAGGCAACAGTAAGTCATTAGATGGGGTCAGAATAAGGGGGAAAGTGAAAAAAGCCTAAATCAGGATTAATGTACGTGTGTGTGAATGCACGGAGTATGGTTAATAAGATTGGTAAACTGCAGGCACAGGTTGACAAATGGAATTATGATATTATTGCTATAACAGCGCAGGACTGGGCATTAAATATTCCTGGGTACAAGGTGTTTAGGAAAGACAGGAAAGGAAGAAAAAATGTGGGGGGGAGTGGCAATATTGGTTAAAGATGTCATTACAGTGCTGGAGAGAGAGAGGATGTTCTAGAGGGGTCAAGAATCACACTGGCTAAAGGTAAGGAATAGGAAAGGTGCAATAACATTGATTGGTGTAGTATATAGACCACCAACTAGTGGAAGGGATGTGGAGAAACAAATCTGCGAATAAATTACGGAGAGGTGCATGAATTATGGAGTAATCATAATGGGGACTTCAATATTCCGAATATAGACTGGATAGGAATAGTGTAAAGGGACAAGAGGGGTGAGAGTTCCTGGAATGTGTTCAAAATAATTTTCTACAGCAGTATGTTTCCAGTCCAGCGATGGGGCATGCACTTTTGGACCTGGTTCTGGGGAATGAGTTGGCCCAAGTGAATCAAATATCAGTGAGAGAGCATCTTGGGGACAGTGACCTTTGTATCATAAGGTTTAGGTTAATCATGGAAAAGGACAGGGCACAATCCAGAGCAGGGGTAATTAATTGGGGGAAAGCCAATTTCGATGGGATGAGAATGCATCTGAATTGTGTGAGTTGGAATCAAATGTTGGCAGAAAGGACGGTGGCTGAACAATGGGCCACCTTCAAAGAAGAGGCATTGCAGGCAACATCAAGGTATGTTCCCTTGAAGGGGAAGGTAGGACAAAAATCCAGAGTGTCCTGGATCACGAGAGAGATAGAGGTAAAGATAAAGAGGAAGAAAGGTGCATAAAACAGATGTCAGGTAGAAAATACAATAGACAATCAGATTGAATATGAAATGACCAGAGGGGAAGTGAAGAAACTAATTGGAAAAGGAAGGGGAGAGCATGAATAGAGGCTGGCAGTGAACAAAAAAGGGAATCCCGAGGTCTTTGATAAGCATGTAAATAATAAAAGGGTGGTAAAAGATGGAGTCGGGCCAATTAGGGACAAGAAAGGGGACTTGCATGTGGAGGATGAGGAAATAGTGGAGGTGTTGAACAGGTACTTTGCATCTGTCTTTACAAAGGAAGAACTTGCGACCCAGGCCGAGGTGAGAGATGAGGTAACTGGAACATTAGAAGAATTTAGAAGTGAGAAGGAGGAGGTGTTGGAAAGGCTATCTTTACTTAAAATAGATAAGGTACCAGTACCAGATGAGATGCATCCAAGGGTACTGAGGGAAGTAAAAGTGGAAATTCCAGAGGCACTAGTGATAATCTTCCAGTCTTCCTTAGATACAGGGGAGGTGCCAGAGGACTGGAGAATTGCAAATGTTACACCCTTATTCAAAAAGGGGTGCAAGGATAAAGCTGGCAACTACAGACCAGTCAGTTTGACCTCAGTGGTAGGGAAACTTCTAGAAACTATAGTACAGACTAAAAATCAATAATCACTTATACAGGTGTGGGATAATTAAGGAAAGCCAGCATGGATTCATTAAGGGAAACTCATGTTTAACTAACTTGCTGGAGTTTTTTTAGGAGGTAACAGAGAAGGTTGATAAAGGAAATGCTGTTGATGTGGTGTATATGGAATTTCAAAAGGCATTTGATACAGTGCCACACAACAGACTTGTGAGCAAAATTCTAGCTCATGGAATAAAAGGGAAAGTAGGCACTTGGATAAGAAATTGGCTGGGTGACAGGGAATAGAGGGTAGTGATAAATGGTTGTTTTTCAGATTGGAGGAAGGTTTGTAGTGGAGTTCCTCAGGAGTCAGTGTTGGGACCCTTGCTCTTCCTGACATATATTAATGACTGTGGTGTGCAGGGCGTGATTTCAAAATTTGCAAATGAGACGAAGATTGGAAATGTCAACTGTAATGGGGATAGTCTTGGACTTCAAAAGGACATAGACATGTTGGTGATTGGGCAGACAAGCGGCAGATGGAGTTCAGTGAAGAGAAGTGTGAGGTGATTCGTTTTGGCAGGAAGAATATGGAGAGACAGTATAAAATAAAGGGAGAAACTCTAAAGGAGATGCAGGAACAGAGGGACCTCGGTGTCTATGTACATTGGTCATTGAAGATGGCAGGGCATGTTGAGAGAGCAGTTAATAAAGCATATAGTATCTTAGGCTTTATTAATAGGGGCATTGAGTACAAGAGTAAGGAGGTCATGTTGAACTTGTGTAAGGCACTAGTTAGGCCTCATCTGGACCACTGCATCCAGTTCTGGGCGCCATACTTGAGGAAGGATGTGAAGGCATTGGAGAGAGTACAGAGGAGATTCACAAGAATGATTCCCGGGATGAAGAACTGTAGCTATGAGGATAGATTGGAGAGGTTGGGACTGTTTTCCTTGGGGAAAAGAAGGCTGAGAGGAGACTTGCTAGAAGTATTCAAGATCCTGAGGGGTATGGACAGGGTAAATAGTGAGAATCTGTTCCCACTCAAGAGAAAATCAAGAACTTGAGGGTAAAGATTCAAAATAATGGGCAAAAGGAGTAAATGTGATGTGAGGAAACATTTTTTCACCCAGAGGGTGGTTGGAGTCTGGAACAAATTTCCTGAGAGGGTGGTGGAGGCAGGTTCGATCAAGGTTTCAAAAGGGAATTAGATTGCTACCTGAAAAGAGAGAATGTGCAAGGCTATGGGAATAAGGCAGGGGAGTGGGACTAGATGGAATGTTCTTTCAGAGAGCCAGTGCAGACTGGATGGGCCGAATGGCCTCCTGCACTGTAAAGATTCTGTGAAAGCTTTTTTTTTACACATCCTACTGTTACGATAAGGTTCATTGGTTCTGGGCAGTGTACAGTGGGTTAATGGGCATGAAGTGCCAGAGTTTGGCATTGGGGATCTGCGGGGCCTTAGAGAGTGGGTGGAAGGGCATGGCTTGGAACTGGGTTCATGAAAGGCCATGGGGGGTGGGTGGAAAGGCAGGGCTTGGCATTGGGGCAATGAAGGGTCATGGGGGGCATAAAGGCATAGGGGGCATGAGGAGGACCCTCTGAACTTACTTTTTAAAAGGTGCCCTCATGCAGACTGGGCTTATGACTCCTCTGAGGGGCTGGGAACCACGACTCTTTAAAAACCTGGCCCGACACCATGAAAGTTATGGGGTAGGACATGCCTATCTCCACAATGGAGCTGGCCAGGTCGGGAATGGGGTCAGGAATCCCGGAATCGGGACCTGCCTGCTATTTTTAAAAGGGCTCCTGAGTCCTCCTGACCTGGTGAAAATCCAGGCCTCTTTGATCCTAGATTAAAATGATTTGCTCCTTTAAATTATGAATAGCCACTACAATGTAAATGGCAGGGATTTCCTCTGTCACAATGAGCTAAGTCCATTGTGAATGTTCAGGTACACCTGGATTAGCTGAAAACTTGCGAGTACAGTAATGCTTCAAACCACCAAACCCCTGCCGTAAGGAGTAATGTCCAAATGTCCTTTAGGGAAGGAAATCTGCTGTTCTTGCCCAGTCTGGCCTACATGTCACTCCAGACCCACAGCAATGTGGTTGACCCTTAACTGCCCTCTGAAATGGCTGAGGTACTAAATGAGTATGTTGTATCTGTTTTTACCCTTAGGAAGAAGATGCTGCCAATGTCACAGTGAAAGAGGAGGTGGTTGAGACACTGGATGGGATAACAATTGATAAAGAGGTTATTTGGACAGACTGTCTATGCATAAAGGTGATAGGTCACCAGGACCGGATCAGACGCATCTGAGGATACTGAGGGAAGTGAGAGTGGAGATTGTGGAGGCACTGACCATAATCTTTCAATCCTCCTTAGATACAGGGATGCAAGGACTGAAGAATTGCAAATGTTACATCCTTGTTCACAAAAGGCGGTAAGGATAAACCCAGCAACTACAGACAGTCAGTTTAACCTCAGTGGTGGAAATACTCCTGAGATGATAATCCAGGACAAAATTAACAATCACTTGGGCAAGTGCAGGTTAATCAGGGAAAGCCAGCATGGATTTGTTAACTTGACTGAGGTTTTTGATGAGGGAACAGAGAGGATTGATGAGGGTAATGCGGTAGATGTGGTATACATGGACTTCCAAAGGTGTTTGATAAAGTGTCACACAACAGACTTGTGAACAAAGTTATAGCCCATAGAATAAAAGGGACAGTAGCTGCATGGATACCAAGTTGGCTGAGGATGGCATATAGTGACGTCCCCCAGGGGTTGGTGTTAGGACTCTTGCTCTTCTTGATCTATATTAATCTAGACTTGGATGTACAGGTTACAATTTCAAAATTTGCAAATGACACAAACTATGAACTGTGAGGAGGATAGTGATAAACTTCAAGAGGACACAAACAGGCTGAGGAATAGGCAAACACATGGCAGATGAAATTTAATGCAGGTAAGTCTGAAATGATGTATTTTGGTTGGAAGAACAAGGGAAGGCAATACTAAATAAAGGGTACAATTCTAACAGGGGTGCAGGAGCAGAGAACCTGGGGGTACATGTGTGAAAATCTAGTTAAAAAAGCCATTAAAAAGCCATACAGGATTCTGGGCTTTATAAAGGCAGGAACAGAGTACAAAAGCAAGGAAGTTATGGTGAACATTTATAAAACCCTAATTGGTCTCAACTGGAGTACTGTGTCCAGTTCTGGGCACTGCACTTCAGGAAGGATGTGAAGGCATTAGAAAGAGTGCAAAAGATTCAGTAGAATGGTTCCAGGGATGAGGAACTTTGGTTACATCGATAGATTGGAGAAGTTGGGACTGTTTTCCTTGGAGAAGAGAAGGTTGAGAGGAGATCTAATAGAGGTATTCAAAATCATAAGGGATCTGGACAGAGTAGATTGGGAGAAACTGTTCCCATTGGTGGAAGGGTCGAGAATCAGCTGACTTCAGGTAGTTAACAGAAGAAGCAATGGTGACACGAGGAAAAACTTTTTCACTCAGTGGGTGGTTAGGATCTGGGATGCGCTGCCTGAGACTGTGGTGGAGGCAGGCTCAATCGCGATTTTCAACAGGGAATTGGATAAACACTTGTAGAGAAAAATAATTGCAGGTCCACAGGGAAGGGACGGGGGAATGGGACTAGCTGAGTTGCTCTTGCAGAGAGCTAGCACAGACATGATAGGCTGAATGGTCTCCTTGTGCTGTAACTGTTCTAGGATTCTAAATTTTCTTGTAGCAAAGTCTTGCAGCCATGAATTTACGCAGGTATGTTTGTGGGTAGCATTTTCAGCTGAGCTTATCAATCTAACATTTTGAAATTCTGCTGAAAACATGACTTTAAATTAACAAAAGGATTAAAAACATATCTTTAAAATGAGTCTGCAGTTTTTGCTAGTGTTGGTGATCAGACAGAAAGCTCATTATTAACTCCCTGTTTGACAGACAACGCAATACTGGATAAAAGCAAAATACTGCAGATGTTGGAAATCTGGAATAAAAACAGAAAATGCTGGAAAATCTCAGCAGGTCTGACAGCATCTGTGGAGATAGAAATGGAGTTAACGTTTCGAGTCTGTTTGACCCTTCTTCAGAGCTCTGGTGACATGAAGAGTTCTGAAGAAGGGTCATACGGACTCGAAACGTTAACTCTGTTTCTCTCTCCACAGATGCTGTCAGAACTGCTGAGTTTTTCCAGCATTTTCTGTTTTAACTCAATACTGGATGTTACCCTGATACAATACATGACAAAAGAATATGGAGGCAACTGAATTCACCACATCACCAACACACATTGTGTGTTGTAAAGTTAAAAATTCCACATTATTTTTTCAGAAGTTTTTACATAGAGTTACAGGAAAAGACCATTCAGTCCAACAGGCCTGTGCTGGTGTTTATGGTCAACACAAGCATCCTTCTTCATCTTACCCTATCAGCATATCCTTCTGTTCCTTTCTCCCTCATCTCAGTTCCCTGTAAATGCATCTATACTACTCACCTCAACCGCTCCACGTGGTAGCGAATTCCACATTCTCACCACTCTTTGGAAATCGACAATTCTCCTGAATTCCCTATTAAATTTATCAGTGACTGTTTTGTACTTATCACTCCTAGCTTTGGATTCAGCCACAAGTGGAAACATCCTGCTCTACATTGACTCTCTCACTTGCTTTCATGAATTTCAGAATGTCCTACAGATCACCCCTCGGGCTTCTCCTTTCTAGAAAAAAGCACTGTTCAATCTGGCCTGATATTTATGACCACTCAATTCTGGTATCACCCGTGTGAATCTAGGGGAAATCTTTCAAAGGGTGGGCGATTTGTTTTCGATTTCTAAGGATAGAGGATAAAAGTGAAAATATCCCTGGAAAGACACGTGTTAAGGAGAGGAATGGAAGTATGGAATTTCAAAGGTGAGTCATGCCTGAATAATGCAATCATTTGTTGAGTTATTGGTGAAGGAAATGAGGAGGATCTTGTGTATATGAATAAGCAAAAGACCTTTGATATGGGAGGCTAGCTGATAAAATTAAGGCATCAAAGGGACTATGATTAAAGGAGCGGCAGTTAAGATGTTAACTGCAGCATTCCCTAAACCCATCATAATTTGCAGGGTAAATGTGAGAGATACAAGTGGCAGCAGAAGGGCAGAGATAGATCAGTAGATTGGACAAGCAGTTTGGATGAAACTTCAGGCTGAGAATTATCCAGATGCCTGATTTAGGGAGGATGATTAGGGAAAGAAAATAAACGTTTAGCGCGGGATTTTCCGGCCCTGACACCGATG
This sequence comes from Cetorhinus maximus, assembly GCF_964194155.1. Lineage (NCBI taxonomy): Eukaryota > Metazoa > Chordata > Chondrichthyes > Lamniformes > Cetorhinidae > Cetorhinus > Cetorhinus maximus. The sequence continues at coordinate 104,109,111 of NC_135894.1, read as the reverse complement.
GGCACCATTGCAGGCAGGATGGGAAAATCTGGAGAGCCATTAAAAGTCAACAGCTCTCCAAGTTATCCCGTCCTGCCTGCGATGATGCCCACTGGTGTCAGGGCCGGAAAATCCTGGCCTACATGGTTAAAACTTTAAAGGAATTGGTGTCATGATAATGAAGGAGAAAATGCCAAATTATGTCTGGAAATATTGGACTTTAAAAATAACACCTGAGTTTTTAAAAAATGCAGACAAGTTACTGGCTGGAATTCTGCAGGGTGACTCCCTAAGAGGTAATGGAACCTCACCCTGTTGCCAGGCAAGATGCTTCTAAAGACATCCAGAAGCTAATTACTCCCCCCGGCAGAGACAATGGGACATAATAGGACATGAGCATCATCTCATCAAGAAATCCCGCCTACAATGCCCAGACAGTTTTGTGAATTTGTTTCCCATGTGGAATATACATATAAAAGTGAGCTGAAACGCTGCCCCAGTCTCTCTCTGTTGGTGGGTGTTCTGAGAGAGAGCAAGTGCAGAGAGTTTGACTCAGAAGTAACAGCCACACACAGTACCCCTGCAAATCGCCATTTTGCAGGTATCCTGATCTCTCTCCCTCTCCACCCAATTCAACACTACTGGAACCTCAAAACCGACTATTCATCTACCAGAGTGAATTCTACTGGGATCTGGAATCGCAACAGCCACAACGCTCAATCACCTACTCCCCAAGAGTCAACGGTTGTTCCGTATACCTTTTATAGGGCCATGAGGAAAGGCAGGTGAATGGGACTATTTCGCTTGCTCTTTCAAGAGTCAGCACAGCCACGATGGGCTGAAAGGCCTCCTTGTGTCTTGTAAGATTCTGTGATTCTAACTCAAAGACAGATACAATTACCATTAACTCAGTGATAGGTGAAATTATCATGAACTCAAAGATTGAGATAATTACAATTAACTTACTGCTGGATATTAGCTAACCTGATGGATATAATTGTCACTAGCTCAGTGATAGATAGAATTACTACCAAATTACAGCTGGATTTAATTCTCAACTCTTAGATAATTACTATTAACTCAACGATATAATTACCATTAACTCATTGCTGTATATGAAATATGAACTCAATGATGGACCTAATTACTGATAACTCATATTTCAAATGATTTGCAGATTTCAGAATCTATCCAAGATATATCCTAAGGTAGGCGAAGGAAGATTTATCATTGAATCACAGAAATTCAGTACAGAAGGAATCCATTTGGTCTATCATGCCTGTGTCTGTGTGCTGGCGCTAGGTCCCCTTTCACCCCATTGCCTGCCCTTTCTCCAGATCAGTTAAGCAGTTAAGAAGACAAATGGTATGTTGGCCTTCATTGTGAGAGGACTTGAGTACAGGAGCAAGGATGTCTTACTGCAGCTGTACAGGGCCTTGGTGAGACCACACCTGGAGTATTGTGTGCAGTTTTGGTCTCCTTACCTAAGAAAGGATATACTTGCCATAGAGGGAGTGCAGCAAAGGTTCACCAGGCTGATTCCTGGGATGGCAGGATTGTCGTATGAGGAGAGATTGGGCTGACGAGGCTGTTATTCGCTGGAGTTTAGAAAAATGAGAGGGGATCTTATTGAAACATATAAAATTCTGACAGGGATGGACAGACTGGATGCAGGGATGATGTTGCCTCTGGCTGGGGGGTCTGGAACAAGGGGTCACAGTCTCAGGATATGGGGTAGACCATTTAGCACTGAGATGAGGAGAAACTTCTTCACTCAGAGGGAGGTGAACCTGTGGAATTCTCTACCACAGAAGCTGTGGAGGCCAAGTCACTGAATATATTTAAGAAGCAAATAGGTAGATTTCTGGACTCTAAAGGTGTCAAGGGCTATGGGGAGAGAGCGGGAGCAGGGTATTGAGTTGGATGATTAGCCATGATCATATTGAATGGTGGAGCAGGCTCGAAGGGCCGAATGGCCTACTCCTGCTCCTAGTTTCTATGTTTCTATGTTTAGTTAGCATATTGATGATGAGATAGCTTTTAATAAGGATGATAATGTGTATTTCCCCATCAGAGGTTCTCCGCCAGCTCCCAGTCTTTGGCCACCTGCATCACCTGTGTGACAAAGACCTGGTGAGAACATTGTGTGATTGACATCCACTCACCTGGCTCAGCACTTCCTATCCAGCCTGGATCAGGTGAGTACCGCAGTGAAGCTGGAGAGCTCAGGCAAAGGAGAAAGCCTTATTGGTTCGTGAGTGGAATATGTTACATCTTCAATGCAAGAGAAAGGGATGAGCTGTGAGCAGGTAGTTAAAGGTCAAGGGATGAAATTGAATTTGTGAATACACTGAACAGTCTGATACAGAAAGAGAAACATCAAATGGAAAAAGGAGGATTATGAGAATTGAGAATGCAAAAGAGCCACAAAGATGCAGGATCACAGGGGAGGTGGTTCTGAGGAGAGAGACATCAATAATGATTCATATGCATGACAAACAACTGTGCTGAGAATGTGATAAAAAGGACAGGTAGAAGGTAAGAAAATTTTGTTAACTCATTGCTAGCGTGCGGGTGTCACTGGCAAGACCAGCATTTGTTGCCATTTCTAGTTGCCCTGATTTTAAAATTCTCCTACAATATACCAACCTGAAACATTAACTCAGTTTCTCTCTCCACAGACGCTGTCAGACCTGCTGAGTTTTTCCAGCATTTTTTGTTTTTATTTCAGAGTTCCAGCATCCGCAGTATTTTGCTTTTGTTCAGTTTTCATCCTTGTTCTCAAATCCTCCATAGCCTCCCTATCTCTGTAACCTCCTCCAGCACCTACACCCCTCCCTATCTCTGTAACATCCTCCAGCCCCGACACCCCTCCCTATCTCTGTAGCCTCCTCCAGCAACTACACCCCTCCCTATCTCTGTAACCTCCTCCAGCAACTACACCCCTCCCTATCTCTGTAACCTCCTCCAGCACCTACACCCCTCCCTATCTCTGTAACATCCTTCAGCCCCGACACCCCTCCCTATCTCTGTAGCCTCCTCCAGCAACTACACCCCTCCCTATCTCTGTAACCTCCTCCAGCAACTACACCCCTCCCTATCTCTGTAACCTCCTCCAGCAACTACACCCCTCCCTATCTCTGTAACCTCCTCCAGCAACTATACCCCTCCTTATCTCTGTAACCTCCTCCAGCACATATACCCCTCCCTATCTCTGTAGCCTCCTCCAGCAACTACACCCCTCCTTATATCTGTAACCTCCTCCAGCAACTACACCTCTCCCTTTCTCTGTAACCTCCTCCAGCAACTACACCCCTCCCTATCTCTGTAACCTCCTCCAGCCCCTACACCCCTCCCTATCTCTGTAACCTCCTCCAGCAACTACACCCCTCCCTATCTCTGTAACCTCCTCCAGCAACTACACCCCTCCCTATCTCTGTAACCTCCTCCAGCAACTACACTCTCCCTATCTCTGTAACCTCCTCCAGCAACTACACCCCTCCCTATCTCTGTAACCTCCTCCAGTCCCTACACCCCTCCCTATCTCTGTAACCTCCTCCAGCCCCTACACCCCTCCCTATTTCTGTAACCTCCTCCAGTCCCTACCACCCTCCCTATACCTGTAACCTCCTCCAGTCCCTACACCCCTCCCTATCTCTGTAACCTCCTCCAGCAACTACACCTCTCCCTATCTCTGTAACCTCCTCCAGCCCCTACCACCCTCCCTATCCCTGTAACCTCCTCCAGTCCCTACACCCCTCCCTATCTCTGTAACCTCCTCCAGCCCCTACAACCCTCCCTATCTCTGTAACCTCCTCCAGCCCCTACACCCCTCCCTATCTCTGTAACCTCCTCCAGCCCCTACACCCCTCCCTATTTCTGTAACCTCCTCTACCCCCCACATCCTTCCCTATCTCTGTAACCTCCTTTAGGCCCACATCCTTCCATATCTCTGTAACCTCCTCTATTCCCACATCTCTCCGTATCTCTCTATCCCCACATCCATCCAGGATCTCTGAGCCCCTCTAATTCTGGTCTCTTGTGCATTCCCAATCACTCCACAATTGGCAACCGTGCCTTTAGCTGCCTGGGCCCTAAGCTCTGAAATTCCCTCCCTAAATCTCTCCACCTCTCTCCCTCTTTTTTAAAACAATCCTTAAAACCTACCTCTTTGGTCACCTGTCCGGACATCTCCTTAGGTGGCTTGCTGTCTGTTTATTAAATTCCTGTGACATGCCTTAGAAAATCTGTTAAAGTCGCCAGATAAATGCAAGTTGTCATTGTTGCTAAAGTGATGATGACCCTGTTTCTTGAAGCTCTCATAGCAACTGAGTGACTTGGTAATTTCGCAGGGTCGTGAAGAATCATTCACATTGCTGTGGGTCTGGAGTCACATGTAGGCCAGACCAGGTAAGGACAGCAGATTTCCTTCCCTAAAGGACATTAGTTAACCAGATGGGTTTTTATGACAATCTGGCCATTTCACCGTTACTGACACCAACTTTTAATTTCTAGATTTTTAAAACTGAATTCTAATTCTCAAACTGCTGTGGTGGGATTTCAGCTGCTGCTCTTAAAGCCGGAACAGAAGCACTACCCGCTGTTCCAAGGTGGCACACATTCGTATCACCAGCTACAGGCTTTCCAGAGCAAGTGGACCGTCATACTCAGGAGGATGATATCAACTAAAAGGTATCTGAAAATTCTCTGAAGGAGGCCTAACCTTACAAATGTAAACAGTTTTGGTGAGACCACATTCAGAATACTGTGTGCAGTTTTGGTCTCATAGAAACATAGAAAATAAGAGGAGTATGTCATTTGGCCCCTCGAGCCAGCTCCACCATTCAATAAGATCTTGGCTGATCCTCTATCTCAGCACCATTCTCCCCTTCTCTTTCCATGCTCCTTGACACCTTTCGAGTCTAGAAATCTATTTCCTTCTTAAATATATTCAGTGACTTGGCCTCCACAGCTTCTGTGGTAGAGAATTCCACAGGTTCACCACCCTCTGAGTGAAGAAGTTTCTCCTCATCTCAGTCCAAAATGGTCTACCCGGTATCCTGAGACTGACCCCTGGTTCTAGACTCCCCCAGCCAGAGGAAACATCATCTCTGCATCCAGTCTGTCCACCCCTGTCAGAATTTTATATGTTTCAATGAGATTCTTCTAAACCCCAGTGAATACAGGCCTAGTCGGCCCAATCTCTCTTCATACGACAATCCTGTCATCCCAGGAATCAGTCTGGTGAACCTTTGCTGCACTCCCTCTATGTCAAGTATATCCTTTCTTAGGTAAGGAGACCAAAACTGCACACAATACTCCAGGTGTGGCCTCACCAAGGCCCTGTACAGCTGCAGTAAGACATCCTTGCTCCTGTACTCATGTCCTCTCGCAATGAAGGCTAACAGACCATTTTCCTTCTTAACTGCTTGCTGCACCTGCATGATTGCTTTCAGTGACTGGTGTACAAGGACACCCAGGGCCTTTTGTACATCAACATTTCCCAATCTAACACCATTTAAATAATACTCTGCCATTCTGTTTGTCCTAATAAAGTGGATAACTTCACACTTATCCATGTTATACTGCATCTGCCATGTACTTGCCCACTCACTCAACCTGTCTAAATCACCTTGATGCCTCTTAACATCCTCCTCACCGCTCACATTCCCAACTAGTTTTGTGTCATCAACAAATTTGGAAATATTACATTTGGTTCCCTCATCCAAATCATTGATATATATTGTGAATAGCTGGGGCTCAAACACTGATCCCTGTGACCCCACTAGTCACCACCTGCCACTCTGAAAAAGACCCATTTATTCCTACTCTCTGTTTTCTGCCTGCCAACCTTCACTGTCGCTGGATCGAAATCCTGGAAATCCCTCCCTAACAGCACTGTGGGTGTACCAACACCTCATGGACTGCAGCGGTTCAAGAAGACAGCTCACCACCACCTTCTCAAGGGCAATTAGGGATGGGCAATAAATGCTGGCCCAGCCAGTGACACTCACATCCCCATAAATGAATTTAAAAAAAAACAATTCTCAATCCATGTCATTATACTACCCCGAATCCCATGTGCTTTAATTTTACACACTAACCTCTGATGTGGGATTTCATCAAAAGCTTTCTGAAAATCCAAATACACCACATCCACTGGTTCTCCCTTATCTATTCTACTAGTTACATCCTCAACAAACTCCAGTAGGTTTGTCAAACATGATTTCCCTTTCATAAACTCATGTTCGCTTTGTCTAATCCCATTGATATTTTCTAAGTGTCCTGTTAACACATCCTTTATAATAGACTCTAGCATTTTCCCCTTCCACTGATGTTAGACTAACCGCTCTGTAATTCACTGTTTTCTCCCTCCCTCCTTTTTTAAATCGTGGGGTTACATTTGCCACCCTCCAATCTGCTGGGACTGTTCCAGAATCTACAGAATTTTGGAAGATGACAATCAACGCATCCACTATTTCCACCATGGGGAGATGGTGGCGTAGTGATATTGTCACTGGAACTGATAATCCAGAGACCCAGGGTAATGCTTTGGGGACCAGGGTTTGAATCCTGCAACGGCAGACGGTGGAATGCAATTTTATTAAAAATCTGGAATTAAAAGTCTAATGATAAAACCATTGTTGTAAAAATCATCTGGTTCACTAATGCCCTATAGGGAAGGAAATTTGCCATCCTTAACTGGTTTGGCCTACATGTGACTCCAGACCCACAGCAATGTGGTTGACTCTTAAATGCCCTCTGAAATGGCCTAGCAAGCCACTCAGTTGTATCAAACTGCGAAAACGCCAATAAAAAGGAATGAAACCAGACAGGCAAACCGGAAATGATAGCAGCAAACCCCAGCCCTGCTGACCCTGCAAAGTCCCCTTTCTAACATCTGGGGGCTGGTGCCAAAATTGGGAGAGCTGTCTCACAGACTAGTCAAGCAACAGCCTGACATAGTCATCCTCGGAATCATACCTTACAGATAATGTCCCAGACTCCAACATCACCATCCCTGGGTATGTCCTGTCCCACCGGCAGGACAGACCCAGCAGAGGTGGCAGCACAGTGGTATAGAGTCGGAAGGGAGTTGCCCTGGGAATCCTCAACATCGACTCTGGACCCCATGAAGTCTCATGGGATCAGGTGAAACATGGGCAAGGAAACCTCCTGCTGATTACCACGTCCCACCCTCCCTCAGCTGACGAATCAGTGCTCCTCCATGTTAAACATCACTTGGAGGAAGCACTGAGGGTGGCAAGGGTGCAGAATGTGCTTTGGGTTGGGAGCTAAAATGTCCATCACCAAGAGTGGCTCGGTAGCACCACTACAGACTGAGCTGGCCGAGTCCTAAAGGACATAGCTGCTAGACTGGGTCTGTGGTTGGTGATGAGGGAACCAACAAGAAGGAAAAACATACTTGACCTCATCCTCACCAACCTGCCTGCCGCAGATGCATCTGTCCATGACAGTATCAGTAGGAGTGACCACCGCACAATCATTGTGGAGACAACCTCTCCTCTCCACATTGAGGATACCCTCCATCGTGTTGTGTGGCACCACCATCATGCTAAATGGGATAGATTTCGAACAGACCTAGAAACTCAAGACTGGGCATCCATGAGGTGCTGTGGGCCATCAGCAGCAGCAGAATTGTACTCAACCACAATCTGTAACCTCATGGCCCGGCATATCCTCCACTCTACCATTACCATCAAGCCAGGGGGTCAACCCTGGTTCAATGAAGAGTGCAGGAGGGCATGCCAGGAGCAGCACCAAGAATACCTAAAAATGAGGTGTCAACCTGGTGCACAGGACTACTTGTGTGCCAAACAGCGAATGCAGCAAGTGATAGACAGAACTAAGCGGTCCCACAACCAACGGATCAGATCTAAGCTCTGCAGTCCTGCCATATCCAGTTGTGAATGATGGTGGACAATTAAACAGCTCACTGGAGGAAGAGGCTGCACAAATATCCCCACCCTCAATGATGGGGGAGCCCAGAACATCAGTGCAAAAGATAAGGCTGAAGCATTCGCAACAATCTCCTGCCAGAAGTGCCAAGTGGATGATCCATCTCAGCCTCCTCTGGAGGTCCCCAGCATCACAGACAATATTCCAGCAATAGTACTGAAGACTAGTGCTCCAGAACTCACCGCGCCCCTAGCCAAGCTGTTCCAGTACAGCTACAACACTAGTATCTACCCAGCAATGTGGAAAATTGCCCAGGTATGTCCTGTACACAAAAAGCAGGACAAATCCAACTCAGCCAATTACTGCCCCATCAGTCTACTCTGCATCATCAATAAAGTAATGGCAGGGGTCATCAACAGTGCTATCAAGCGGCACTTGCTTAGCAATAACTTGCTCACTGATGCTCAATTTGGATTCCGCCAGGGCCACTCAGCTCCTGACCTCATTATGCCTTTGGTTTAAAGATGGACAAAAGAGCTGAACTCGAGAGTTGTGTTGAGAGTGACTGCCCTTGACATCAAGGCACCATTTGACCGAGTGTGGCATCAAGGAGCCCTAGCAAAACTGGAGTCAATGGGAGTCAGGGGGAAAACTCTCCACTCGTTGGAGTCATACCTAGTACAAAGGAAGATGGTTGTGGTTGTTGGGGGTCAGTCATCTCAGCTCCAGGACATCACTGCAGGGTTCCTCAGGGTAGTGACCTCGGCCCAACCATCTTCAGCTGCTTCATCAATGATCTTCCTTCCATCATAAGGTCAGAAGTGGGTTTGTTCGCTGATGATTGCACAATGTTCAGCACCATTCGTGACTCCTCAGATACTGAAGCAGTCCATGTCCAAATGCAGCAAGACCTGGACAATATCCAGGCTTGGGCTGACAAGTGGCAAGTAACATTCATGCCACACAAGTGTCAGGCAATGACCATCACCAACAAGAGAGAATCTAACCATCACCCCTTGATGCTCAATGGCATTACCATCACTGAATCCTCTACTGTCAACATCCTGGGGGCTACCACTGACCAGAAACAGAACTGGACTAGCTATTTAAGTACTCTGGCTATAAGAGCAGGTCAGAGGCTAGGAATCCTAAAGTGACTAACTCACCTCCAGACTCCCCAAAGCCTGCCCACCATCTACAAGGCACAAGTCAGGAATATGATGGAACACTGTCCACTTGCCTGGATGAACAGCCCACTTGATTGGCACCCCATCCACAAACATTCGCTCCCTCCACCACCGACACACAGTAGCAGCAGTTTGTGCCGCCTAGAATAGCATTGCAGAAACTCCTTAAAGAGCACCTTCCAAACCGCTACCATCTAGAAGGACAAGGGCAGCAGATAGATGGGAACACCACCACCTGGAAGTTCCCCTCCAAGCCACTCACTATCCTGACTTGGAAATATATCGCCGTTCCTTCACTGTCACTGGGTCAAAATCCTGGAACTCCCTCTCTAACAGCACTGTGGGTGTACCTACACCACATGGACTGCAGTGGTTCAAGAAAGCAGCTCACCACCACCTTCTCAAGGGCAATTAAGGATGGGCAATAAATGCTGGCCCAGCCAGTGATCCCCAGATCCCATAAACGAATAGAAAAAATAATGGTCAATAATTTCCTGTTTTCTCCCTCCCTGCAGTTTTAAATAGCTGGGTAACGTTTGCCAACCCCGAATCTGCTGGGACTGCTCCAGAATCTACAGAATTTTGGAAGGTGACAACCAACACATCCACTATTTCCACAGCCACCTCCTTTAGTCCCCTGGGATGTAGATTATCGGGCCCTGGGGATTTATTGGCTTTCAGCCCCATTAATTTCTCCAGCGCTATATTTTTACTAATGCTAATTTCCTTCAATTCCTCCTTCTCACTAGACCCTTGGTTCCTGAGTATTTCTGGGAAGTTATTTGTGTCTTCCTCTGTGAAGACAGAACTAAAGTAGTTGTTTAATAGCTCTGCCATTTCCTGGTTCTCTATTATATATTCTCATGTTGTTGAGTATAAGGGACCTACATTTGTCTTCACTAATCTTTATCTTTTTACATACTTATAGAGGCTTTCACAGTCCGCTCTTATATTCCTTGCAGGTTTACTCTCATACTCTATTTTTCCCCTCTTAAGCAATCCCTTGGTCCTCCTTTGCTGAATTCTAAACTGCTCCCAATCCATCCTCAGGCTTTACTATTTTATCGAGCAAATTTATAAGACTCCTCTTTGGATCTAATATTATCCCTAATTTCTTTTGTTAGCTACGGCTGGACCACTTTTCCTGCTGTGTTTTTGCACCAGAAAGGAATGTATAACTGTTGCAAAATGCATACATTCATTCCTTAAATAGTAACCATTGTCTATCCACCATCAAGCCTTTTGATGAAGCTCCCCAATCTATTTTAGACAACTCAGGCCTCATACCTTCGTAGTTTCCTTTGTTTAGATTTAGGACCCTAGTTTTGGATTGGACTACCTCACTTTCCATCCTAAAGGAGAATTCTATTCTAATGTTATGGTCACAGTTCTGCTGAAGGGTCATGAGGACTCAAAACGTCAACTCTTTTCTTCTCCGCCGATGCTGCCAGACCTGCTGAGTTTTTCCAAGATTATTAATTAACCCTTTCTCATTGCACAATACCAAATCTAGGATAGCCTGTCCCCTAGTTGGATCCTCAAGGTACTGGCCTAAAAACCATTTCATACACACTCCAGGAATTCAACCACCCCAATATTATTTCTAATTTGGTTTACCCAGTCTATATGTAGGTTCAAGTCACCTATGATCACTGTAGCACCCCTGTTACATCCATCTCTAATTTCCTGTTTAATGCTGTCCCCTACCTTATCACTACTGTTTGGAGGCCTATAGACAAATCCCACTAATGTTTCCCACCCCTTGTTGCTTCTTAGCTCCACCCAGACTGATTCTACATCTAGATTTTCTGAGCCAATATCCTCTTTCACTATCGCACTGATTTCATCCTTAACAAACAACACCACCCCACCTCCTTTCTGTCGGTCTGTCCTAAATATCGAGTGCCCTTGGATATTCAGTTCCCAGCCTTGGTCACCCTGCAGCCATGTCTCCATAATCGCAGTCATATCGTACCCGTTTATAACTATTTGCACTGTTAATTCATCTGCTTTATTGGGAATGCTCCATGCATTCAGATACAGTGTCTTTAGACTTGTCTTTTTAATATTTTTACCATTTTTTTTGTATTGTGGCCCTATTGCTGCTAGACCTTGTTTCCTCTGCCTTCCACTTTTTCTTTACTTTTCTATCTTTCATTCCTATCTTTGCTTCCCTTTCTTGTGTCTCCCCTCTCAGGTTCCCATCCCCCTGCCAATCTCGTTTAAACTCAACCCCCACAGTACTAGCGAATACCCCACGAGGAATTTGGTTTCGGTCCTGCTGGGGTGCAACCCGTCCAGCTTGTACAGGTCCCATCTTCCCCAGAATCAGTCCCAATGCCTCAGGAATCTAAATCCCTCCGTCCTGCACCATCTGTCCAGCCACACATTCATCTGGTCTACTCTCCTATTCCTGATTTCACCAGCATGTGGCACTGGGAGTAATCCTGAGGTTACTATCTTTGAGGTCCTGCTTTTTAATTTATTTCCTAGCTCCCTATATTCCGCCTTCAGGACCTTATCCCTCTTTTTACCTATGTCATTGGTACTGATATGGACCGTAACCTCTGGCTGTTCACCCTCCCCCTTCAGAATGTCCTGCAGCCGCTCAGTGACATCCTTGACCCTGGCATCAGGGAGGCAACACACCATCCCGGTGTCATGTCTGTGGCCACAGAAACATCTATCTGTTCCCCTTACAATACAGCCCCCTATCACTATTGCTCTCCCGCTCTTTTTTTCTTCCCCACCACCCCCCATGCAGCTGAGCCGCTCATGGTGCCACAGACTTGGCCCTTGCTGCATTCCCCTGAGAAACAATCTCCCCCAGCAGTATCCAAAATGGAAAATCTGTTAGAGAAGGGGATGGACACAGGGGACTCCTGCACTGCCTGTCTAGTGCTTTTACTCTGTCTGGTGATCACCCATTCCCTTTCTGCCTGTGCACTCTTTACCTGTGGTGTGAGCACCTCACTGTACAAGCTATCCATGAAGATCTCATCCTTGCGAATGCTCCACAGTGACTCCAGGCGCAGCTCCAACTCCGAAACGTGGGTTTTGAGTAGCTGCAGCTGGAGACACTTCCTGCACACGTGGTCGCCCTGGATACTGGAATTGTCCCTGACTTCCCACATCACACAGGAGGAGCATTCCACATTTAAGAAAAGATATACATGCATTGGAGGTGATATGATGAAAGTTCACTCGATTGGAACCTGGGATGAGGGGGTTGTGCTATGATGAGAGGCTGAGTAAACTGGGTCGATATTCTCTGGAGTTTAGAAGAATGAGAGGCGATCTCATTGAAATGTCCAAGATTCTAAAGGGGTTTAGGCTGAGTGGAGGGTGGAGGCTGAGAGATTGTTTCCCTTGGCTGTGGAATCTAAAACACGGGGACACAGTCTCATTTAAGATTGAGATGAGGAGAAATTTCTTCACTCAGAGCGTTGTGAATCTTTAGAATTCTCTACCCCAGAGGGTTATGGGTGCTCCATCGTTGAATAAATTTAAAGCTGGGATGGACAGATTTTTGGTGTCTCAGGGAATTAAGGGAATGGGGAGCGGGTGGGAAAATAGAGTTGCAGCCCGAGGTCAGTCATGATCATATTAAATGGTGGAGCAGGATCGACAGGCCGTGTGGTCTACTCCTGCTCTTATGTCTTGTGTTCTAACTAAATGGTGACGCTAAAGAGGTTGGCCTAGTAAACACTCATGAGTTCAAATCCCACCAGTGCAAGTTGTGAAGTTTATTTTGATTCATCTGGGAATTGATAAGTTGGTTCCAGTGAAAATTCTGCTTGTTTGACTGAAAAATCTAACTGGTCCATGAATACTCGTTGCTAAATGCAAACCTCTCAGCTTACCCCGTCTGGTATGACACGTGACTCCGGGCCCACGCTATAGGTTAACCGTCAGTGCAATGGAGTCAGACAATAAATGGGACCTTATCAGTGGCGTCCACATTCCAAGGGAAAGGTGAGGGCTCTGTGGGGATTCCTCCCAAGCTAACACATTACAGGATAGAAGCTAAGGACCAAGCAAAGCTTGGTTAAATACGGTTAGATAGAATGACTGAACTATGGTCCTTAGAAGGATCTGGTAGCATAAGGGATAAGGAACAAGTGTTCCAGAGGTCTGGACTTATGATCCAGAGATACGAGTTCAAATCCCATGAGGAAGTTATCGAATTTAGATTCAATTAAATAAATCTGGAATAAAAAGTTAGGATTGGTACTAGATTATTATTAAAACGCACGTTCATGAATGCTCTTTAGGAAAGGCAATCTGCTGTCCTTACCCAGTCTCACATAATAATGTGGTTGACTTTTAACTGTCCTCTAAATGGTCCAGCAAGCCACTCAGTAATGTCCAAGGAGACACCTTATCAACAAGGGGAATTAGGGAGGGGCAATACATGTTGGCTTGTGAATAAATTTTAAAAAGCCACATTGCCCTGAGGTGTGGGACCCGTACGCCAGTGAGAGATAGTGTGTGTGGGACCTGTATCCCAGTGAGAGTCAGTGTGTGTGGGACCCGTACCCCAATGAGAGTCAGTGTGTGTGTGGGACCCGTACCCCAGTGAGAGTCAGTGTGTGTGGGACCCGTACCCCAGTGAGAGTCAGTGTGTGTGGGACCCGTACCCCAGTGAGAGTCAGTGTGTGTGGGACCCGTACCCCAGTGAGAGTCAGTGTGTGTGGGACCCGTACCCCAGTGAGTGTCAGTGTGTGTGGGACCCGTACCCCAGTGAGAGTCAGTGTGTGTGGGACCCGTACCCCAGTGAGAGTCAGTGTGTGTGGGACCCGTACCCCAATGAGAATCAGTGTGTGTGGGACAAGTACCCCAGTGAGAGTCAGTGTGTGTGGGACCCGTACCCCAGCAAGAGTCAGTGTGTGTGGGACCTGTACCCCAGTGAGAGTCAGTGTGTGTGGGACCCGTACCCCAGTGAGAATCAGTGTGTGTGGGACCCGTACCCCAGTGAGAGTCAGTGTGTGTGGGGCCCGTACCCTAGTGAGAGTCAGTGTGTGTGGGGCCCACACCCCAGTGAGAGTCAGTGTGTGTGGGGCCCGTACCCCAGTGAGAGTCAGTGTGTGTGGGACCCGTACCCCAGTGAGAGTCAGTGTGTGTGGGACCCGTACCCCAGTGAGAGTCAGTGTGTGTGGGACCCGTACCCCAGTGAGAATCAGTGTGTGTGGGACCCGTACCCCAGTGAGAGTCAGTGTGTGTGGGACCCGTACCCCAGTGAGAGTCAGTGTGTGTGGGACCCGTACCCCAGTGAGAGTCAGTGTGTGTGGGGCCCGTACCCCAGTGAGAGTCAGTGTGTGTGGGGCCCGTACCCCAGTGAGAGTCAGTGTGTGTGGGACAAGTACCCCAGTGAGAGTCAGTGTGTGTGGGACCTGTACCCCAGTGAGAGTCAGTGTGTGTAGGACCTGTACCCCAGTGAGAATCAGTGTGTGTGGGACCCGTACCCCAGTGAGAATCAGTGTGTGTGGGACCCGTACCCCAGTGAGAGTCAGTGTGTGTGGGACCCGTACCCCAGTGAGAGTCAGTGTGTGTGTGGGACCCGTACCCCAGTAAGAGTCAGTGTGTGTGGGACCCGTACTCAGGGTAGGTCAGTTCTTTGAGAAAGGTGGAGAAAAAATAAAAAGAAAGTTAAGAAGTCTTTTGGAGACAATATATACTGTTTAACAGAGGTTCCATCCAAGTAATTAAATGAAGGGTTTTGGAAGCAAGACCAGAATACAGAATGTAACAGGAGGAATTTAAACTAGGAGGGGGGAGGTTGCAAGAATGGATTAAATACAGAATAATTAGAAATAAATTTAGTATGGATTATAAAGATGGGTTGCTGAGAAATCAGGAGGCAAGAATCAATACAAGTGTAATTGGAGAGAAGGTGATTGTAATGTTAACAAGCTGAAGTGATTGGACGTTAATATAAACAGGACAAGGTTGTTTCAGGGTCATACATAGAATCAGAAGGTGGAGATAACTGGTTTAAGCTGGGCAGTCATGGGTACAGCTCATTCTGAAAGCTGCAAAACTGGCAAACTGGAATTAGACAGAAAGTGTAACTGAGTCAAAAAAAGGTGCAGAAATGGGAGAGGGAGAGAGGAGTACGGCAGGAGTAGAGAGCAGTACATGGGGGTAGAGAGGGGGATAAGAGGGAAGAGGGGCACGGGAGTAGTAGAGAGGGGTATAGGAGGGGACAGGAGTAGAGGTGGAGTAGAGAGGGATAAAGGAGGGTTGAGAGAGGTAAAGGGTGCAGGATGGTCTAGACTAAGGTACAGAAGGGGGACAGGGTGCAGGATGGGTTCCTTTGACAGGTGATCATATCAAACAGTACACCCCTTTAGCTGTTTTCTGTAGGCAGAGAACTGACCATACTCAACCAGCCTGTGCTTGTAAAACTCAGAACAATGTCTAATGTTAGATGTGATTCCGTGATTGGACAGCACTTTCTGAACAATCCTGAGTGTTCTAAGAATTACACTAACAACCAATTTAACATTATCAGTCAGGCTCGCAATATAGCTCACTTATGCTTGCTAGAAGCTACATATATTCATACGCAGGGTCCAGTCCTCTGCAGGCAAGAGGAACATGTCCAGGCAGGCATTGCGCATTTTTTGAATTAAACCAAAGGATGGGGAACAATAATTCCTTGGTGCATTCTCCATGTTAATGCCTCAACCAATCAGATTGAACATGCCAACTACCAACCAGCAGCCTTTTCTCCTGAAGTGTAAATTGTTGCTCCCTTGAAATTTGGCATTCTTGTGTCCACCCTGATGAGTGTAAGATGGGAAGCTTTGACAGCATGTCTCTTTTTCCAGCAACACTTATTCTATGTCTGCCCCATTAAGCCCCTTCATAATTTTCAATACCCGAAGCAGGTCACACACTCAGTCTTCCCTTTTTGAGAGTAAAGAACCCCAGGCGTTTCAGTTTTTACTGATAGTTATAACCTCTCCATCCTAGAGCATTATTGTAAATCTTTTTTGCACCTTCTCCAGTACCTCGATATGTTTTTCATTATATGCAGCCCAGAACTGTGCACAGTATTTAACCAAGGTCTATACTTACTGGCTTTTCAATTCAATCCCTCTAGAAACAGTGTGTGAGATATATGAAACAAATCTGAAATGCAAGCAACAAATCTGAAATGCAAGCCATGGGGTTTGCTTTGCAGAGAGCATGGCAAAAGGTCTTGGTGCTTACATTGAATGTCAAGAACTTGCTTGGCCACTTGCGGTGATGATCTTAGGGACTCATGGTCCACAGTGCAGCTCACAATGACACCATCATCATTCCGATCCACCTGAAGTCCCAGTGTACTGCTTACTGTGAAGGTCTTCCCTTTGGAGTCGGGTTCTTTTGTAGAGGGCACATCTAGAAACAGAAACATCAGAAAGCCAGGTAAGAAAAAACAGCTTTCACTCACACCCTGTCCTTCCTCACAACAACACATCAATACAGATGTGCAAGGAAGAGTTAACGACACAGTTCCAGTCATTTCCAAACTGCGCAGTCAGGATCAAAAATGGACACAGTGAACATTGTTCTGTTAGATGTAGTCATCTGGTTATTCAGTGATTTTTTTTGTGCTTATCAAGCAGAAGAAAGCAGTGGATTTTTCCAGTATGTTAGAGAACGAGTCAGAGAACAAAGTAAAGCTCCCTCAGGCATATCCAGATCAACTATAGAACAGGAAAGCATAAGGAAGGCTCTCTCTACACTGTCCCCATCAAACACTCCCAGGACAGATTCAGCACAGGGCTAGATACAGAGTAAAGCTCCCTCTACACTGTCCCCATCGCACACTCCCAGGACAGGTACAGCACGGGGTTAGATACAGAGTAAAGCTCCCTCTACACTGTCCCATCACACACTCCCAGGACAGATACAGCACAGGGCTAGATACAGAGTAAAGCTCCCTCTACACCGTCCCCATTAAACACTCCCAGGACAGGTACAGCACAGGGTTAGATACAGAGTAAAGTTCCCTCTACACTGTCCCCATCAAACACTCCCAGGACAGGTACAGCACAGGGTTAAATACAGAGGAAAGCTCCCTCTACACCGTCTCCATCAAACACTCCCAGGACAGGTACAGCACAGGGTTAGATACAGAGTAAAGTTCCCTCTACACTGTCCCCATCAAACACTCCCAGGACAGGTACAGCACAGGGTTAAATACAGAGGAAAGCTCCCTCGACACTGTCCCCATCAAACACTCCCAGGACAGGTACAGCACGGGGTTAGATACAGAGTAAAGCTCCCTCTACACCATCCCCATCAAACACTCCCAGGACAGGTACAGCACGGGGTTAGATACAGAGTAAAGCTCCCTCTACACTCTCCCCATCAAACACTCTCAGGACAGGTACAGCACAGAGTTAAATACAGAGTAAAGCTCCCTCTACACTGTCGCCATCAAACACTCCCAGGGCAGGTACAGCACGGGGTTAAATACAGAGTAAAGCTCCCTCTACACTGTCGCCATCAAACACTCTCAGGACAGGTACAGCACAGAGTTAAATACAGAGTAAAGCTCCCTCTACACTGTCGCCATCAAACACTCCCAGGACAGGTACAGCACGGGGTTAGATACAGAGTAAAGCTCCCTCTACACTCTCCCCATCAAACACTCCCAGGACAGGTACAGCATGGGGTTAGATACAGAGTAAAGCTCCCTCTATACTCTCCCCATCAAACACTCCCAGGACAGGTACAGCACAGGGTTAGATACAGAGTAACGCTCCCTCTACACTCTCCCCATCAAACACTCCCAGGACAGGTACAGCACAGGTTTAAATACAGAGTAAAGCTCCCTCTACACTGTCCCCATCAAACACTCCCAGGACAGGTACAGCACAGGTTTAAATACAGAGTAAAGCTCCCTCTACACTGTCCCCATCAAACACTCCCAGGACAGGTACAGCACAGGTTTAAATACAGAGTAAAGCTCCATGCCACCTCATGCCCCCTCACATCCTCTATGGCCCCCCATTCCTCCATGCCAAGCAATGGCACTTCCATGCCTGCTCAAGTGCACTGTATAGAACAAATGAATCCTGTAGTGACAATAGTATGTGTAAAAATAATCCTTAAAAATAAACACCCATTCAATGATAACTCTCCACTTTCTTAAAAAAGATCTCCTTTTTACTACAGCTCAATAAAAGTATCAATCATCCAGACCTTTTAAAGTATCAATAGTTGAAACTGCAAGCACTTGAAATTTCTTTATCTTGTGTAAATAAACATTGGAACATAGGGACATGGGAGCAGGGGTAGACCATTCAGCCTGTCCAGCCTGCTGCACTATTCGATATGATCATGGCAGATCATCTACTTCAATGCCTTTTCCCCACACTGTCCCTTTTTTGTCATTGGCATTTAGAAATCTGTCAATCTCTGTTTTAAACATACTCAGTGACTGAGCCTCCATGGCCCTCTGGGTAGAGAACCCCAAAGATTCACAACCCTCTTAGTAAAATAAATCTCCTCATCTTGGCCATAATTGGCTTCCTCCTTATTTTGAAGTTGTGCCCCCTGGTTCTAGACTCCCCAACCAGGGGAAACATCTTACCTGCATGTACCCTGTTTATTCCTTTAAGTATTTTGTAGGTTTCAATGAGATCACCTTTCACTCTTAGAAATTGTAGAGAATACAGGCTCAGTTTCCCCAATCTCTCTTCATAAAACAGTCCCACCATCCCCGGAACAAGTCTGGTGAACCTTCGTTGCCCTCCTTCTATGGCAATAATATCCTTTCTGAGGTAAGGGGACCAAAACTGCACACAGTACTCCAGATGCGATCTAACCAAGCTCCTATACGATTGAAGCAGGACTTTGCTCGCCCTGTGCTCAAATCCTCTCGCGATAAAGGCTAACACTCCATTAACCTTCCTAATTGCTCGCTATACCTGCATGTTAGTCTTCAGTGACTTATTGATGAGGACACCCAGGTCCCTTTGTACATCTACATTTTCCAATCTCTTACTATTTAAGAAATACCCCGCACATCTATTCCTCCTTACAAAGTGGATAAAAACTCACATTTTTCCACGTTATATTTTATCTGCCGTGTTCTTGCCCACTCACTAAATTTGTTCAAATCCTCCTGCAGCCACTTTACATTCTCCTCACAACAAACATCCAAGTATCCATTTATCACATCCTTTAGAATAGATTCTAGCATTTTCCCTACTACTGACATAAGGCTAACAGGTCTGCAGCTCCCTGTTTTCTCGCTCCCTCCCTTCATAATAATGGGGTGACATGTGCTAACTCCCAATCTGCAGGAACCATTCCAGAATCAATTGTGCAATTTACAGAAGATATCAGAGAACCAGAACTGTCAATAAAACAATGGTTTCAATGGGGCTCAGGTGTTTTAGTACATTAATGGAAGTCTGGGCTCTCAGCCAAGAAAGCATAAGAAGGCTTGGGTAGGAGAGAACAAGCTGTAAAAATTGATTGCATCGATGAGGGGTTAAGAGAAATAGCGCTGCTATAGGAGTTCAAAAACTGTCTCCCATGCAGCCTTAAAATTCACATAGAGGAACAAAAGGTTCAAAAGCCAGGGATGCAGCCATCATGGCTGATAAACCTCTGAAGCAAAACAAATTTGGATCTAGTAGCTCCTACCAGCAAGGGAGAGATAAGAAGGAGGTAGATGGAACAAGAGGAAAGGAAGGCAGAGAGACAGCCAGATAAATCCCCAACTGCAAAAAGAAGCCGGAAGGTAAACCAGCTGGAACGTGTTCTGCTTGTTTCAAGTACAGAGATTCTGGGCTACCAAAAAAACTGGTGGTTCATCAAAAGGCCAGCAGGGGGAGCTGCAGTGAGAACCTTGTCTATAGCCTGGAAGGTACTGAGCCCAGGATGAAATGTAGTGGGTATAGGACGGGATGAAATGTAGTGGGTATAGGACAGGGTGAAATGTAGTGGGTATAGGACAGGGTGAAATGTAGTGGGTATAGGACAGGATGAAATGTAGTGGGTATAGGACAGGGTGAAATGTAGTGGGTATAGGACAGGGTGAAATGTAGTGGGTATAGGATAGGGTGAAATGTAGTGGGTATAGGACAGGGTGAAATGTAGTGGGTATAGGACAGGGTGAAATGTAGTGGGTATAGGACGGGATGAAATGTAGTGGGTATAGGACGGGATGAAATGTAGTGGGTATAGGACAGGGTGAAATGTAGTGGGTACAGGACAGGGTGAAATGTAGTGGGTATAGGATAGGGTGAAATGTAGTGGGTATAGGACAGGGTGAAATGTAGTGGGTATAGGACAGGGTGAAATGTAGTGGGTATAGGACAGGGTGAAATGTAGTGGGTATAGGACAGGATGAAATGTAGCGGGTATAGGATAGGGTGAAATGCAGTGGGTATAGGACAGGGTGAAATGTAGTGGGTATAGGACAGGGTGAAATGTAGTGGGTATAGGACAGGGTGAAATGTAGTGGGTATAGGACAGGGTGAAATGTAGTGGGTATAGGACAGGGTGAAATGTAGTGGGTATAGGACAGGGTGAAATGTAGTGGGTATAGGACAGGGTGAAATGTAGTGGGTATAGGACAGGATGAAATGTAGTGGGTATAGGACAGGGTGAAATGTAGTGGGTATAGTACAGGGTGAAATGTAGTGGGTATAGGATAGGGTGAAATGTAGTGGGTATAGGACAGGGTGAAATGTAGTGGGTAAAGGACAGGGTGAAATGTAGTGGGTATAGGACAGGGTGAAATGTAGTGGGTATAGGACAGGATGAAATGTAGTGGGTATAGGACAGGGTGAAATGTAGTGGGTATAGGATAGGGTGAAATGCAGTGGGTATAGGACAGGGTGAAATGTAGTGGGTATAGGACAGGGTGAAATGTAGTGGGTATAGGACAGGGTGAAATGTAGTGGGTATAGGATAGGGTGAAATGTAGTGGGTATAGGACAGGGTGAAATGTAGTGGGTATAGGACGGGCTGAAATGTAGTGGGTATAGGACAGGATGAAATATAGTGGGTATAGGACGGGATGCTTGGCAAAGCTTCTTGCAAAAAGTGATCATGACTCCTTTTGTATCACAAGCTCCAAGGAGAGAAAAACCATTATTAAAGATACAGGGTGTTTTCAAACACTGCTTGTAGTGAATGCTGCTGAGATAGCACCTGAAAGAACTCACTGGAACATGTTTAAACATTCCCCTGCTAAAAATACCGCTGCAGAGTAAGTGGGTCACTGGTATAGTGACAGTCAGGGTTGTTCTAACAGGAAGTGTTGCCCGTACAGGAAGTGGACCGACTGTGGGGAAATAACTGTGTGGTGCAACAGGCACTGTGCCCGGGTGGTCATAAGCAGACAATGGTGACTGGGGAAACAGAAGGGAACCAGCAAAATTCTGCATCGCTGCAGAAATCTGAGTGAGTCCCTAACATTCTATGGGGGTAATAGAGCCAATGTGGAACATATCAAAGCTGAAGGGGCCAAACCCAGGCCAGTAGAGATTACAGAGGCCAGGGCAAGATGCTTAGAATTTAAAAAGAATGAAGGGGCTGAACCGGAGGTCTGGTTAGCAGACTCCCTTCCTAACAGCATGGTGGGTGTACCTACACTACCTGGTTCAAAAAGGCGGTTCACCACCACCACCTCCTCAAGGGCAATTAAGGATAGGCAATAAATGCTGGCACAGCCAGCGATGCTCATATCCCATGTAAGAAAAAAAAAATACCTTCTTCCTAGATTTAAATAGGGACAGAGAAAGTTCTGAAACCGGCAGACTGACAGTAAGGGTGGTGCCTCACCCAGTCAAAGTGCCACAGGGCAGTGTAGCAGGAGCTGGCCAGCCACGTGTGAGCAGTAGCATCCCAAAGGACATGGGGCAGACTGGGGACAAGCCCATCCCCACTAAAGTATCCACTAAACCATCACAGGATAATGTTCAAAACTTAAATTCACCAAAACCTGCGCTTCACTTCCCAAGTCCATTGAGGGTAATGTGCAGGGGGAAAATCCAGACACCTCACTGAGGTTTAAAAAGCAGCACATCCCACACTATCACACGAGAAATACAAATCATCAACGGAGCAGAACCAAAGTTATCAGACTCATGGGTGGTGGAAGCAGCCATGAAAGGGTTAGGAGGTTATAGACATCACAACAAAAGTCAGGGGCATGTGGATATGACTGACTTGGAAACAGAACCCAGGCCTGTGAAACCTGACTCCTTCACAGGAGCCAGATGGAGTTTGAACCTCCCCCAACTGCTAAGTGCTTTGAGAACCATATGCCCGTTAGAGTTACAATTCCCAAAACCTTGCCTATCGCTAGTAATACACTTCACCAGTTAACATGTAACTGGGGTGTTTAAAGTAAAGGGGGTGTAACAGACAGAAGAACTTTAGCAGTACCAGATTACTGTGTGTGTCCGAATGTACGAACGGAGTGGTATTTTCTGTTGCTTTACAGGGAAACCATGTTAAAAGCATTACATCAAGATTCCATTTTTTTCCCATGCAGCGGAGGTCATGTCTGAGTCTATTATGAACTTTGAATCAATACTTTTATATTTTTAAACTAAACACAAACAGACTATTAAAATGGCTGCTGAAAATCATGTGACATTTGGCATTTTAGCTTCAGTCCTGAACCTCAAGCGAATACCTAATTAAATATGGACATTCACCACCATCTGGGGAATTCACACATCCCTTAGTTTAAGGATGGATCAACACAAAAGGACTATAGAATTCCAGCCAACCTGACTCGCTGTTTCACCCTGGACAAAAGGGGACATCGAAACTCAACACATGTAAGATGAGTGTGAATGGATCCTATTAACCTTCCATTGTTATTATGATGGTTTCCCTCATCCAAACTTGGCTGGGTGAATCTCAAGGTGCCAACTGATAACACAGGATGATTGGAATCAACATTCACACCAACCTTTGTTTGGAAAAAGGACTTTGAACTTGTGGAAGTCACATGATGGGGAATAATTTTGTTTGTCTGCTTTAAAAACCAACAAGAAGCTGTTTGCAGTCAGAGCTCAACCAAAAGCCATGAAATTAGCTACAAGCCATCAAGCAACTAAGGTAATCAACAGCAATACCTTGTAAGTGGAGTCCCCCAACCTGTTCCATCTTCAGTTTCACCTGAGAACCAACCTCCTATAAACTTGACTACAAGAGACCTCAAAGCCTGCTGAGAATCCTACACTTTAGAAGACCTTCACTTCACCTTAAGCATTGATTTCATCTCAGAATTTACAGGCCTGCCACAAAAGAGAGTGAGATTATTATAAACTGTAACAGTATATTACCTTCATCTGTGTCTCCTCTTTGTGTGTGTGTGTGTGAGAGAGTGTGTGCAAGGCGAATGAGTGAAACTTTGTGTTAAATTCAGGGTAAGTGTGTGAAGATAAATATCCTTCTCTATTTTTAAATTCCGAAAAAGCTTGTGGCTGGAATTATTTAATTGCAGCACTCACTCTAAAAGTAAGAAAACTCACACCTCTTACATGCAAACATTCTGATATGGACAGAAAGAGGAAACACATGGGGCAGAATCTTGCCCTTGGATGGCGAGCGGGCCCCACCGGCTCGGCGATGGGCGGACAGCCGACCCCCGCCACTCAAACGGGACCCGCCGCCATTTTAAGTGGGCGGCATCCCCGATGGGGAGCGCTATGTGCTTCCTGTGCAGGGAGTGGGGGGGGGGAGGGATTTCCCCATCTGTCAATGTGTCTTTCACGCATGCGCGCGAAAGAACGCACTTCTCCCTGAGGCAAAGTCCTGTCTCAGGGAGAATACTGACAGTGGTAAAAACTTTAAAAATAGAAACATTAAAAAATTATTAACATGTCCCCCTCATGTGTCAATGTCACACGAGATGGGACATGTTAATAAAGAACATATAAACTTTATTATTTTTGTACAAAACGGACATGAAACTTCATCCCGCCAGTGGATGAAGTTTCATGAATAATTAGAAGCCTGCTGGGGCTCCTGGCCTGCCTACCAGCCTTAAGCTTGGCCGGGCAGGTCTTTACTGACTTTAATTAGCCTGTTAATGGCCTCAATTGGCCATTGACAGGTCGGCGGGCGGACAGCTGATTTCGGCGGGCGGACAGCTGATTTCGGCGGGCGGACAGCTGATTTCGGCGGGCGGACAGCTGATTTCGGCGGGCGGACAGCTGATTTCGGCGGGCGGACAGCTGATTTCGGCGGGCGGACAGCTGATTTCGGCGGGCGGACAGCTGATTTCGGCGGGCGGACAGCTGATTTCGGCGGGCGGACAGCTGATTTCGGCGGGCGGACAGCTGATTTCGGCGGGCGGACAGCTGATTTCGGCGGGCGGACAGCTGATTTCGGCGGGCGGACAGCTGATTTCGGCGGGCGGACAGCTGATTTCGGCGGGCGGACAGCTGATTTCGGCGGGCGGACAGCTGATTTCGCTGTCCGCCCGCCTTCCTAAAAATTTAAATGGCCCGGGATGATGTCGGGGATTCGTCCCGACCTCATCCCGCATCATTTTCCCCTCGGCGACCGGGCCCCGCCCCCAAATCGCCGAGGGGAAATTCCTGGCCATAAATTCTGTCCGTGACACCCACTTTAAAAGCCTGAGCACAAAATTACTGTACTGCTGGGGGTGTCATCTTTTGTATAAGACAATATCTGTCTGTCATCTCAGGTGGAGTTGAAAGATCCCATGGCACTGTCTTGAAGAGCAGCAAGGAGTTCCCTCTGGTGTTCTGGCCAACATTTAACCCCGAACTGACATCACTAAAACAGATTATCCAGAGATTATCACGTTGCTATTTGTGTAGATGTGCTGTAGAGTTTACTACATTACAGCAGTGACTACATTTTAAAAGTGTAAAGTGCATTAGGAGGCCCTGAGATGAGAAAGGCGCTAAATAAATGTAAGTCTTTCTTTCTGTCGACAAGTAGCCTGTTCAATACACTGTGTGTATCTGACTTGATTTCCTGTGTTGCTAAATTGGCAGCACCTCATGCAGCTGGGGTAGGAAGGCCTGCTGGCCATTTCAGAAAGTGTATGGGTTTGCTGCCAACCTTCCATCAGTCAGTCACTGACACGCAGCTTCTGTGCATCACCCTTCATAGTGTGTGAAAGCAGACAACCTCTGCTGGCTGCGCTGTGCTGTACTGCAGATGGTGGAGAACTGCACTAGTTTCCAAGCCTTGGCAACTTCTAGCATTGCAAGATTAGGAATTAGGAGCCTTCCAAAATCCTTGGGGATTCAGTACTTCCCAAGAAGAAGTTTCTTTTGGCAACAGTCTGTGGTCTACCATATGTTAGTAATTTTTGGGTGTTGTCTACCTGTCATCAACTATCAACACAATCCATTCATCTAACCTTAGATCTGTCATTTTCTTTCTCAAAGTCTTCTACTGTCATCATGAAAATGAGCTTGGAAACAAAGCGAGATATCGCCACAGACATGATACACTTGTCCTATGCGCCACCAAAGGTCTCATCCAGCTGCTTTCCTGGCTAATTAGTGATAATCTTATCGAGATCTTATATCGACTCTCTCCCTTGATGCACTGAAAGATATCAGCTGGCATTCCCCATCAATGTTTGGTCAAGATTCAAATGGACCTCTGTAGTATCTTCAAAGGAATAGCAAACACAGTGTGTGGCTTTTTAATGGGACCAATGGGCAAAGACTGACCTCCTATCAGTCAGTGAACGATTGAGGCTTTATCTGGGGTCAGTCTTTTTCTAGTTGTACAGGACATCCAAGTGATCTGAACCCAGATAGAATGTTCTTGTGTTTCAAAGGCAAGAAAACAGCAGAGTCAATCCTCATGGGCTCAGGGATGACTCTATCAGGGCAGCATGAGGCAGACCGAGATTTTGGGGACTTAAACTATGACCAAGCAGCCAGGAAATATAAAAACACTGACCACCTAGGATAAATACAGACCCACAGGGCATTCACATACTTCGAGAACAAAAACCCAAGTAAACACACAGACTCCCAGGATGTGCCCAGACCCACAGGACATACACAGACCACGCCCCCAGGACACAGACAACTCCACAGGTAAAAACACAAACCCCAGATAAAAACACATACCCATAGGTAAAAACACAAGCTTCAGGTCAAAACACAGACCCCCCAAGACAAATACAGGCTCCCAAGGAAAACACAAACCCCCAGGGAAAAGCGCAGACCCACCCCCACCCCCCGGACTCAAATAAAAGCACAGCCTTCAGGTCAAACATAGACCCCCATAACAGATCCCCATAGAAAACAGGGAAACTGAACTTCCAGGTTATACATGAACAGCTCTATCAACATGGGGGCCACAAAATTAACTCAATCAATATTGGCTGCTGCATATCCTTAATTATCAATAGTTGCTGCGATTCAAGACACTTCACTGAGGTGCTTCTGAGAAAGTGATGAAGTAAGTATAGAGCTACATGTCTCTCTCCCTTTACAACTGCATCCTATGTGTGCTCTTGTGCTAGGACATGCTGCCTGATCTGAAATTCATACCTGGGCTGGTGCCTGGGAAGAAGCGAGAGGTTTTATAAATGTCGGGGTCTGATGTTTGACTTGATGCTGCTGCAGATGAAAAGCCAATGCCTGTCCACCATCACTCACTGAAGAATGGGAGAAATGATCATTCCAGAAACAGCCTCCTTCGGGGTCTGGTTTTCTTTTTAGACATTTCTAGAGCTGCTCAAAACCAAACTATGTAAACTCAAAACCCACACTGGTGCTGGGTATGGTCCCCATTGCTCCAGGATTGTACTCCGAAATTGAAGATTCATTTTCTGGACACTGTGAGCAAACACGGCAGAAAAATCATAGGCCCATTAAAAAATTGTGTGTTTTCATTTTCTTGTACACTTCTGTCTCTTCACTCTAAAGAAAACTGTCGCAAAGTTGGGGAAAAGGTTTACTGACTGAAAATCAAGAATCACTCAACTGAGTCCGGAAGATTCTAATTGCTTTGCCGTTGGTTTGGAAAGGCTGGGTACCATGACGATGGGCATGAGCAGTGACCAATAGTGAGAGTGCATGGGAGGGCTGGAGGAGATGTAAATGGGACCTCATCTAACAAGCATTCAGTCAGAGTTGCAGCCCTGTTAGATACTCCACACAATTTGAAGTACAATGAGGTAAGCTGTTTGTACCTGGGCTCTGGAATTCTCTATCCCAGAAGGTTGTGGATGTGTTTAAGGTTGAGAATGGACAGATTTTTGGTCTCTCAAGAAATCAGTTAAATGCCAATAATCAGCTATGATCATATTGAATGGTGGAGCAGGTTCAAGGCACCACTTGGTCTAATCCTGCTCAGATTTATGTTCTTCGGAAGGCACTGTCCAGATCCATCCTGAGGCCAACAGAGCAGCTGCGCCGTCCCCAGGTTATACTCAGTTTGCTGATCTCAGTCAGGCTAATTTCCCACACTTGCAGGTGGGCAAAGGGAAGCGGGTGGGAGGGAGGTACTCATAAGAACCTAAGAAATAGGAGCGGGATGCGACCATAGGGCCCCTGAGCCAGCTCCTCCATTATATCATAGCGAAACTCCCACATCAGCTCCACTTTCCTGTCTGATCCCCCTATCCCTCAATCTCCTGACTCCAACGATCTATCAATCTAAATCTTGAATGTATTCAACGATGTAGCATCCACAACCCTCTGGGATAAAGAACTGCAAAAATTTACAACACTTTTCTCGTCATCTCAGTCTGAAATGATTGTCCCTTTATCCTGAGACTATGCCACTCCCACCACCGCCCCCCTGCCCTCCCCTTGTGTTCTAGATTTCCCAATCAGGGGGAACAACCTCTCAGCGTCTACCCTGTCAAACCCCTTCAGAATTTTGATGTCTTAATCACTCATTGTTTTAAATTGTGGAGAGTATAGATTTAATTTACTCAGCCTCTCATCATAGGACAGACGAGCCTGTCATCCTAGGACCCAATCTAGTGAACCTTCATTGTACTGCCTCCAAGGCAAGTATATCCTTCCTGAGGTACAGAGACTAGGACTGTACACAGTGTTCCAGGTGTGGCTTCACCCCGAGCCCTATGCAACTGCAACAACACTTCCTTTACAATAAAGGGCACCATACTATTTAACTTCCTAATTGCCTGCTGTACCTGCATGTTAACTTTCTGTGTTTTGTGTACACGGACACTCTGTGACTAACTCATTGAATAATCAGCAAAGGATCACAGTATTTTTGTCAGAGTACATTGGGAGATTTAATTCTGCCATTCACTCAGTCTGATTTCTAACGTCACAAAAACTGGAACATTTAAGGTTCAGAATGACTGACTGTGATGCTGATTTTCAAATATGTTTGTTATGCAGTTAAATTTACCGAATCTTCAACAAACCTGAACATGACGAGAGGAGACTCGAGCAGACCAGTGTAACTAACCAGTTATTAAGGCAGCATCTTAACTCGACTAGAAAATATCATTTGCTGAAATTGGGTGTAACAGTGTATTAAAGAATCAGCCAACTGAAAAATCACTTAATTATAAACATTATGCATAAGAGATACAGATAATGAATAGAGTATTGCTTTATGAAACACTCCAGGAATGATACAAATCCTGTCACACACACACTGGCAGTTAAAATAATGCCAGTTTCATCTCTCGTAAACCTCCTCACGAAATTGCCCTTGGTTACAGACAGAGCAAACAGTAATTCTGTCACTGATATAATGGAACTCGGGAACAGTATTCGAGATCTGGCAGCCCCTGTTAATTCTCCCGGCATTAAACATATCCATGACAGGCGAGAAAATAAAGAACCACTAATTGCAAAAGTATTTCAAACGCCATGGGATTAAAGTGATGTGTGAGTAGGAATAATACACCCCCGGAATCCTTCATCCAATCTCCGCCCTTCTTTAATCTGCTCGTAATTTACAACTGACTATTGTTTCTGTGAACGAGAATTCTTTTTAAAGTCACAGCACAAACCGATCAAAGGCCCTGCAATGTTTCAGAAGTGGAATATTAAATAAAATCTCAGCGCACGATCGATGTAACAAAGTGCTCATTATCACATTTTCCCTCTGCCCGCGGTTGAAGTTGTGTTAAAGGCAGAAGGACTTCTCTCTCCCTATATTCTGCTAATTGTTATGCTCAGCTCCTGAGCAGCTGGCCCTTCACAGCTAGGACTGCACAGGGGAACTACAATCATTTCAGTAGCCCTGGGACAGGAGCAGGATCCAACAGCAAGGCTCTCCGCTGCTCAGCATTAGGAAGCGAGCCAAGCTAACACATGTAAATGTGTACTGGTCAGCTGGGTGTGGCGGTGACTGGCTCTGGTGTGATCATGACCCCGCCCCCCCCCCCCCCCCACACACACACACACACACACCCCCCACCTCAACTGTGGTTAATATCCTGCCAACGCTCAACTTTTGGTTTTTACCCAGAATGCAGCAGAGGATTGCCTGCTCCTTTCCTGATCTGACCAACTACAAGTCAGCATGGTTCTCTGAAAGGGAAATCATGTTTAACCAATTTATTGGATTTCTTTGAAGGAGTAACATGCAATGTGAATAAAGGGGAGCCTGTAGACGTGCTGTACTTGGGTTTCCAGGTAAGATATTAGCATGGATAGAAGATTGGCTGGCTGGAAGAAAACAGTGAGTACGCATAAATGGGTCTTTTTCTGATTGGCAGGATGTGACGAGTTGAATCCCACAGGGATCTGTACTGGGGCCTCAACTTTTTACAATTTACATCAATGACTTGGATGAGGGGTGTGAAGGCATGGTAGCTAAATTTGCAGATGACGTAAAGATAAGTAGGAAAGTATGTTGCGAAGAGGAGATGAAGAGGTTGCAGATGGGTTGAATGAGTGGGCAAAAATCTGGCAGATGGAGTATAATGCGGGAAAGTGTGAAGTTGTTCACTTTGGCAGGAAGAATAAAAAAGCAGAGTATTACTTAAACAGAGAACGGCTGCAGAATTCCGAGGTGCAGAGGGATCTAGGTGTTCTAGTGCATGAGACACAAAAAGTTAGTATGCAGGTACAGCGAATAGTTAAGAAGGCTAATGGAATGCTATCCTTTATTAGGAGAGGGATTGAGCTTAAAAGTAAGGATGTTATACTTCAGTTATACAGGACATTATTGAGACTGCATCTCGAATACTGTGTGCAGTTTTAGTCTCCTTATTTAAGGAAGGATGTAAATGTGCTGGAGGTGGTTCAGAGGAGGTTTACTAGATTGATACCTGGAATGAGTGGGTTGTCTTATGAGGAAAGGTTGGACAGACTGGGCTTGTTTCCACTGGGGTTTAGAAGAGTGAGGGGTGATTTGATTGAAGTATATAAGATCCTGAACGGCCTTGACAAGATGGACATTGAAAGGATGTTTCCTCTTGTGGGTGAGTCCAGAACTAGGGGGCACTGTTTTAAAATTAGGGGTCACCCTTTTAGGACAGAGATGAGGAGAATTTTTTTCTCTCTGAGGGTCGTGTGACTTTGGAATTCTCTGCCCCAGAAGGTGGTGGGGGTGGGGTCATTGTATATTTTTAAGGCAGAGGTAGATAGATTCTTGTTAGGCAAGGGAATCAAAGGTTATCGGGGTTAGATGGGAATGTGGAAATTGAAACACAAACAGAACAGCCATGATCTTATTGAGTGGCGGAACAGGCTTGAGGGGCCAAATGGCCTACTTCTGCTCCTATTTCGTATGTTCGTACAAGTTTAAATTGCAGATGGCAAGGACACTTGCCATGACAACAACATCTGTAATTTACATAGCTCCTTTAAAGTAGTAAAACAGCCCAAGGCTCTCGACAGGAACATTATTGAACAAGATTTGCACTAAGTCACATAAGGAGATACGAGGCAAGTTGATAATCCTCTGAGATCTCTGCACTGCTCCAATTCTGGCCTCTTGAGCATTGCCGATTTTAATTGTTCCACCACTGCCTTCAGTCACCTGGACTCAATGCTCTGGAATTCCCTCCCTAAACCTCTCTCCCTCATCCTTTAAGATGCTCCATAAATCTACCTCTTTGACCAAGCTTTTGCGCACTGGTTTTTATAACTTCTTGCTATATTTTACTATGTTAAAGGAGCTATTTAAATGCAGCTGTTATTTGAGATGTAGATTTCAGTTTCATTATTTTGTTCCCTTCCCCTAATAGTCTTGCTGACTATTAACTGGATGTCAAGACTGTTTGGCAATCAACAGGAGCACTGTGAGAATCGCCTGGCCCCATCTGCTCTATATGCCCATGGAAAGAGATAGGTCCTGCTGTTGTTGGCCTTAGGTCTGTTCATGGGAATCTCTTACAGCAAGAAAGTGAGAAAAAGTTGAACCTTTCATCTCTAATGGTTGAATTAAAGAGCTTGGCGTACTTCTGATCAGAGTGCCAATCTAAATGTTTGTCAGTTCGATGAGCAGTAAAGTTAGCAGGTTTGTGTCAAGATGCCTGGAGGACACGATTAAAATTCAGAAATCAGCATTGTGAGTGACTGTTGAAAGGATTTACAATCACAGCACAGATATTGATTAGTCTGTCTTCTAATGTTTGACTATTTCAGCATTGATGAATATCACTGTCATTACACACTTATCATCAAATTATCTTCAACCTTCTTTCCAATGAAACAATCTTCAATCTGTCTGAGGTGTCATGATCTTACCTCAAAATTGGATAAAGCTTAGAAGCTTGAAACACAATTAATTGAAAAAAATTATCCCTGTTATCACAATGTTAACAAGCTTACTGACTGGTCCTTACCATTATTACAATGGGTATGACCTTCTAGGATGGAACAAAGGAATGTGAGGAGGCCATTCAGGCCCTTGGGCATGTTCCACCAACAATTAGAACTTGGCAGATCTCTATTTTAATTCCATCTACTCACTGTGGTTCCATAGACTTAATACTAATACCCTTGTCTAACCAATTTTGAATCAATTTCAGTCTTTGTATTTTTAATTGACCCCCGACCTCAACGGCTTATTTGGGCCATGGCGGAGGAGGAGGGTGGGGGGGGGGGGGGGTGGTGGTGTGAAGAAGTAGTTCATAGGATCATATGAATTAAGAGCAGGAGTAGGCCATTCAGCCCATCAAACCTGCTCCATTATTCAATAAGATCATGGCCTCTCTGACTGTGGCCATAACTCCACATTCCCGCCATGGGAAACAACCTCCAAACAAAACAATTATGTTAATTGGCCAAATGTCTCTTATGCACAATGGGAATCAGAACATTTTCACACTGCTCTGTCTTTGAGACTTATGGCCTCTAATTGCTGTTTGTGGGAGCTTGCTGTGCACAGATTGGCTGCCACATTTCCTACATTACAATAAGTACCCTTCAGAAAGTACTTGTTTAACTGTGAAGCCATGGGAATTCCTGAGATCATGAAGGACGTTATCTCCAAACACAAACTCTGCTCCCTTTTCCATCCCAGCAGGAGAAGGGAATTCTCTTAATGTGATCACCAGGTTTTTGCCAATTATTGCAGACTGGTATGTAGGGTCCACATTTCCTAGGATCTTGAGTCAGAATCATTCCTGAAATTAGGGCCCAGGGAAAATAATCCCCATCTCAAGTGTGAGCAGAGTGTTGCTAAATAACTTCAATAATATACCGGGGACTGACCACAGCAGGTCTTCACTACAACAATCGGTTTCATTAATTTGTTTAGCTCCATTTCTAAGGATAGGATTCTGAAAGGTTTATCTACCCCACTGCTGTATCTTCATTTATAAACATAATCACTGCTTAAAATGCTGTCAAACTGCTGCTTCAAAATGAGAATCCACAAGGGAAATCTCTGCAATTTAGCTGAAAGGATCACCACTAAATGACATTTAGATAATGGAGAGATTTCAGCGGTGCCTTTCACTGCTTCAGGATGTCCCAAAGCCCTTCACAACTAAAGGAGGACTTTGGAAGTACAGTCACTGTCATAATTGTTTTCAAATTGAGAAGGCCGGAGGGAGAGCAAAGGGCCAGTGAGATTGAGAAGGAGCTAGGAGATGAGGTAACAGTGGGCTGAGAGCAAGCTCGGGTAAAAATCAAGGCTCACACTCCAGGGCAGAATTGAGGGAGTGCCGCACTGTCAGAGGTGCTGTCTTTCAGATGAGATGTTAGACCAAGATCCCATCTGCCTGTTCGGGTGGACGTTAAAGACTGCGTGGCCACTATGTTGAAGAGGAGCAGGGAAGTTCTCCTCGGTGTCCTGGCCAATATTTATCCCTCAATCAACATCGAAAACAGGTAATCTGGTCATTATCACATTGCTGTTTCCTGTGCACAAATTGACTGCCATGTTTCCTACATTCCCATATAAATGCAAGCCTTTTCTAGAAACATTTATAGCTTATCAGAGGAAGAAAAGATTGAGGGAGGGAATGAATTCCAGAAATTGGAAGCTCCAGGAAAAAAGACAATAGCGTAGGATGAAGAAAGCTGCTAATTCTTGAGTGTTTAAAATCCACAAAATGCTGAGGATGTGGAATGGAGTAGTTGAGGTGAATAGAATCGTTTCATTTACAGTGAAGTTAGATCAGCACAAGAAAGAGACTGGGTCTGCGGCAGGTGATGAGGGAATCATCAAGAGGGAAAAACATACTTGGCCTCATCCTCACCAACCTGCCTGCCGCAGATTCATCTGTCCATGACAGTATCGGTAGGAGTGACCACTGCAGTCATTGTGGAGGTGAAGTCCCGCCTTCACATTGAGGACACCCTCCATCATCATGTTGTGTGGCACTACCACCGTGCTAAATGGGATAGATTTTGAACAGATCTAGCAACTCAAGACTGAGGGGCATCCATGAGGCACTGTGGGCCATCAGCAGCAGCAGAATTGTACTCAAACACAATCTGTAACCTCATGGCCCGGCATATCCCCCACTCTACCATTACCATCAAGCCAGGGGATCAACCCTGGTTCAATGAAGAGTGCAGGAGGACATGCCAGGAGCAGTACCAGGCATACCTAAAAATGAGGTGTCAACCTGGTGAAGCAATAACACAGGACTACTTGCATCCCAAACAACATAAGCAGCAGGTGATAGACAGTGCTAAGCGATTCCACAACCAATGGATCTGATCTAAGCTCTGCACTCCTGCCACATCTAGTTGTAAATCATGGTGGACAATTAAACAGCTAAGAGGAAGAGGAGGTTCCACAAATATCTCCATCCTCAATGATGGAGGAGCCCAGCACATCAGTGCAAAAGATAAGGCTGAAGCATTTGCTACAATCTTCAGTCAGAAGTACTGAGTGGATGATCTATCTCTGCCTCCTCCGGAGGATCCCAGCATCACAGATGCCAGTCTTCAGCCAATTCGATTCACCCAACATGATATCAAGATAGGGCTGAAGGCACAGGATACTGCAAAGGCTATGGGTCCTGACCATTCCAGCAATAGTACTGAAGGCTTGTGCGAGAGAATTTGCTGCGCCCCTAGCCAAGCTGTTCCAGTACAGCTACAACACTGGCATCTACCCGGCTATGTGGAAAATTGCTCAGGTATGTCCTGTACACAAAAAGAAGGACAAATCCAACCCGGCCAATTACCACCCCATCAGTCAACTCTCCATCACCAGTAAAGTGATGGAAGGGGTCATCAACAGTGCTGTCAAGCAACACTCGTTTAGCAATAACCTGCTTGCTGATGCCCAGTTTGGGTTCCGCCAGGGCCACTCAGCTCCTGACCTCATTACAGCCTTGGTTCAAATATGCACAAAAGAGCTGAACTCCAGAGGTGAGGTGAGAGTGACTGCCCTTGACATTAAGGCCACATTTGACCGAGTGTGGCATCAAGGAGCCCTAGCAAAACTGGAGTCAATGGAATCAGGGGAAAATTCACTGCTGGTTGGAGTCATACCTAGCACAAAGGAAGAAGGTTGTGGTTGTTGGAGATCAATCATCTCAGTTCCAGGACATCACTGCAGGAGTTCCTCAGGGTAGTGTCCTCGGCCCAACCACCTTCAGCTGCTTCATCAATGACCTTCCGTCCATCATAAGGTCAGAAGTGGGGATGTTCGCTGATGATTGCACAATGTTCAGCACCATTCGTGACTCCTCAGATACTGAAGCAGTCCATGTCCAAATGCAGCAAGACCTGGACAATATCCAGGCTTGGGCTGACAAGTGGCAAGTAACATTCGCATCACACAAGTGTCAGGCAATGACCATCTCCAACAAGAGAGAATCTACCCATTGTCCCTTGATGTTCAATGGCATTACCATCACTGAATCCCCCACTATCAACATCCTGGGAGTTACCATTGACCAGAAACTGAACCGGACTAGCCATATAAATACTATGGCTACAAGAGCAGGTCAAAGGCTAGGAATCCTGCGGTGAGTAACTCACCTCCTGACTCCCCAAAGCCTGTCCAAGGCACAAGTCAGGAGTGTGATGGAATACTCTCCATTTGCCTGGATGAGTGCAGCTCCAACAGCACTCAAGAAACTTAACACCATCCAGGGCAAAGGAATTTATGTGTTTGGCACCTCATCCGCCAACTTAAACATTCAATCCCTGCACTACCAACACACAGTAGTAGCAGTGTGTACCATCTACAAGATGCACTGCAGAAACTCACCAAGGCTCCTTAGACAGCACCTCCCAAACCCAAGACTGCTACCATCTAGAAGGACAAGGGCAGCAGGTAAATGGGAACACCATCACCTGGAAGTTCCCCTCCAAGCCACTCACCATCCTGACTTGGAAATATATTGCCGTTCCTTCACTGTCGCTGGGTCAAAATCCTGGAACTCCCTTCCTAACAGCACTGTGGATGTACCTACACCACATGGACTGCAGCGGTTCAAGAAGGCAGCTCACCGCCACCTTCTCAAGGGCAACTAGGGATGGGCAATAAATGCCGGCCCAGTCAGCGAGGCCCACATCCCGTGAATGAATCAATAAATTAAGAGCCGTAACTTCCAACTATCATTGGAAAGGGCTGGCCCGCAGTAACTAGAAGAAATAAATGCACACTGGCCTGCTCTTGAAAATTACACTGACCCTTCCGATAGCCGGAGCTGCTTGGGCCTGCTTCGAAAGATTCCTCGCAGACCCCAGTGAAGTCTAGCTCCGGTGGATTCAAGGAGGCCACACCCCCTTTTTTAAAGCAGATAAGTTTAAAGGGCCAGCGAAATTGATAGGCCGGGGTGGGGGCAGCGCCCCAGGTATAGGGGAAGTCGGGGTTGGGGTGTTTGGGAGGTCGGTCGAAGATTGGTCGGAGGTCCCGGGGGTTAATGGTGAGGTGGTCGGAGGTCTGTTGGGAGGGGGATTCTGAGGTCGGGGGAAGGTCCGAGGTCCGGGGGTGGGGTGGGTGGGAGTCGGAGGTTAGGGAGGGTTCTTGGAAGGGGTCTGAGGTCGGAGTGGGGGAGGATCAGAATTCTGTTGGGAATGGGGGGGGATACGAGGTTGGGGGCTGAGGACAGTCAAAGGTCCGGGGGTGGTGGGGGTAACAGGAGGCCAGTAGTCCGTGCGGGGTGGGGCTGTTGGAGGTTGGGGGAGTGGGGGAGCAGAGGTCAGGGGTTGGGAATCGGGGGATGGGGGTGTTGGGTATTGGGGGGTGGGGCGCGTTGGAGGTTGGGTGTGGGGGCCGTTGGAGGTCGGGAGGGGGAGGTGTGGGAGGTTGGGGGCTTGGGAAAGTCTCGTGGGGTTGGTATCATTCTTTACAATAGTTACTCAGGAGTTAGAGGAGGTTTTAATTCTTCTAACTTTTCCTGTGTAACCACTGGCCTAACCCCGGCGGAACCATCTGAAGTTTGCCATTTAAACTGCATCTTTGGCTGGTTCCTAGTGTAGCACAATTATCCAGAGGAAGTGTGCACTTCTGGCCAATTGCCATACAAGCCCTTACCTGGGGAATTCCCAGAGGGATTCCCTAGCGCATCGTTTGGCTACCCCCCAAATCGGAAGCAGGGGAGCTCGGAAGTTAGGGGCCAAGGTTTCTGGAATCTCTGCTGTGTCTGTGTTTATTCAGTGTCACTGCCATGTCGGTCACCAGCTGTCATCACAGTGACCTTATGGCCAGGCAAGTTCAACAGCAGCAATCTATTCACCATTCTGTGTATCGTTAGTTATTTATGGATTCCTGCCCTTGTGAGGATACCCAAGATAATTACATAAAGTAATTTGACAGATAAAAGCCCCTGATTATCCTTCAATCTGTTGGAGGTTTTACTCAATTTCAGACTGTGAACTTTAATGGATTAAATGAAGCACTGTGTGCTAGCTCTATCTAATGTCAGTATTATCTGGAATATGCTGGAGGCTCTGAGAAGTGGCTGTCCTGTGAAACAGCAGTCAAGCCACTAAATGCATCAATTGATTCTTGGAGTGATGTCCTGATGAAGAATCGTGATAGGCTCTCCCACTTAGCGCTTGATTACTGCACTGAGGACTGCTTGGAGGCCAGTGGTGTATCTGTGACACCCCATTGAAGGACAAATTCCCCTCCATGCTCTCAACTCGCCCAGGCAAACTGCTTCCCATGGTGCAGGGTTCAAATCCCAGAGAAGCTCATGTGAAAAATGAGGGAATTCAAAGCAAGAACAGTGATGAGGGCATACTCTACCAAAGAAGAACAGAGGCGGAGAAAGAGTAATATCTTTCAAGAGGGAATTGGATAAGTTCTTGGAAAAGAGTAAGTGACAGTGTGATGGGGAAAGAGCAAGGGAGTGGGACTAATTGGCTAGGTCTTTCAGAATTGGAGAGGACAGGGTTGATAGGCAAATTTCCCCCTGCTGTGCTCTATCATTCTATGATTCTAGCAGTAAAAAGACAGGCATTTTGAAACCTCAAGTTCTTTACAGACAATGAAGAGCATTTGAAGGATGTCAAGTTTATAATGTAAGAAAACAACAGTGAATTTACATAAAGCAAATATCCCACAACCAGGACTGGGAAAACATCAAAACAATTTGTTGCTTCTGATGTTGGTTGAATGAAAAACTTTGGTTTAAGGGCAGGCTTCTCTTTGAATTAATGGCTGCAGGATCATTTCTATACAACTTAGGGGGCAGACAATATTTAACTTCGCATCTCAAAGACAGCATTTCCAACAGTGCAGCACTCCCTCAGTACTGACCCTCTGGCAGTGCAGCACTCCCTCGGTACTGACCCACTGACAGTGCAACACTCCCTCAGTACTGACCCTCGACAGTGCAGCCCTCCCTCAGTACTGACCCTCGACAGTGCAGCCCTCCCTCAGTACTGACCCTCGACAGTGCAGCACTCCCTCAGTACTGACCCTCTAACAGTGCAGCACTCCCTCAGTACTGACCCTCTGACAGTGCAGCACTCCCTCAGTACTGACCCTCTGACAGTGCAGCACTCCCTCAGTACTGACCCTCTGACAGTGCAGCACTCCCTCAGTACTGACCCTCTGACAGTGCAGCGCTCCCTCAGTACTGACCCTCTGACAGTGCAGCGCTCCCTCAGTACTGACCCTCTGACAGTGCAGCGCTCCCTCAGTACTGACCCTCTGACAGTGCAGCACTCCCTCAGTACTGACCCTCTGACAGTGCAGCACTCCCTCAGTACTGACCCTCTGACAGTGCAGCGCTCCCTCAGTACTGACCCTCTGACAGTGCAGCACTCCCTCAGTACAGACCCTCTGACAGTGCAGCGCTTCCTCATATTGCATTGGATGTATTGGCCTAATTTATATGCTAAAGTCTCTTGAGTGGAAGTGGATCCCATGACACTGTTAGTCAGTGGTGAAGGTTCTACTCACTGAGGCATGGCTCACTCAGAAAGGCCATTCAGGAAATCAGCTCATTTTTTATGGTCTGATGGCCAATGCTGGCTTGGGTACAATGTATATCAGGTCCCAGTTTTACTTCCTGACACTCCACTCCGTGGAAAGGTGCCCCCGGACCCTGGAGTTTCTGACAGTTGCTTTTGTTGTTCTATCTTGTTCCAGGTTTTTCATTCCAGCAGATGTGGGGACCACCACCAGAACACAGAGAAAAAGAGAGAGAGAGAGAGAGCGAGAGAGGGAGAGATGTAGAGCTAGCACACAGGCACGGGTTCCAGCTCCAGCTCACAGTGAGTTCACCACCCTGCATCTGCTGGGGGTGGCTGGAGTTGGAGAGGTTTTGCTGGGATTCAGTGGGAGGGGGATTTGCCTGGGGGGTGACTCCAGCTTTCCCAGGGGTCTGTAAATAACCAGTAATGGAGACAAAGCCTGCCAGAGGGCTGGCTGAAAACTCCCAGCCTGATGAACACCCCCCTCCCTGTCGGGCTAGCCACCCCTTTCCCCAGTTGTCATGTGCAAATGGTGCCAGGACCCGAGTCCTGAATGCCCAGTGGGCTTTTCTGCCATGCAGCCCACTCCCCAGGGCACATGTGCAAAGTGGCAGTGATGGTTCTATAGCGTTACAATGGGACCAGTGTCTTACGCACCCCCCCCGCTCCTCTTCCGAGCTGCTCTCCGAGGCCCCGCCTGCCCTCTCAGGTAGCTCCTGTAAAAGATCCTATCATCACTATTCGAAGAAGACCAGAGGTGTTCTCCCTCATGGCCAAAATTTATCTCGCGCCCAACATCACAAAAATAGATCATCTGGTCATTATCGCATTGCTGTTTGTGGGAGCTTGCTGTGCATATTTGCCACCTTACAGCATTATTACATTTCAAATGTACATCTTTGGCTGTCAACATACAAACATATAAACCAGGAGCAGGAGGAGGCCACTCGGCCCCTCCAGCCTTCTTTGCCACTCAATAAGATCACAGCTGATCTGATTGTAACCTCAACCCCACATTCCTGTCTACCCCCAAAAACCTAGAATATATCCACCTCTGCCTTAAAAACGTTCAAAGACTCTGCTTCTACTACCTTTTGAGGAAGAGAGTTCCAAAGACTCACTACCCTCGGAGAGAAAGAAATTCTCTTCATCCCTATCTTAAATGGGCAACTCCTTATTTTTAAACAGTGACCCTTAGTTCTAGATTCTCCCACAAGAGGAAACATCTTCTCCACATTCACCCTGTCAAGACCCCTTAGGATCTTAAAGGTTTCAATCAAGTCGCCTCTTACTCTTCTAAACCCCAGTGGATACAAGCCTAACCTGTCCAACTTTTCCTCATAAGACAACCCACCCATTCCAGGTATTAGTCTAGTAAACCTTCTCTGAACTGCTTCCAATGCATTTACATCTTTCTTTAAATAAGGTGACCAGTACTGTACATAATACTCCAGATGTCGCTTTGGGACGTGAAAGGAGCTATAGAAATGCAAGTTCTTTCTTTTTACAAATTAGAATGAGATAGGATTTTTAATAGTCCTACAAGAATGAAACCCAAAGTAAAGTACAGCTAACTTGTAGCCCAAACTTATCACATGTTTGGACATAGCAACATTTAGAAGTGTAGATGTGTTGGAGTTGTATTAAGGGTAGGGATGGTGTTTGTAGATGCTGTTCAGTTCGATAGTATCACTGACTAGGACTGAGCTGATATTCCTGCCTCCTCCTTTTCAGAATTAAACATGAGCTGAGAGAGCAGCTCCCAGTCTCTGGAGAGGAGTTGGAGAGCCCTCTCTCTCTATAAGTAATGTTTTGCTGTCGCATGCTTTGTTGAATAATTGCATGTTGGGCTATAATGAAGATTTAAAGGCTGTCCTACTCTGCAGTTATTGCAATTCAATCAATATCACTTCCTGGGAACAGCAGAAAATCCGGTTTCTGCTTTCACAATCAAATCACAATTTGTTGAAATTCAACAAAGGCTAATTAAAAACAACTTGATCAATGATTTGAGGTCTATGCTGGGTTTTGGAGGGGGGTGTGGGTGTGGTGTGGGCATGTGCTGCATTGCAGATGGCCCTCCCCTCGTCAGCTCAGCATGTGAGAAGTTTGGAGTTCATAGAGGATGAGTGGCATTTGGTGCTGGGGTCTCACTGTGTGAGCTGGGGTTGTTGAGGAGGGGGGGTGGGGGTAGGGAGATCGCGATGTGATAGGATTCCAACACCAGCTGTCTACTATGGAGTTTCCTATTGAAGAGCATCGCTCTGCAGTAACTAACTCTGCAATCTGGTGTCCCTGCCTGGAATGTCGGGCTGCTGACAAATAGCACATCACATATCGAGCAACCATGCGAATATCTGCTCAGGTATATAATAAATGAGGTGATTGTGAATGTGACTGTGCCAGAGAATAAAGAACTCATTTTGTTCAGCCCATTGAGCACACTGCGTACAATTCACATACAGCCCACCACTTTCCCCAATCACCAGAGGAATAGCTTGCACTCTGAGAGATGCTGCTTCTCACACTGACCATGGACGTAACAGAGCAGTGCATCAGCCTGACAATCCGTGTCACTCGCTCTGGCTGGCTACTCTAATAACACTTCTTGGACGCTGCTTAGAAAACCCTAAATTGGTAAATTGGAGCTGCCCTCGGGCCTTTTAAACTGCTGCCCATCACAGAGAATATGTTTCCTAGCACTGTCGCTCACTCTGAATCCCAGTCTACTGGAGTGACAAGCTGAGAAATCAGCAGACTGATATCAGGACCCGGCAGGAATCTAGCTCAGATCAGATATATTCACGTTACACATCTTAACCCAAGTTGGATCCATGTTCATGCGAACCAGTTTCAATCTGGGACCTCAATTAAAAGGCCAGTCTTCTTATGTGTTTGTAAGTGGGGAGGGTCAGCATTTTACCCCAATGTGGCAGGGATACAGCAAACACAATATAGGTCTCACTGTACATCCACAAATATCTTCAGCCTGGATCAGTGGGTAGTGAGGAGAGGGAACACTGCTGATTTACTTGTGCTCTGGATTTTTTGAGTGTCACTGGCTAGTCCAGCATTTAATTCCCATCCCTAGTTGCCCTTGAGAAGGTGGTGGTGAGCTGCGTTCTTGAGCCGCTGCAGTCTATGCGGTGTAGGTACACCCACAGTGCTGTTAGGGAGGGAGTTCCAGGATTTTGACCCAGTGACAGTGAAAGAACGATGATACAGTTCCAAGGCTGATTTCTCCACACACCCACCGTGCCAGTGCCCACACATTGAGGCCAACAGCAGCTTCTGAAATGCTGGACTGACTGAAATCTGTGAACTCAATCAAGACTGGGATTTTAACCTGAGCCATGTGGTGTGGCTTAATGCTGTTACTCTTACTCATCTGTGATGACTTATTTAGTTTTATGTGGCAAATGTTTCTGTTAAAAATAGAAACATATATAAACATAGAAAATAGGAGCAGGAGTAGGCCATTTGGCCCTTCGAGCCTGCTCCACCATTCAATATGATCATGGCTGATCCGCTATCTCAACGCCATACTCCCACTCTCTCCCCATATCCCTTAATGCCTTTAGAGTCCCGAAATCTATCTATTTCTATCTTAAATATATTCAGTGACTTGACCTCCGCAGCTTCTGTGGTAGAGAATTCCACAGGTTCACCACCCTCTGAGTGAAGAAGTTTCTCCTCATCTCAGTCCTAAATGGCCTACCCGGTATCCTGAGACTGTGACCCCTTGTTCCAGACCCCCCTCAGCCGGGGGAAATATCATCCCTGCATCCAGTCTGTCCATTCCTGTCAGAATTTTATATGTTTCAATCAGATCCCCTCTCATTCTTCTAAACCCCAGTGAATACAGGGCCTAGTCGGCCCAATCTCTCCT
Organism: Cetorhinus maximus; assembly: GCF_964194155.1. Classification (NCBI taxonomy): domain Eukaryota; kingdom Metazoa; phylum Chordata; class Chondrichthyes; order Lamniformes; family Cetorhinidae; genus Cetorhinus; species Cetorhinus maximus. The sequence continues at coordinate 104,066,368 of NC_135894.1, read as the reverse complement.
CATACGACAATCCTGCCATCCCAGGAATCAGTCTGGTGAACCCTCGCTGCACTCCCTCTATGGCGGTAAGGAGATCAAAACTGCACACAATACTCCAGGTGTGGTCTCACCAAGGCCCTGTACAGCTGCAGTGAGACATCCTTGCTCCTGTACTCAAATCCTCTCGCAATAATGACCAACAGACCATTTGCCTTTTTAACTGCTTGCTGCACCTGCATGCCTGCTTTCAGTGCCTGGTGTACAAGGAACCCAGGTCCCTTTGTACATCAACATTCTCCAGTCTGTCACCATTTAAATAATACTCTGCCATTCTGTTTTTCCTACCAAAGTGGATAATTTCACATTGTACTGCATCTGCCATGTAGGATTGGGAAAGTTTTAAAAACCAAAAAAAGGTAACCAAAAAAAATAAAGAGGGAGAAAATAAGTAATATAAAAACAGACAGTAAGAGCTTCTTTAAATATATAAAAAGGAAGAGAGAGGCCAAAGTGAAGATAGGCCCCTTAGAGAATGAGGCTGGGGAAATAATAATGGGGAACCAGGGAAATGGCAGAGGAGTTGAATAAATACTTTGCTTCAGTCTTCATGGTAGAAGACACTAATAGCATTCCAAAAATACTAAATAATTAAAGGAGGAGGAAATAAATGCAGTAACTATCACTAGAGAAAAAGTACTGGGGAAACTAATGGGGCTAAAGGCCAATAAGTCCCCTGGACCTGATGGGTTGCATCCTATGATATTAAAGGAAATGGCTGCAGAGATAGTGGACGCACTGGTAGTAATCTTCCAAGAATCCTTAGATTCTGGAAAAGTCCCAGAGGATTGGAAAATTGCTAATGTAACACCCTTATTCAAAAAGGGAGGGAGACAAAAAACAGGTAACTATAGGCCAGTTGGGAAAATGTTAGAGTCTGTTATAAAGGATGTAATAGCAGAGCATTTATAAATGCATAATCTAATCAAGCAGAGTCAGCATGGCTTCATGAAGGGGAAATCATGCCTGACAAATTTATTAGAATTCTTTGAAGAGGTAACAAGCAGGATGAATAAAGGGGAACGAGTAGATGTAATATATTTGGATTTCCAAAAGGCATTCGAAAGGGTACCACTCATAAGGCTACTTAATAAGATAAGAGCCCATGGTGTTGGGGGTAGTATTTTAGCATGGAAAGAGGATTGACTAACTAATAGAAGACAGAGAGTTGGGATAAGGGGGGCATTTTCAGGATGGAAACCTGTAACTAGTGGAGTGCCACAGGGATCAGTGCTGGGGCCTCAATTATTTACAATATATATTAATGACTTAGATGAGGGAAATGAATGTACTATCGCCAAGTTTGCGGATGAGACAAAAATAGGTGGGAAGGCAAGTGGTGAGGATGACACAGAATCTACAGAGGGATATAGACGGTTAAGTGAGTGGGCAAAAACTTGGCAGATGGAATATAATGTTGGAAAATGTGAGGTTTTGCACTTTGGCAGGAAGAATAGAGGAGCTGAATATTTTTTAAATGGAGAAAGACTGCAGAAAGCTGCAGCACAGGTATATTTGGAGTTCTTGTGAATTAATCCCAAAAAACTAACATACAAGTTCAGCAGGTAATAGGGAAGGCAAATGGAATGTTTATTTCAAAGGGAATGGAGTATAAAAATAGGGAAGTCTTGCTAAAATTATAAAAGGCTCTCGTTAGACCACACCTAGAATACTGTGAACAGTTTTGGTCCTCTTATCTAAGGAAAAATATACTGGCATTGGAGGCAGTCCAGAGAAGGTTCACTAGATTGATCCCTGATATGGAGGGATTTTCTTATGAGGGGAGGTTGAGTAGGTTTGGCCTGTACTCATTGGAGTTTAGAAGAATGAGAGGTGACCTTATTGAAACATGTAAGATTCTTAGAGGGCTTGACAGGGTTGGTGCTGAGAGGTTGTTTCCCCTTGTGGGAGAGTCTAGGACCAGAGGGCATAACCTCAGAGTAAGGGGTCACCCATTTAAAACAGAGATGAGGAGGAATTTCTTCTCCCAGAGGGTAGTCAACCTGTGGAATTCTTTACCGCAGAGGGCTGTAGAGGCTGGGTCGCTAAGTATATTCAAGGCTGAGCTGGAGAGATTTTTAATCAGTAAGGAAATCAACGATTATGGGGAAAAGGCAGGAAAGTGGAGTTGGGGATTATCAGATCAGCCATGATCTCATTGAATGGTGGAGCAGACTTGATGGGCTGAATGGCCGACTTCTGCTCCCATGTCTTATGGTCTTCTGGTCTTATGGTCTCACTCAACCTGTGTAAATCGCCTTGAAGCCTCTTAACACCCTCCTCATCGCTCACACTGACAACAAGATTTGCGTCATCAGCAAACCTGAAAATATTCCATATGGTTCCCTCATCCAAATCATTGATATATACAGGGTTAGTGACTGATAACATTCTTAGTATGTCCCCTGCCAGTGAGAGAGCTACAACACCCTGACACACAGTCCCTCCCTCCAGGACCACAAGAACTGTGAGTTTATCAGACAGAGGGTGAACTGCAGAACAAGGTCCGAGCTTCACTCAGGCTCAGAGAATTTTAGGTTAATAACTGGAATTGCAAATTCTGGTTGGACAGGAGGTTTATCACCTTACCTCTTGTTTCTAACTGTCCCATCCCCAACTCCTGCCATTGGTCACCCAACATGTCTATCCTTATGATGTCAAACCTTCCCCCACTCAATCAGAAAGCAAACAGGCTCATCATTATCTGAATGGATGACTCTTGATTGTCCAGGTATGTCCTGTACACAAAAAGCAGGACAAATCCAACCTGGCCAATTACCACCCCATCAGTCTACTCTCGATCATCAGTAAAGTGATGGAAGGGGTCATCAGCAGAAATATCAAGTAGCACTTGTTCAACAATAACCTTCTCACTGACACTCAGTTTGGGTTCCTCCAGGGTCACTCAGCTCCTGACCTCATTACAGCCTTGGTTCAAACATGGACAAAAGAGCTGAACTCCAGAGGTGAGGTGAGAGTGACTACCCTTGACATCAAGGCAACATTTGACCGAGTGTGGCATCAAGGAGCCCTAGCAAAACTGGAGTCATTGGGAATCAGGGGGAAAACTCTCCGCTGGTTGGAGTCATACCTAGCACAAAGGAAGATGGTTGTGGTTGTTGGAGTTCAGTCATCTTAGCTCCAGGACATCACTGCAGGAGTTCCTCAGGGTAGTGTCCTCGGCCCAACCACCTGCAGCTGCTTCATCAATGACCTTCCTTCCATCATAAGGTCAGAAGTGGGGATGTTCGCTGATGATTGCACAATGTTCAGCACCATTCGTGACTCCTCAGATAATGAAGCAGTCCATGTCCAAATGCAGCAAGACCTGGACAATATCCAGGCTTGGGCTGACAAGTGGCAAGTAACATTCGCATCACACAAGTGTCAGGCAATGACCATCTCCAACAAGAGAGTATCTAACCATCACATCTTGATATTCAATGGCATTACCATCACTGAATCCCCCACTATCAACATCCTGGGGTTACCATTGACCAGAAACTGAACTGGACTAGCCATATAAATTCTGTGGCTACAAGAGCAGGTCAGAGGCTAGGAATCCTGCGGTGAGTAACTCACTTGCTGACTCCCCAAAGCCTGTCCACCATCTACAAGGCACAAGTCAGGAGTGTGATGGAATACTCCCCACTTGCCTGGATGAGTGCAGCTCCCAAAACACTCAAGAAGCTTGGCATCTTCCAGGGCAAAGCAACTTGCTTGATTGGCACCCCTTCCACAAACATTTACTCCCTCCACCATCGATGCACAGTAGCAGCAGTATATACCATCTATACAAGATGCACTGCAGAAACTCTCCAAGGCTCCTTCGACAGCACCTTCCAAACCCACGGCTGCTACCATCAAGAAGGACAAGGGCAGCAGATAGATGGGAACACCGCCACCTGGAAGTCACCCTCCAAGTAACTCACCATCCTGACTTGGAAATATATTGCTGTTCCTTCACTGTCGCTGGGTCAAAATTCTGAAACTCCCTCCCTAACAGCACTGTGGATGTACCTACACCACATGGACTGCAGCGGTTCAAGAAGGCAGCTCACCACCACCTTCTCAAGGACAATTAGGGATGGACAATAAATGCTGGCCCAGCCAGCGAAGCCCACATTCTGTAAATGAAAAAAAAAATTACTCATACAGACTTTTTGCCCATGTTCAATATTTTTGGAACATATAAGTAGATTTTGTAATAACACAGTACTTTTAAAACCCCTCTGAATTTTCTCCTGGATTTTGCTTGCAGCAGTCTCCTGGAAATTCCAGCACAATAGAAACACATTCACCATGGAACAATGCTGATCCTATCAAGGCCTGAGGTGATAATGATGTGGAGCCGAGAGTTGGTGTTGGTGGGGGAGGGTGTCGGGGACAATGGATGAGATTTGAGATGAACAGACAATGACAGAACAATGTAGAAGATCATAAGAAATAGGAGCAGGAGTAGGCCATTCAGCCCGTCAAGCCTGCTTCGCCATTCAATAAGATTGTGGCTGATCTGATTAAGGCCTGAACTCCACTCCTGCCTATCTCCCCATAACCCTCGACTCCCTTCTAGATCAAAAATCTGTCTAACTCAACCTTGTATATATTCAATGAGCCAGCCTCCACTGCTCCCTGGGGAAGAGAATTCCACAGACTAATGACCCTCTGACAGAAGAAATTCCTCCTCATCTCCGCTTTAAATGGGAGACCCCTTATTCTGAAACTGTGCCTTCTAATTCTAGGTTCCCCCATGAGGGGTAACATCCTCCCAGTGTTTGTCAAGCCCCCTCAGGGTTTTATCTGTTTCAATAAGATTGCCTCTCATTCTTCTAAACTCCGTTGAGTATAGCCCCAACCTGCTCAATCTTTCCTCAGAAGACAACCACTTCTTCCCAGGAATCAGCTGAGTGAACCTTCTCTAAACTGTCTTCAATGCAAGTATGTCCCTCCTTAAGTAAGGAGAGCAAAGCTGTACACAGCACTTGAGGTGAAGTCTGAATGCCCTGTACAGTTGTAGTCAGACTTCCCTACTTTTATACTCCATAGCCCTTGCAAGATTTAGAGGGTTAAATTATGAGGACAGGTTGCCTATACAAAGGTTGCATTTCCTTGAGTTTAGAAGGTTGAGGGATTGATCTGCTTGAGCTGTATAAAATGGTAAAAGGAGTTCATAGGGTGAAGAGAGAAAAACTATTTCCTCTGCTGGGACTGTCTAGAAGAAAGGAGAATAGGCTTAACATTGAGAGCCAGGCTGTTCAGGAAGTACTTCTTCACACAAAGGCAAGTGGAAACCTGGATTTTTTCTCTCAAAGAGCTGGGGGTAAATTGGAGCTTTCCAGGTTGAGACTGATTGATTTTTGTTGGGTTAGGATGTTGTGGGATATGGAGTAAAGGTAAATGGAGGTGAGATACAAATCAGTCATGATCTAACTGAACAGTGCAGCAGGTTTGAGGAGCTGAATGGCCCCTTCCTGTTCCTATGACCACAGAAGATGCGCACTGTCAGGTAAGGGGGGTCAATGGAGAGGAGATTTGGTGGAATGGTACCAGTGATGTGGAACTTCAGTAATGTGGAGAAACTGGAGGAGCTGTGGGTACACCCTACACCACACAAACTGCAGCGGTTCAAGGCGGCAGCTCACCACCACCTTCTCAAGGGCAATTAGGGATGGGCAATAAATGCCAGTCTTGCCAGTGATGCCCACATCCCGAGAAAGAATAAAAGAAGGCATTCAATAATCTTGCAGAACAACACAGACTTTGAAATAAGCAGTGCCCAAGTCCCAACCGAAACTTCTTTCATCTCCACCAGCAAACTCACCCCTGCAGAAAAAAGCGTGACCTAACCTCCAAGCAACAGAAAGCAGGAGTCAGGCAAAACATGGCTCAGCTGTCACTAGATTTCCTTAATTTAATTTAATTCATCCTATTAATATAATGACCTTTTATGTTATCCCATTAAGTGTGTACATTAGCTTGCTGTTGGCCTATTGAGACTCGCAGTGAGGATACTGTCTCCTTCATTAATAAGGAACCATTTCCAATTCTGTTTTATGAGATTCCATATTATTTATCTGACATGAAATAGTGCAGCAGAGGCTGCTAATGGGCGTGAAGGAATCAAAGGAATTCAGCAAGCAGGAGATGGCGCTGGCTAACAGGGCGCTTACCACAATATCATGGAAACTAGCTCAGTGTGGAATGAAACTCCAGCAAACCCCATGGTGATGACCCACAGGAGCTGAAACCAGCAGGTCCCAGCAGCTGAGTAAAGCCTTCCCACAGGAGCAGAGACCAGAAGGTCCCAGCAGCTGAGTAAAGCCTTCCCACAGGAGCAGAGACCAGCAGGTCCCAGCAGCTGAGTAAAGCCTTCCCACAGGAGCTGAAACCAGCAGGTCCCAGCAGCTGAATAAAACCTTCCCACAGGAGCTGAGACCAGCAGGTCCCAGCAGCTGAGTAAAACCTTCCCACAGGAGCTGAGACCAGCAGGTCCCAGCAGCTGAGTAAAGCCTTCCCACAGGAGCTAAGACCAGCAGGGTTCCAGCAGTCAGGTAAATTGTTCCTGGGGCTGAGACTCAGTCCCCAGCAGTCCTGTGTGATTCTCATTTTTCACTCAGATTTTGACAGGCCTGCTGCATATTTACAGTTGTTTTCTGTTCGGTATGTCAGTCAGACAGCACAGTAGGAAAGGAGATTTGGCCCCTGCTAATAACATACACATATCTGGTCCAATCTTGAACTGAATTGAAAGATCTGTTTTTTTTGTTCTAAATTCCTACTTTACTGTGTTATTCACTTTGGATAATTCAACATGACCAAAAAACAACTTTGAAGTGTCAGGTGTGAAGAATACATTGCCTGTCAAATGCCTAAAGAAACATAGAAACTAGGAGCAGGAGTAGGTCATTCGGCCCTTCGAGCCTGCTCCACCATTCAATATGATCATGGCTGATCCTCGATCTCAACACCGTACTCCCACTCTTTTCGGTCAATATGTAGAGGGTCCAACAAGGGATGGTGCAGTGCTGGACCTAATTCTGGGGAATGAAGCCGGACAGGTGGCTGAGTTGGTGGTGGGGGAGCATTTTAGTGATAACAACCACAACATGGTACAATTTAAGTTTGTTATGGACAAAGAGATAGACAAGTTGCAAAAAAATGTTTTGGATTGGGGGAGAGTGGATTTTAGTAAAATAAGGCAGGATCTGGCCAAGGTAGACTGGGAACAGCTACTTGTGGGGCAGTGGGGGGTGTTCAAAAAGGAAATGGGGAGGGTACAGTCTCAACATGTTCCCTCTAGGGTGATAGGAAGGAGTAACAAGCCCAGAGAACCATGGATGACCAGAGATATTCAGGATACAATGAGAAGGAAAAGAGAGGCTTTTAGCAGATACAAGGGGAGCAAATCATTTGAGGCATTAGTGGAGTACAGAAAGTGCAGGGTGGAGCTTAAGAAAGCAATTAGGAGAGCAAAGAGGGGATATGAGAAAGCTCTGGCTGGTAAAAGTAGGGAAAATCCCAAGATATTCTACAAGTATATCAATGGGAAGAGGATAACCAGGGAAAGAGTAGGGCCCATTAGGGACCAAGGAGGCAATCTATGGGTGGAGCCAGAGGACATCAGTAGAGTGTTGAATGAATACTTCACATCCATCTTCACCCAAGAGAATGAGGATGAAGGTATGGATCTCGGGGAGAGAGACTGTGAGGTTCTTGAACAAATTGATAGCGGGAGTGACAAGGTATTGGAGGTGTTGGCAGGCTTAACAGTGGACAAATCTCTAGGTCCGGATGATTTGTGTCCCAGACTGCTGAGGGAGGCAAGGGAGGAGATTGCAGGGGCTCTGACCCAAATCTTTAATTCCTCTCTAGCCATGGGGGAGGTGCCAGAGGACTGGAGAACAGCTAATGTGGTTCCGCTATTTAAGAAGGGTTGTAGAGATAAGCCAGGGAACTACAGGCCAGTGAGTCTCATGTCAGTGGTAGGGAAACTATTGGAGAAAATTCTGAAGGAGAGAATCTATCTGCACTTGGAGAGGCAAGGTTTGATCAGGGATAGTCAGCATGGCTTTGTCAGAGGGAGGTCATACCTAACAAATTTGATTGAATTTTTTGAGGAGGTGACCAGGTGTGTAGATGAGGTTAGTGCAGTTGATGTAGTTCATATGGATTTCAGCAAAGCCTTTTACAAGGTCCCACATGGGAGACTTATAAAGAAGGCAAATGCACATGGGATACAGGGTAATTTGATGAGGTGGATTCAAAATTGGCTTAGTTGTAGGAGACAGAGGGTGATGACAGAAGGCTGCTTTAGTGACTGGAAGCCAGTGTCCAGTGGCGTACCACAGGGATCTGTGCTGGGTCCCCTATTATTTGTCATTTATATAAATGACATAGATGACCATGTGGGGGGTAGGCTTAGTTAGTTTGCGGATGACACAAAGATTGGCCGGGTGGTTAACAGTGAGGTTGAGTGTCTTGGGCTACAGGAAGATATAGACGGGATGGTCAAATGGGCAGATAAGTGGCAGATGGAATTTAACCCTGAAAAGTATGAGGTGATACACTTTGGAAGGAGTAATTTGACAAGGAAGTATTCAATGAACGGCATGACACTAGGAAGTTCTGAGGAACAAAGGGACCTTAACATCTGTGTGTCCATAGATCTCTGAAAGCGAAGGGGCATGTTAGTGGAGTGGTGAAAAAGGCATATGGGACACTTGCCTTTATCAATCGAGGCATAGATTACAAAAGTAGGGAGGTCATGTTGGAGTTGTACAGAACCTTGGTGAGGCCACAGCTGGAGTACTGTGTGCAGTTCTGGTCGCCACATTATAGGAAGGATGTGATTGCATTGGAGGGGGTGCAGAGGAGATTCACCAGGATGTTGCCTGGGATGAAACATTTAAGTTATGAAGAGAGGTTGTATAGACTTGGGTTGTTTTTGTTGGAGCAGAGAAGACTGAGGGGCAACCTGATCGAGGTGTACAAGATTATGAAGGGCATGGACAGGGTGGATAGGGAGCAGCTGTTCCCCTTAGTTGAAGAGTCAGTCATAAGGGGACATAAGTTCAAGGTGAGGGGGGATATGAGGAAAAATATGAGGGTGGTGACGGTCTGGAATGCACTGCCTGGGAGGGTGGTGGAGGCAGGTTGCCTCACATCCTATAAAAAGTACCTCGATGAGCACTTGGCACGTCATAACATTCAAGGCTATGGGCCAAGTGCTGGTAAATGGGATTAGGTAGGTAGGTCAGGTGTTTCCCACATGTCGATGCAGACTCGATGGGCCGAAGGGCCTCTTATGCACTGTGTGCTTCTGTGATTCTGATTCTGTGATTCTGTGATTCTCTCCCCATACCCCTTGAAGCCTTTAGAGTCTAAAAATCTAACTACTCCTTTCTTAAGTATATTCAGTGACTTGACCTCCACAACCCTCTCTGGTAGAGAATTCCTCAGGTTCACCCCCATCTGAGTGAAGAAGTTTCTCCTCAGTTTTCTTTTATTCATTCACGGGATGTGGGCTTCACTGGCTGGGCCAGCATTTATTGCCCATACGTAGTTGCCCTTGAGAAGGTGGTGGTGAGCTGCCTTCTTGAACCGCTGCAATCTATGTGGTGTAGGTACACCCACAGTGCTGTTAGGGAAGGAGTTTCAGAATTTTGACCCAGTGACAGTGAAGGAACGGCGATATATTTCCAAGTCAGGATGGTGTGTGACTTGGGGAACTTCCAGGTGGTGGTGTTCCCAACTATCTGCTGCCCCTGTCCTGCTAGATGATAATGGTCGTGGAAGGTGCTGTCTAAGGAGCCTTGGTGAATTCCTGCAGTACATCTTGTAGATGGTACACACTGCTGCTACTGTGCGTCGGTGGTGAAGGGAATGAATGTTTGTGGATGTGGCGCCAATCAAGCGGGGCTGCTTTGTCCTGGATGGTGTCAAGCTTCTTGAGTGTTGAGGAGCTGCACTCATCCAGGCAAGTGGAGAGTATTCCATCACACTCCTGACTTGTGCCTTGTAGAAGGTGGACAGGATTTGGGGAGTCAGGAGGTGAGTTATTCGTCACACGATTCCTAGCCTCTGACCTGCTCTTGTAGACACAGTATTTATATGACTTGTCCAGTTCAGTTTCTGGTCAGTGGTAACCCCCAGGATGTTGATAGTTGGGGCTTCAGTGATGTTAATGCCATTGAACATCAAGGGGTGATGGTTAGATTCCCTATTGTTGGAGATGGTCATTGCCTGGAACTTGTGTGGCATGAGTGTTACTTGCCACTTGCCAGCCCAAGCCTGGATATTGTCCAGTTCTTGCTGCATTTGCACATGGACTGCTTCAGTATCTGAGGAGTCACGAATGGTGCTGAACATTGTGCAATCAACAGTGAATATCCCCACTTCTGACCTTATGATGGAAGGAAGGTCATTGATGAAGCAGCTGAAGGTGGTTGAGCCAAGGACACTACCCTGAGGAACTCCTGCAGCAATGTCCTGGAGCTGAGATGACTGACCTCCAACAACTACAACCATCTTCCTTTGTGCTAGGTATGACTCCAACCAGCGGAGATGGTTTCCCCCTGATTCCCATTGCCTCCAGTTTTGCTAGGGCTCCTTGATGTCACACTCAGTCAAATGATGCCTTGATGTCAAGAGCAGTCACTCTCACCTTACCTTGGGAGTTCAGCTCTTTTGTCCATGTTTGAACCAAGGCTGTAATGAAGTTAGGACCTGAGTGACCCTGGCGGAACTCAAATTGGGTGTCAGTGAGCAGGTTATTGCTAAGCAATTGATGCTTGATAGCACTGTTGATGGCCCATTCCATTACTTTACTGATGATCAAGATTAGACTAGGTAATTGGCCGGGTTGGATTTGTCCTGACCTTTGTGTCCGGGACATACCTGGGCAGTTTTCCACATAGCCGGGTAGATGCCAGTGTTGTAGCTGTACTGGAACAGCTTGGCTAGGGGCGCGGCAAGTTCTGGAGCACTAGTCTTCAGTACTATTGCCGGAATATTGTCAGGGCCCATAGCCTTTGCAGTATCCAGTGCCTTCAGCTGTTTCTTGATATCACGTGGAGCGAATCGAATTGGCTGAAGACTGGCATCTGTGATGCTGGGGATCTCTAGAGGAGGCCGAGATGAATCATCCACTCAGCACTTCTGGCTGAAGATTGTAACAAATGCTTCAGCCTTATCTTTTGCACTGATGTGCTGGTCTCCTCCATCTTTGAGGATGGGGATATTTGTGGAGCCTCCTCCTCCAGTGAGTTGTTTAATTGTCCACCACCATTCATGACTGGATGTAGCAGGACTGCAGAGCTTAGATCTGATCTGTTGGCTGTGGGATCGCTTATCTCTGTCTATCACTTGCTGCTTATGCTGTTTGGCACGCAAGTAGTCCTGTGTTATAGCTTCACCAGGTTGACGCCTCATTTTTAGGTATGCCTGGTACTGCTCCTGGTATGCCCTCCTGCACTCTTCTTTGAACCAGGGCTGATCCTCTGGCTTGATGCTAATGGTAGAGTGGGGAATATGCCAGACCATAAGGTTACAGATTGTGTTTGAGTACAATTCTACTGCTGCTGATGGCCCACAGCACCTCATGGATGCCCCCCAGTCTTGAGTTGCTAGATCTGTTCGAAATCTATCCCATTTAGCACGGTGATAGTACCACACAACACAATGGAAGGTATCTTCAATGTGAAGGCAGGACTTCGTCTCCACAATGAGTGTGCGGTGGTCACTCCTACCGATACTGTCATGGACAGATGCATCTGCGACAGGCAGGTTGGTGAAGATGAGGTCAAGTATGTTTTTCCCTCTTGTTGGTCCCCTAACTACCTGCTGCAGACCCAGTCTGCCATTCTTGGTGATAAACATTGAAGTCCCCCACCCAGAGTACATTCTGCGCCCTTGTCACCCTCATTGCCTTTTTGAAAAGCAGCATTTCACTTGCACTTCCCTCAACTTAGTCTACTGCATTCGCTGCTCCCAATGCTGTTTCCTCTACATTGGAGAGACCAAACGCAGACCAAATGCAGAACACCTTCGGTCTGTCTGCAAGCATTACCCAGACCTCCCTGTCACTTGCCATTTCAACACACCACCCTGCTCTCATGCCCACATGTCCGTCCTTGGCCTACTGCATTGTTCCAGTGAAGCTCAACGCAAACTGGAGGAACAGCACCTCATCTTCCGACTAGGCACTTTACAGCCTTCCGGACTGAATATTGAGTTCCACAATTTTAGATCATGAACTCTCTCCTCCATCCCCACCCCCTTTCCGATTTTCCCCCTCCTTTTTGTTTTTTCTAATAATTTATATAGATTTTTCTTTTCCCACCTATTTCCATTATTTTGAAATGTATTTCCATCCATTGTTTTATCTCTACCTTTTAGCCTTTTTAGATTTCTTCCCCCCACCCCACCCCCACTAGGGCTATCTGTACCTTGCTTGTCCTGCTTTCTACCCTTAGTTAGCACATTCCTTTAGATAATATCACCACCTTCAACACCTCTTTGTCCTTTTGTCTGTGACATCTTTTGGTTATCTCCACCTATCACTGGCCCTCTATCCAGCTCTTCTTGTCCCACCCCCCACTTAAACCAGCTTATATTTCACCCCTTTTCTATTTTTACTTAGTTCTGTTGAAGAGTCATACGGACTCGAAACATTAACTGTGTTCCTCTCCGCAGATGCTGCCAGACCTGCTGAGTTTTTCCAGGTATTTTTGTTTTTGATTCTACATCTAGATTTCCTGAGCCAATATCCTCTCTCACTATTGCACTGATTTCATCCTTAACTAACAGCACCACCCCACCTCCTTTTCCTTTTTGCCTGTCTGTCCGAAATATCGAGTACCCTTGGATATTCAGTTCCCAGCCTTGGTCACCCTGCAGCCACGTCTCCGTAGTCACAATCGTATCGTACCTGTTTGCATCTACTCGCACTGTTAATTTGTCTACCTTATTGTGAATTATCTATGCATTCAGATACACTGTGTTTAAACTGGTCTTTTTAACATTTTTACACTTTTATTTTATACAATGGCCCTATTTGCTGTCAGCCCTTGTTTCCCATGCCTTCCACTTTTGTTTTTTACTTTTCTGTCTTTCAGTTCTATCTTTGTTTCTCTCTCTTGTGTCTCCCCGTTCAGGTTCCCACCCCCCTGCCAATCTCGTTCAAACCCTCCCCACGGTACTAGCGAATACCCCTGTGAGGATATTGGTCCCGGCCCTGCTGGTCCCATCCAGCTCGTACAGGTCCCATCTTCCCCAGAATCAGTCCCAATGCCTCAGGAATCTAAATCCCTCCCTCCTGCACCATCTGTCCAGCCACACATTCATCTGGCCTATTCTCCAATTCCTGATCTTGCCAGCATGTGGCAATGGAAGTAATCCTGAGATTACTATCTTTGAGGTGCTGTTTTTTAATTTATTTCCCAGCTCCCCATATTCTGCTTCCAGGACCTCATCCTTCTTTTTACCTTTGTCATTGGTACTGATATGGATCACAACCTCTAGCTGTTTACCCTTCCCCTTCAGAATTTCCTGCAGCCGCTCTGAGACTTGACCCTGGCACCAGGAAGGCAACACACCATCCCGGTGTTACGTCTGTGGCTGCAGAAACGTCTATCCATCCCCCTCACGATAGAATCCCCTATCATTATTGCTCTCCCACTTGTTTCCCCCCCACCCTCTGTGCAGCTGAGCCACTCATGGAGCCACAGACTTGCCTCTTGCTGCATTTTCCTGAGAAACCATCTCCCTCGGCGGTATCCAAAATGGAAAATCTCAGAGGGTTGTGAGTCTTTGGAAGTCCCATCTTCAAAAGGCAGTGGAAGCAGAGTTCTCTGATTATTTTTAAGGCAGTGCTAGATAGATTCTTGATTAACAAGGGGGTGAAACATTATCAGGGGTAGGCAGGAATGTGGGGTTTACGTTACATTCAGATCAGCCATGATCTTATTGAATGGCAGAGCAGGCTTGAGGGGCCATGTGACCTGCTACTGCTCCTAATACATATGTTTGTATGTTTGTATGTTCGTATGTGGGAGAGGGAGATGGACACAGGGGACTCCTGCACTAGCTGCTGAGTGCTTTTACTCTGTCTGGCAGGCACCCATTCCCTTTCTGCCTCTGCACTCTTTACCTGCGGTGTGATCACCTCACTGTATGTGCTATCCACGAAGATCTCACCCTTGCTGATACTCCACAGTGACTCCAAGCACAGCTCCAACTCTGAAACAAGGATTTTGAGTAGCTGCAGCTGGACACACTTTCTGCACACATGGTCGCCCTGGACATTCAAAGTGTCCTTGACTTCCCACATTGCACAGGAGGAGCATTCTATTCAGCTGAGCTGCCCTGTCATGACTTACTCTTAAATTACTGCCTTTACTTTTACTTCCTCTAGTTTATTAGAGAATATTAAGGACTGAAGAAATACTTACCAGGTCCTACTTACCATGGCCACGGCACTTCTTACTGAGGAAAGATAGGAAATGAAATGATCACCTCCTTCCCTCTTCAGTGAACTCCTTCTCTCACCAAACTCCAACAGAAGCACTCAAATGCAGCTCAAAGCAGCACTCCAGTGCAGGCAAAAGCAGCACTGTGAATGGCTTGATTTTATGCTGTCTGAATCTAGCTTCTGAATACCTACTTAAGCCAGTTATCTAATTAACTAGCTGCAGCTGCAGGCAGAGCCTGTATAACCCCTGTTTAAAAGCTGGACTAAAACTTACCTTCTCCCAACCCAAACAGCAACTTTTAGTTAGTTGCTAAATTAAAGAAAGAAAGAATAGGTTTTAGATAGAAATTCACCCATAAAAGTCCCTCTCTCACCAAACTCCAACTGAGGCACTCGAATGAAGCCCAAAGCAGCACTCCAGTGCAGACCACATGGCTGAGGTATAATTTTATTTATTCATTCGTGGGATGTGGGTGTCATTGGCTAGGCCAGCATTTATTGCCTATCCCTAATTGCCCTTGAGAAGGTGGTAGTGAACTGCCTTCTTGACCCGCTGCAGTCCATGTGGTGTAGGTACACCCACAGTGCTGTTAGGGAGGGAGTTCCAGAATTTTGACCCAATTGAGTAGAATGGACCTGTAACCCCGAGAGATCAGAAGAGTGAGAGGTGTGTCATGGAAGTATAATAATTCTTATAATATTATTGTGATTTATTGTAAAAGTAGGTTACTAGTGGGGTTTGGATAGTTTTTATGTGTATGTTGGGGGGGGGGATTTAATTGAGTTGGAGACAGCTGGTCTGGAGGCTTTGATTCATCAAAAGAATCTAGGTTTGAAATGCTAAATACATAAACATGGCTGAAGTTTTAGAATGTGAGGTGAAGAGGATTTGCATTTTTAGATAAATCAGGGTAGTTTGAATTTAAAAGAGATGTTAGGATGTTACATCTAGCCAGAGAAGCTAGGCCAAGCAGTGTGTTTATTTTTCCCAAAGGTTACTGACAATATTAGCACCATGAAATGATTTATATTATGAGAAAAGTAAAGTTCCAAAGACATATGGGAACAATGGAATTTGCATTAAAGGGGGAAACATGTATAAAGGGAAATGAAGCTATGTGTCAGGAAAGGCATCGCAACATCTACCAAAAGTATGAAAAGCCTCCTGTAGTTGTGCATTAAGCTGCTGTCTACAGAAACCAAAGCTGAGAAAAGCCTCTTTGAATTCTACTGTCCAGGGTATTGTGTTGACTTGCCTGGATCTGTTTAAATCTATTTTTTTTCCCATTGCCTTAATGGGAATTTAACTGGAAGTCAGATTAATTAGGCATTTTAGGAATTATTATAGTAGTAATTTGTAGATCTATGTATGTGCTTGACATCTTTTCTTTTGTTAATAAATGTTTAATTTAGTTTTCTAAAAAATCTCTAAAGTCTTGGTGGACTTATTGCTACTGAATTCGGGGCATGCATCTCAAAATAAATACAAATTGCAAAACCATTGTGATAACGGAATCAAGTTTCCCTCGTGGATTCGATCACCTGGCACATCATCTGCTGCATCGTAACAGGTGGCCTTCACTGAAACATATGAAATCATGGAAGGGCTTGACAGGGTAGAGGCTGAGAGATAATTTCCCTTCATGGCTGACTCTAGACCTAGGGAACACAGTTTAAAAATTAGGGGTCTCCCATTTAAGACCGGGTTGATGAAATGTGGATCAGCCCTGGTTCAATGAAGAGTGCAGGAAGGCATACCAAAAGCAGCGACAACTTGCATGCCAAACAGCAGAAGCAGCAAGTAATAGACAGAGCTAAGCGATCCCATAACCAACGGATAAGATCTAAGCTCTACAGTCCTACCACATCCAGTCGTGAATGGTGGTGGACAATCAAACAACTCACTGGAGGAGGAGGCTCCACAAATATCCCCATCCTCAATGATGGGGGAGCCCAGCACATCAGTGCAAAAGATAAGGCTGAAGCATTTGCAACAGTCTTCAGTCAGAAGTGCCGAGTGGATGATCCATCTCGGCCTCTTCCGGAGATCCCCAGCATCACAGATGCCAGTCTTCAGCCAATTTGATTCACTCCGCGTGACATCAAGAAACTGCTGAAGGCACTGGGTACCGCAAAGGCTATAGGCCCTGACAATATTCCAGCAATTGTACTGAAGACATGTGCTTCAGAACTTGTCATGCCCCTAGCCAAGCTGTTCCAGTACAGCTACAACACTAGCATCTGCCCGGCAATGTGGAAAATTACCCAGGTACGTGCTGTACACAAAAAGCAGGACAAATCTAACCCGGCCAATTATCATCCCATCAGTCCAATCTCCATCATTAGTAAAGTGATGGAAGGGGTCATCAACAGTGCTATCAGGCAGCTCTCGCTAAGCAATAACCTGCTCACTGATGCTCAGTTTGGGTTCCGCCAGGGCCACTTAGCTCCTGACCTCACTTGAGCCTTGGTTCAAACATGGGCAAAAGAGATGAACTCTCGAGGTGAGTTGAGAGTGACTGCCCTTGACATCAAGGCAGCATCTGACAGAGTGTGGCATCAAGGAGCCCTAGCAAAACTGGAGTCAATGGGAATCAGGGGGAAAACTCTTCACTTGTTGGAGTCATACCGAGCACAAAGGAAGATGGTTGTAGTTGTTGGAGGTCAATCATCATAGTCACAGGATATAACTGCAGGAGTTCCTCAGGGTAGTGTCCTAGGCCCAACCATCTTCAGCTGCTTCATCAATGCCCTTCCTTCCATCATAAGGTCAGAAGTGGGGATGTTCACTGATGATTGCACAATGTTCAGCACCATTCGCGACTCCTCAGATACTGAAGCAGTCCATGTCCAAATGCAGCAAGACCTGGACAATATCCAGGCTTGGGCTGATAAGTGACAAGTACCATTCGCACCACACAAGTGTCAGGCAATGACCATCTCCAACAAGAGAGAATCTAACCATCTTCCCTTGACATTCAATGGCATTACCATCGCAGAATCCCCCACTATCAACATACTGGAAGTTACCATTGACTAGAAACTTAACTGGACTAGCCATATAAATACTGTGGCCACAACAGCAGGTCAGAGACTGGGAATTCTGTGGTCAGTAACTCACCTCCTGACTCCCCAAAGCCTGTCCACCATCTACAAGGCACAAGTCAGGAGTGTGATGGAATAATCCCCACTTGCCTGGATGAGTGCAGCTCCAACAACACTATTCAGGGCAAAGCAGCCTGCTTGATTGGCACTCCATTCAACACCTTAATACCACTAACGCACAGTGGCCGCAGTGTGTACCATCTACACTGCAGGAATTCACCAAGGCTCCTTAGACAGCACCTTGCAAACCCACAACTGCTACCATCTAGAAGGACAAGGGCAGCAGATACATGGGAACATCACCACCTGAAAGTTCCCCTCCAAGCCGCTCACCATCCTGACTTAATTGGGGGAATCAGTGCGGTTCTTCAGAGAGAATAACAGATCTCCAGGAGTGAGTTAAAGGGTTGAATCTAATCGAGGGATTCGGATGGTTTATATATAGAATGACAGATACCTGGGAGTGAGTTACAGACTGGGATCTAATTAACAGGTTCGGGTAGTTTATATATAGAATAACAGATACCCGGGAGTGACTTATACACTGGAATCTAATCAAGAGGTTTGGGGGGCTTATATGTAGAATAACAGATACTCGGAAGTGAGTTACAAACTCGAACCTAATCGAGGGGTTCAGGGTGGTTTATATACAGACTAACAGGTCCATAAGACCATAAGACGTAGGAGCAGAAGTAGGCCAGTCGGCCCATCGAATCTGCTCTGCCATTCATTGAGATCATGGCTGATCTGATAATCCTCAACTCCACTTTCCTGCCTTTTCCCCATAACCCTTGATTCCCTTACTGACTAAAAATCTGTCTATCTAAGCCTTGAATATACATAACGATCCAGCCTCTACAGCCCTCTGCGGTAAAGAATTCCACAGATTCACTACACTCTGAGAGAAGAAATTCCTCCTCATCTCTGTTCTAAATAGGCCACTCCTTACTCTGAGATTATGCCCTCTGATCCTAGACTCTCCCACAAGGGGAAACAACCTCTCAGCACCTACCCTGTCAAACCTCCTAAGGATCTTACATGTTTCAATAAGGTCACCTCTCATTCTTCTAAACTCCAATGAGTACAGGCCCAACCTACTCAACCTCTCCTCATAAGAAAATCCCTCAGTCTTTCTCCATTTAAATAATATTCAGCTCCTCTATTCTTCCTGCCAAAGTGCAAAACCTCACACTTTCCCACATTATATTCCATCTGCCAAGTTTTTGACCATTCACTTAACCTGTCTATATCCCTCTGTAGGCTCTTTGTGTCATCCTCATCACTTGCCTTCCCACCTATTTTTGTGTCATCCGCAAACTTGGCGATAGTACATTCATTTCCCTCAATATATTAATATATATTGTAAATAATTGTGGCCCCAGCACTGATCTCTGTAACGCTCCACTAGTTACAGGTTGCCATCCTGAAAATGCCCCCCCATATTCCAACTCTCTGTCTTCTATTAGTTAGCCAATCCTCTATTCATGCTAATATACTACCCCCAACACCATGGGCTCTTATCTTATTAAGTAGC
The DNA here is from genome assembly GCF_964194155.1 of Cetorhinus maximus. Classification (NCBI taxonomy): domain Eukaryota; kingdom Metazoa; phylum Chordata; class Chondrichthyes; order Lamniformes; family Cetorhinidae; genus Cetorhinus; species Cetorhinus maximus. The sequence continues at coordinate 104,047,223 of NC_135894.1, read as the reverse complement.
CTTATGTGTGGTACCTTATCGAACGCCTTTTGGAAATCCAAATATATTAGCATCTACTGGTTCCCCTTTATCTATTCTGTTTGTTACCTCCTCAAAGAATTCTAATAAACTTGTCAGGTGTGATTTCCCCTTCATGAAGCCATGCTGACTCTACTTGATTAGATTATGTATTTATAAATGCTCTGCTATTACATCCTTTATAACAGACTCTAACATTTTCCCAATGATAGATGTTAAGCTAACTGGCCTATAGTTACCTGTTTTTTGTCTCCCTCCCTTTTTGAATAAAGGTGTTACATTGGCAGTTTTCCAATCCTCTGGGACTTTTCCAGAATCTAAGGATTCTTGGAAGATTACTACCAATGTATCCATATCTCTGTAGCTACTTCCTTTAATATCCTAGAATACAACCCATCAGGTCCAGGGGACTTATCGGCTTTTAGCCCCATTAGTTTCCTCAGTACTTTTTCTTGAGTGATAGTTATTGTATTTATTTCTCCCCCTCCAATTTTTCCCCTTGATTATTTAGTATTTTTGGAATGCTATTAGTGTCTTCTACCATGAAGACTGATGCAAAGTATTTATTCAACTTTCTGCCATTTCCTGGTTCCCCATTATTATTTCCCCAGCCTCATTCTCTAAGGGGCCTAAATTGACTTTGGTCTCTGTGTTCCTTTTTATATATTTAAAAAAGCTCTTACTGTCTGTTTTCATACTACTTGCTAGTTTACCCTCAAAGTTTATTTTCTCCCTCTTTATTTTTTTTTGGTCATCTTTTGTTGATTTTTAAAACTTTCCCAATCCTCTGGCTTACCACTAATCTTTGCCACATTGTATATTTTTTCTTTCAATTTGTTACTATCCTTAACTTCATTGGTTAACCATGTTTGGTTTATCCCCTTCCTCCAATCCTTCTTCCTCACTGAGATATATCTTTGTTGTGAGTCACAAACTATTTTCTCAAACGTCTGCCATTGTTCATCAACTGTCTTTTCTGCTAAACTCCTTTCCCAGTTCCCTCCAGCCAACTCTGCCCTCATTCCATTGTAATTACCCTTATTTAAGTTTAGCACAGTTGTTTCCAAACTAAGTTTCTCACTCTCAAACTGAATGCTAAATTCTACCACGTTATGGTCACTGTTTCCTAGGGGATCTTTTACTCTGAGATCATTTATTAAATCTGCCTCATTACACATTACCAGATCCAAAATAGCCTGATCCCTGGTTGGACCCACAACATGTTGTTCTGGGAAACTGTCCTGAATACACTCTATGAATTCTTGCTCGTGTCTGCCTCTGCCAATTTGATTTTCCCAATCTACATGAAGATTAAAGTCACCCATGATTAAGGTACTGCCTTTTTTACATGCCCTCATTATCTCCTGATTTATCCTCTGTCCGACAACATAGCTACTGTTAGGGGGCCTATAGGCTACTCCCACCAGTGTCTTCTCAGGTACCCAGGAGTGAGTGACAGGCAGGAATCTAATCGAAGAGTTCGGGGTGTTTACATATAAAATAATAGATGCCGGGAGTGAGTTACAGGCTGGAATCTAATTGAGGGGTTCGGGGTGGTTTATATATAGAATAACAGATACGCGGGAATGAATTACAGACTGGAATCTAATTGAGGGGTTCGGAGGGTTTATATATAGAATAACAGATACCCGGGAGTGAGTTACAGACTGGAATCTAATCGAGGGGTTCGGGGTGGTTTATATATAGAATAACAGATACCCAGGAGTGAGTTACAGACTGGAATCTAATCGAGGGGTTCGGGGTGGTTTATATATAGAATAATAGATTCCCGGGAGTGAGTTACAGACTGGAATCTAATTGAGGGATTCTGGGTGGTTTATATATAGAATAACAGAGACCCGGGAGTGAGTTACAGACTGGAATCTAATTGAGGGGTTCGGGGTGGTTTATATATAGAATAACAGATACCCGGGAGTGAGTTACAGACTGGAATCTAATTGAGGGGTTCGGGGTGGTTTATATATAGAATAACAGATACCCGGGAGCGAGTTACAGACTGGAATCTAATCGAGGGGTTCCGGGTGGTTTATATATAGAATAACAGATACCCGGGAGTGAGTTACAGACTGGAATCTAATCGACAGGTTCGGGTGGTTTATATATAGAATAACAGATACCCGGGAGTGAGTTACAGACTGGAATCTAATCGAGGGGTTCGGGTGGTTTATATATAGAATAACAGATACCCGGGAGTGAGTTACAGACTGGAATCTAATCGAGTGGTTCGGGTGGTTTATATATAGAATAACAGATACCCGGGAGTGAGTTACAGACTGGAATCTAATCGAGGGGTTCGGGGTGGTTTATATATAGAATAACAGATACCCGGGAGTGAGTTACAGACTGGAATCTAATCGAGGTGTTCGGGATGGTTTATATATAGAATAACAGATACCCGGGAGTGAGTTACAGACTGGAATCTAATCGAGGGGTTTGCGTGGTTTATATATAGAATAACAGATACCCGGGAGTGAGTTACAGACTGGAATCTAATCGAGTGGTTCGGGTGGTTTATGTATAGAATACCAGATGCACAGGAGTGAGTTACAGTTTGGAATCTAACTGAGTGATTCAAATGGTTTGTAAATGACTGAGAGCGGGCTATAAATTGCTTTCTGCAATCTGTCTTTGTTACTCTTGATTTAATCTCTAAAAGGCGTGTGATTAAGGTTTGGTTATGATCGAATTCTATCGCTAAGGAAACCCCTTACTGCTGCATTTGACACATCAGTGGTGAGTGAGATGCCTGGTGTCAGACTTTACTTCATTATTTAAGACAATATTTCACCTTAACAAAGATTAGTGAATGTGTTTAAGGTATGTTAATAATCCCCATTATGTCACATCATCTCTCTGTTTGACCAGCTGTGACTCAGACAGGATTCCTGTGGGAAAGAACATCATTATCCTAATGGTCGAGATTTGAAATTTATGACAATGCTAGCTCCAAGCTTCACAAACTGAAAAGTGGGCTCCAGGTTCCACAGTGGGATCATGGGATAACGGACAGCTCACAGACTGGGAAGGTTCCAGGTTTCAGTTCTGATCCTGAGTCAGGAGAGGGAGATTCCTTGTGGGTCCTGTGTGAGGACCGGGTTTGCTGTGACTGTGATTCTTACCTCCAGCAAATACCATGCCAACACTCACTAAGTAAGGCACGTGGGCAAACTTCAACTCATCAGGCCTCTGTTGCCTATGCCTTAACTCTCACCAAGCCCCATTCCTCCCTCGTTCGCTAACCTACGTTGGCTCCTAGTCAAACAACACCTCGATTTTAAAATTCTCACCCACGTTTGGAAGTCCCTTGAAGGCCTCACCTCTCCCTATCTCTGTAATGTGCTCCAGCTCCACAGCCCTCCGAGATCTCTGGCCTCTTGCTTATGCCTGATTTTAATTACTCCTCCATTGCCACCATGCCTTCAGCTTTGACATTCCCTCCTAAGCCTCTCCACCATGCCTCCTTTAAAACCCATCTTTCTGACCAAGCCTTTGGTCACCTGTCCTAGTATCTGCTTTTGAGTCTCGGTGTCACAGACGTCACTTTTGTGAAGTGCTTTGGGATTCTTCACCACATGAAAGGCCCTATCTAAAATGCAAAGTATCACCTTGGTGTACTGTGAAGGTTTAGTGTGAAGTGCTGCTCATGAGTTGCCTTTTCTATACTATTTATATCTTACCCTCCTCTTTCTCAATCCTCTCCTTCCAAGGCTGTAGAGCCAGGTCTCTCCTCTCTGTCCTGGGAGTTTGGTCACTGATACCTACTCACTCCTGGTCAGATTACAGCTTCACTGCCCAGGTGAACTCAGTCACTGACTGTGCCCTTCTAATATCTCAAGAAGCTAAATATCCAGCTGCAGGTTGATGGGGAGGCTGAGATCCTCTCCTTCTCAACCTCCCTTCCAGACCTGCTACTGAACAACAGGGACCAGGCTGCTTCCTGACAGAGGCAGCAATGTAAATGAATATGTGATATGTGGTCAGTGAGCAGGGGGGCATGGATGGGACGGGGCTGAGAACACGGTAATGTATAAAAATACAATGTCAGCCTGCACCCTCCCCCCAGTCACCTGCCCCGAAAACTGCTCCTCTCTCAGCGAGAGTTTGTCTGGAAATAAAGAAGCCAAGTAGAAAATGCCAGCTCTGCCTGAGACAGAGTGACAGCCTTTGCACAGCTGAAGTACAGTAGGGGCCCTAACCTGTCAGACTAATGGGGCAGAAAATGAATGGATCATTAAACAGAGCTCGGGTGAATAATTCACTGACCTCCAGAGATCAGGCAACAGAGGCTGGAGTGACAGCAGTTGCTTCAGGCCCAGTGCACTGCAGCTGTTTGGCCACTCGATATTAAACATGTCATTGTGCATGAAGAGACCTCCAGTTTAAACATCTGATCACCTGAAAATGCACTTGCATTTACCTCGTTTCTCAGTGTCTGTCAGGCCTGTGATCATCCTGATGGGCGAAGAGGCTCATGTCAAACTCTGCAGCCCCTCAGTTACAAAGTGAAGTTAAAGATTCCCCTCAGTCCTGCTGAGGAGGAGAGGTCAGGCACTACGATGTAGCGGTAACTACATCACTGAACTGGTCCACCAGGGGTCACGAGGAACCTTCTCAGAGGGTATTCATTCAAATTCCAGTTTGAGAATCTGAATTCAGTTAAAGCAGAGCCTGGGAGTAATTCTAGCTGATGTCAGTGAGGGACTGCAGCACGGTCTTTCAGATACATTCAGCTGAGGCCTGGCCTGCCCTCTCAGGTCGATGGGAAAGATCCTGCAGCCATCATATGAAGAAGAGCAGAGGAGAGCCCTGGCCAATATTTATCTCAAAACTAACATCACTAAAACAGATTATCTGGTCATTGGCACAGAATTGCTGTTTCTGGGATCTTGCTGTGCACAAATTGGCTGCTGGGTTTCCTACATTACAACGTGAATACTTTTGATTCCGTCGGCTGTGAAGTACGATTGGGGCAAACTGAGGTCAGGAAAGGTGCTGTAGGAATTCAAGTATTTCATTTTCTTTCAGCTGCATGTAGAGAAGCTCATCGCACTGAGGGAAGCAAGAAACATCACTGGGCGGGCAATTCGCAGCAACTACGTTGTACACGGCTAACTACGATGTACACTGCTAACTACGATGTACACTGCTAACTACGATGTACACTGCTAACTACGTTGTACACTGCTAACTACATTGTACACGGCTAACTACGATGTACACTGCTAACTACATTGTACACTGCTAACTACATTGTACACGGCTAACTACGATGTACACTGCTAACTACATTGTACACTGCTAACTACATTGTACACTGCTAACTACATTGTACACGGCTAACTACGTTGTACACTGCTAACTACGATGTACACTGCTAACTACATTGTACACTGCTAACTACGATGTACACTGCTAACTACGATGTACACTGCTAACTACATTGTACACTGCTAACTACGTTGTACACTGCTAACTACGTTGTACACTGCTAACTACGTTGTACACTGCTAACTACGATGTACACTGCTAACTACATTGTACACTGCTAACTACATTGTACACTGCTAACTACGATGTACACTGCTAACTACGTTGTACACTGTTAACTACGTTGTACACTGCTAACTACGATGTACACTGCTAACTACGTTGTACACTGTTAACTACGTTGTACACTGCTAACTACGTTGTACACTGCTAACTACATTGTACACTGCTAACTACGATGTACACTGCTAACTACGTTGTACACTGCTAACTACGATGTACACTGCTAACTACGTTGTACACTGTTAACTACGTTGTACACTGCTAACTACGTTGTACACTGCTAACTACGATGTACACTGCCACCTATGATGTACACTGCTAACTACGATGTACACTGCTAACTACGTTGTACACTGCTAACTGAGCCCTGGAACAGGAGGATTGAGTGCTCTTTGGATCATGGAACAGTCAGGCATGAAATAATGTCACAACATCTTCTATGTTTTATATTTCAATATATTTATATTCGAGAGAACAGAACTCCCTCAGTACTGACCCTCCGACAGTGCAGCACTCCCTCAATACTGACCCTCTGACAGTGCAGCACTCCCTCAGTACTGACCCTCCGACAGTGCAGCACTCCCTCAGTACTGACCCTCTGACAGTGCAGCACTCCCTCAGTACTGACCCTCCAACAGTGCAGCACTCCCTCAGTACTGACCCTCTAACAGTGCAGCACTCCCTCAGTACTGACCCTCTAACAGTGCAGCACTCCCTCAGTACTGATTCTCTGACAGTGCAGCACTCCCTCAGTACTGACCCTCTAACAGTGCAGCACTCCCTCAGTACTGATTCTCTGACAGTGCAGCACTCCCTCAGTACTGACCCTCTAACAGTGCAGCACTCCCTCAGTCCTGACCCTCTAACAGTGCAGCACTCCCTCAGTACTGATTCTCTGACAGTGCAGCACTCCCTCAGTACTGACCCTCTGACAGTGCAGCACTCCCTCAGTACTGACCCTCTGACAGTGCAGCACTCCCTCAGTACTGACCCTCTGACAGTGCAGCACTCCCTCAGTACTGAAACTCTGACAGTGCAGCGCTCCCTCAGTACTGACCCTCTGACAGTGCAGCACTGCCTCAGTACTGATCCTCTGACAGTGCAGCCCTCCTTCAGTACTGATCCTCTGACAGTGCAGCGCTCCCTCAGTACTGACCCTCTGACAGTGCAGCACTGCCTCAGTACTGACCCTCTGACAGTGCAGCACTCCCTCAGTACTGACCCTCTGACAGTGCAGCACTGCCTCAGTACTGACCCTCTGACAGTGCAGCACTCCCTCAGTACTGACCCTCTGACAGTGCAGCACTCCCTCAGTACTGACCCTCTGACAGTGCAGCAGTCTCTCAGCACTGACTCTCTGACAGCGCAGCACTCCCTCAGTACTGACCCTCTGACAGTGCAGCACTCCCTCAGTACTGACCCTTAGACAGCGCAGCACTCCCTCAGTACTGACCCTCTGACAGTGCAGCACTCCCTCAGTACTGACCCTCTGACAGTGCAGCACTCCCTCAGTACTGACCCTTAGACAGCGCAGCACTCCCTCAGTACTGACCCTCTGACAGTGCAGCGCTCCCTCAGTACTGACCCTCTGACAGTGCAGCAGTCTCTCAGCCTTGCAATGAAATTTCAGTCTGTTTGGATAGTGACAACCTCTGCTTTCTTTCCCGGGATGTACAGTTTTTATTTCTGTTTACAAAGCATGTCTTTTCTTTCTGCAGGCGTCAGGTCACTGTCTGTTATTTAATTTCCTTCACAGTCAGTCTGACTGTGTAGTTAACTGTGGACTGGAGGCCTGACTCATGGAGAAAGTGATGTGACAGTAAAGGTCAGGACGAATAATTGGAATTGGCAGCGAGAGAGGTGGTCTGTGTGTGCTGGAAGCAGCAGATGGGAGGAGGGGGGCAGGGGAGTGTGGACCAGCTGCAGATACAGATTTCACCTCCTGTAGAAGCTGTGATAATCCAGTGAGCGGCGGGTGAAATCTAAATCAGCAACGTGACTTATTTCAGTACCACAGAGCTCCTGGTAAAAGGGTTGCATTAAACCCTCTCTCTCTCTGTTCAGCCTTATCCTTCTGTTGTCATCAACTCACCTTCATCCACTGATGTTGCCATTACCGATAGCAGGACCTTTACACATCAGGGCTACACCCGGCTGGTTGTACTCTCTCTGGGCAGCTGGGATTTGGGAGGGCGGGTCTCACCATCATACTGGCTGCTTTCTTCACAGTTCGAGTTTGAGAATTTCACAAAGACCGTCACTTTCCAGAAATACCAATCACAGTGCAAATCTGGATTCACCGAGGCTGCCATTCAGCCCATCGTGCTTCTACTAGCTCTTTGAAAGATTTATCTCATTAGTCCCACTCTGCCTGCTCTTAACCCATAGCCTTGCAAATGCATCCTTTTCAAGCTCTTATCCAGTTCCCTTTTGGAAGTAACGATCAAATCTGTTTCCCCTAGCTTTTTAAATCTTTATAAAACGCTGCTTTGATCCCAGCTGGTGTATTGCGTCCAATTACAGGCACCACCCTTTAGGAAGGAAGTGAAGGCTTTGGAAGAGAGTTACTAGAATGGTTTCGGGGTGAGGGATTACAGTTGTGTAGGTCGACTGGAGAAACTGGGGTTGTTCTCCTGAGCAGTGAATGCTAAGAGGGGATTTGATTGAGGTGTTCAAAATCATGAAGGATTTAGATTGAGGAAATAAAGAGTTTCCATTGGCTGAAGGGCGAATAACCATATCTATGGTGATTGGCAAAAGAACCAGAGGCGACATGAGGATTGATGTAGTTATTGATGTAGCAAGTGTTTAGGATTTGGCCTGATAGGCTGAGAGATACGGACTTAATAATATCCTTCAAAATGGTTTAGGATAAATACCTGAAGGAAAAGAAAACAATTCAGGAATGTGGCGAGAGAGTGGAGGAGTGAGACAAACTGGATTACTATTTGAAAGAGCTGGAACAGACTCGATGGGCCAAATGGCCCCCTCTCTGTGGTACTGTTCTATGGTTCTTTCAGGCAGTGTATTACTGATCATAACTGTCTGTGTGAAATATTTCTCCCCATCTGACCTCTCGCTCTTTTGCTAATCATCCTAAATCTGTGTCCTCTGGTCATTGACCCTCCTGCCACTGGAAGGGTTGGAGTGACGAGAGGGTGGGGGGGGGTGAGAGGGTGGGGGGGTGAGAGGGTGGGGGGGTGACAGGATCAGGGGGTGAGTGTGTCAGGGGGGGTCGGGGGGGGTGAGAGGGTCGGGGGGTCGGGGGGGTGAGTGGGTCAGGTGGGGTTGAGGGGGTGAGAGGGTCAGGGGGGGTTGGGGGGGGTGAGAGGGTCGGGGGGGGTTGGGGGGGTGAGAGGGTCAGGGGGCGTCAGGGGGGTGAGTGGGTTGGGGGGGTGAGAGGGTTAGGGGGTTCGGGGGGGTGAGAGGGTCAGGGGGGTGAGTGGGTTGGGGGGGTGAGAGGGTCAGGGGGTTCGGGGGGGTGAGAGGGTCAGGGGGGGTTGGGGGGGTGAGAGGGTCGGTGGGGTTGGGGGGGTGAGAGAGTCAAGGGGGGTTCGGGGGGGTGAGAGGGTTGGGTGTGTAAGAGGGTCAGGGGGGGTTGGGGGGGTGAGTGGGTCGGTGGGGTGAGAGGGTCAGGGGGGGTTAGGGAGGGTCAGGGGTAGTCGGGGGTGTGAGTGGGTCGGGGGGTTCAGGGGGGTGAGTGGGTCGGGGGGGGTGAGAGGGTCAGGGGGGTCGGGGGGGTCAGGGGGGTGAGTGGGTCGGGGGGTTCAGGGGGGTGAGTGGAGGATGTTTAACGTTTTGCAGAAAGAAGCTTGTGATAAATGCCCTGCATGCGGTGGCCCTGCTGTCAGTGCCGTGTCTGTTGATCTATTAAACGTTTCTGGGAACAGCTGGTCAAAATATCCTCTCAATTAAAGACAAATCAACACATCAGAATGGTCTGGTCCTGGGGGACTGCAAAGATTTGGTGCTCTTAATAGCCTTTAAACGGGTATTTATTGGAAGTCAATCCTGCTGTATATGCACATTGTCAACTAATAGGGAAAGTTTGCTTTCATTGCAGCAAACAACTCTGTCCTGACAGCCCACTCAAACTCAGAGTATCTGAATCATCATCTGTCATAGATTTTATTTGCTCTATAAATTACACACCCTGTACCATGCTTCACTCCTCTCTTAATGAGAACTCACGTATTGTAATATTTTGTCAAATATTGTCTGCATATAATGAGCATAAAGTACTGCACACTGATCAGTGTGTGGGGCACCTCCCATTCTCTCTACCCTCAGCCATTTTAACTCCTTGCTCTCTCTCCTCTTTTCCTAACACAAGCCAGCCTCTCACCCAGCACCACTCTTCATCAACCAGTCTAAACAATCAGGTTCACATGTGGGACAGAGGGCATCCAGCCCTAAACCCACACACTATCACACACACTCACACACACAAAAACAGACACACACACTCACAAAACATACACACACAAACTCACACAACACACACACACAACACACACACACACACACTCACATACTCAAACACACACACAAACACACAATACATACCACAGACACACATACTCACATACACACACCCACAAAACACACATACACACACTCACATACTCAAACACACACATGAAACACACACACAAACACACAATACACACACACAGACACACACAAAACACACACATACACACACTCACGCACAGACACCACACACTTACACACACTCACACAGACACCCACATACACACACACACTCACATTCACACACACAGACACACACCCACTCACACACACACACACGCTCACATACTCAAACACAAACACAAAACACACACATACACACACAAACACACAATATACACACACAGACACACACACTCACATACACACACACAAAAGACACACATACACACACTCACGCACAGACAACACACACCTTCACACAGGCACCCACATACACACACACTCACATTCACACACACTAACATACACACACTAACATATACACACTCACTCTCTCACACACACACACAAACACACAACACACACACACACAGACACACACCCACTCACACTCGCACACACACATTCACATACACACACTCACACAAACACACGCACTCTCAGACACTCACATATTCAAACACACAGACAAAACATACACACATACACTCACACAACACACACACACACAACACACACAGACACACAAACACACACACACTCATACTCAAACACATACACACAAAACACACACATACACATACACACAAACACACAATACACACACACAGACACACACACTCACATACACACACACACACACACAAAACACACACATACACACACTCATGCACAGACACCACACACTTACACATACTCACACAGACACCCACATACACACACACACTCACATTCACACACACTAACATACACAAACTAACATACACACACTCACACAGGCACTCCCTCTCTCACACAAACACACAACACACACACACACAGACACACACCCACTCACTCACACACACACACACCTTCACATACACACACTCACACAAACACATGCACACACACAGATACACACACACACACACACAAACGCAGACACACACAGACACACACACACACATTCACATACACACAGTCACACAAACACACGCACTCTCACAGACACACACTCACACACACACTCTCTCTCACACACATTCACATACACACACACATACACACAACACACACACAGATACACATACGCTCACACAGGCTCACATATTCAAACACACACAAAACAGACACACACAAACTCACACAACACACACAGACACACATACACACACACACATACACACACACAAACGACACACATACACACACTCACGCACAGACAACACATACTTTCACACAGTAAGTGACTTGTAGAGGGAAAGCAGCCCGCTTGACTGGCACCACATCTACAAACATTCACTCCCTCCACCACTACGCACAGTAGCAGCAGTGTGTACCATGTACAAGATGCACTGCAGCAACTCACCAAGTCTCCTTCGACAGCACCTTCCAAACCCACGACCACTACCATCTAGAAGGACAAGGGCAGCAGACACATGGGAACACCACCACCTGGAAGTTCCCCTCCAAGTCACTCACCATCCTGACTTGGAAATATATCGCTGTTCCTTCACTGTCGCTGGGTCAAAATCCTGGAACTCCCTCCCTAACAGCACTGTGGGTGTACCCACACCACATGGACTGCAGCGGTTCAAGAAGGCAGCTCACCACCACCTACTCAAGGGCAATTAGGGATGGGCAATAAATGCTGGCCCCAGCCAGCGAAGCCCACATCCTGTAAATTAATAAAAATAAACTTTAATATGTACACGGGTATTGGATGACAAGACTGCCAGGCTTGGCTGTGAGTGTGATGCAGCAGAGGGGTTAATGTCTGTGCAGAGTGTGAACACTGCGGGAGCAGAGGGGAGCAAACAGGGGTGATGGGATGTAGCACAATCGAGCTGTATTATACAAATGGCAACACTTCACTGGTAAAAAGTCGCCAAGGAGGCGCGTTCAGCTGTTGAGTGGTTCTGACCGTGATGAACAATTGCAGTGATTCCTTTTATTACAAACAGCAACAATTGTAATGCTGAGTAGCTTTGTTCCTGCACTAGCAAAAAAATCTGAACAGCTCTGCTCGTATCTTTCCATTCCTACCGGAAAGCGGTGCAAAAGCACAGCTTCAGGAGCCCTGGTAAGAGCATCGCTGGTGCTGACTTGAGGCAATGTCTTGTTTCTTTTTAAATGCAGATTCTGAAGTGGATTGGATTTCCCAGGAGACAGCTTCTGATGTGAAAATGGATTTGCTCAGTAATATTCAGCCTTAGTTCTGGTTAGGGACGTTTGATGTTTTAAGCTAAATTTCTATGTCGCTGCCACATTCTGGGGACTGCACCACATGGCGCCCGCCCTCAGCATCCCTCACACTGAGTGTTCCCATCAAGTTTGACCTCCCTTTGTTGTAATTGGTTAATGGCTGCACTGCATGATGCAGCAGATAATGTTCACAGTTAATCTCTGATCACTGGTGAATTAAGCAGACCTCGATTGCACAGCAGCTACAGTCAGGCTGAGGAGCCTGTGAGCTGTATCCACCACACCAGGTGCTGGGAGGTATGGGCTGCAGTTTCTGCTAGTCCCGTTAAAGCCAGCACGATGAGAGAGAAATTGTCTGAAGCAGTGGGAAAGATAGGGGAGTTTTAAACATACGTTAGGCTGAGCATGAATCAAGTCTCTGCGATTTTTGGTGCTGGTTTGAAAGGCATTAGACTGGAAACCAACTCCAGTCACAAACTGGCCACCCTCCACTCCAGACCCCCCAGACAGGAAGAATCATCGAGCTGAGATTCCACCAATTATGTCCATTGGCAGCTTTTTTGAGAGGCTCTTCAAATTGAGCTGGGCATTTTAGATTTACAGTTGCTGGTAGACACCATTTAAAAGGTTTTAAATTAAAAAAAAAATTACTAGGAAACTGACTACCATACATCAATGAAACTAGTAAATAGGTTCAGAATAGTTTTCTCAAGTCATTTTCAGAGATGTTTGATTATGTTAAAGGCATTCTATTGTTATGACAGTGAACTAATGGTACCAATTACCTACGGCAATTTGAACTTTTTAAGGAAGACCTTTTAAAAAAGGAAATACAAGTAAAGACACTGAGGAAAAGATGGCTGGTAATGTAAAGTGACCACTTTCTGGAAAATTCCCATGTGGATTATACTGACAGACTTGTCCTGAAAGAATAAAACAAAAAACTGCGGATGCTGGAAATCCAAAACAAAAACAGAAATACCTGGAAAAACTCAGCAGGTCAGGCAGCATCGGCGGAGAAGAAAAGAGTTGATGTTTTGAGTCCTCATGACCCTTCAACAGAACTAAGTAGAAAATACTACTTCTTAGTCTACTTCTTTTCTAGCCTTTCAGTCACCCTGCAGAACCGAGTGTCTCCAAACTAACTGCAAAACTGCCAAAGACGGCTCTACCGGAATCACCCAACTTAACGGCTGCAACATACCACCATCTACGCCTCATAGACAACCCAAAGACTGATTCGTACATATTTTAAGCTTGTATTTGGACTCTTAATTTCTCATTTCTGATCTGTGTGTATGTCTGTTGCGTTTTTAATGTTTTTGTTGGGTTTTAGTAACTAATAAATTGACTCTTTTTTTGACTCAAGAAAACCTGGTTAAATTGCCTCCTTTTGAAAAATAAATCCATTTGGGCTGGAAAAGGGTGTCCACGGGGGAAAGGATCTCTTTTAAATTAACCCTGTTGCGACCAACCGAGGGGGTTGAATAGAGAAGGGGAGCCAGCTCATTCCTCCCCACCCGGGAGCAGAACAAAATCGGGGTCCCATTCGGGAAGTTAACAAATTGGGGAACCTCGCGCGGGGACTGGTTGTAACAATATAAATATGAGATGTTATTGTCATTGACATAAAGTCAGGTTCTTCACAGGTGCTGAAATAGAGGCTGGTTATTTTTGCGCAGAAATCCATTCTCAGGTGTGTGAATAAAATACCCCAGGTTGCCACTATCAAATATGTCAAAGAATGTCTTGTATCGCAAAGGAAATAAATTCAATTCAAAAAGTGTCATGTAAACCGATTGATCTGTGGAGATCACAACATTCAAAGGTTTCCCCAATGCTGTTACAGTGGTTCCTGCCTAGTCCTCTAGGTGGGACCCTCTAGGAGCATTTTGGTAGGTTCCCTGAACAGTTCAAGGGTCAGTGAACAACTCTTCTTCAGGGAGTCAGTTTGAGGCAGTTTGCTAACCAAGAAATGTCACAGACACAGGGACAGGAATTGGGCCTTTTAGAAAGTTGAAAGAAGGGAGCAAAGAAATAGGTTCCAAATTAAAGAAAGAGCTGTAGTTAGCAGACTGACTCTGTACTGTGGGCCACTCCTTTGGAGCAGTTGGTGTTCTGCTTGACACGGCCATGAATCTGAAAGTGTGCTTGTGAGCTCGTGTTGAGTCACTCAGGAATCTAGGTGAGATTGAAACCCTGCGAGGTGGGCCACTGTTAAAGCAGTCTGAGTGGGAGAGATGTTTAGAGAGAATTCCAAGGCAGGATCTTCAAAGGTGGAGGTTGGAGACGAAGTTCCAGTGAAATTGATTGACTCACAGTGGGTCTAATGTCTGGGTGATTTCTTGAGAAATCTAAGGACTCTGTCTTGGTTGCATCAGTCATTTATTCTGTAGCATGGTGTGTTTGACCGCAGTTTCCCTGTTAATTCATATGTAGCTCATACCCTGATTGTTGGATTATGAGATAGATATTGTAAATTGTTTTATCTTTCTCACCTTGTATTGTGTTTATTTTTGTTTGTTCAAAATCTGTGGAATCCTGTGTATTCCAAAAGCAGGTGTCCTGAATCTCAACCTTTAACTATTTTAAACAAAACATTATTGGTTCCTAACTGGACCTCCCCCCACATCCTGAGGTCTGGCCAAGGTTTGTAATATGTAAATATAACACAACAAATAATATATAATAATAACATTATAATATAAATATAACAATTACATTCTACTTTGCTGCCGAATTGCACTGGTTCATGGAAGATTGATGTTTGGGAATATGCAAGTGAACGTTAGCAGAAACTAGAACTGTAACCACATCAGCACAATTTAAACACAATTCCTGAAAGCTCAAAGCAGAATCTCTATCCCCATGTTTGTGGCTACATTGGGTGGCAGCAGGATCAGGCTTAGCTGTGATGCCTGCTGTAACCTGTTGGACATAGTTCAGTAGGTCTTATTAAAATATTTGTAGTCATAGGTAGTTTAACTGTAAGCATTTATTAACTACTAGAAACTACGTACGTAGGTACGGTAAAGGTCCAAGCTAGGAGCTGTCTCCGTGCTTGCTTCTACACATGTCGCTGTTCAATGCTATACTGACCCCTAGGCACGGATCATGTGTTCTCTTACATCACTGTGTGGCGGTACTGCATTCAGTCCCACATTAACCATTTATATGAGTCAGAAACTCTCATAACATTTAAGAAGTATTTAGATATTCACTTGCGTTGCCATAGCCTCCAGGGCTATGGGCCAAGTGCTGGAAAATGGGATTAGTGTAGTCAGATCTTTGTTGACCCAGCATGGACACGATGGGCTGAATGGCCTTCTTCTGTGCTGTAAACATCTATGAGTCTATATGCCAGGCCCTTTTACTACACCTCCCCCAAGTCTTTATTCAACATATTTACAAGTTATCCCAGTTTATCCCATGTATTTACGTTATTACTAGCGCCCCATCTCCTAACCTCAATTCCCTGATTTCGTAAGTTCAGTGGGTCTGGAGGTCTTGTTCTCACCCCTGTCAGTGGTGTGGTAAGCTCTGTCACCACAGGGAAACTTTGTTGAATTGGAGAATGTTCTAGCATCTGGGTGTCTTTTCATCATCTTTTTCTGTTCCTTGGTATTGATTCACTCTTTGTCAATTCCCCATTTTTTGTTATGGATGGTTATTGGTTTATCTCATTCTTTATGGAGAGAATGAACTCCCAGCTCGTCTATACAGCATGTTTTCCTTTTCTTCATGCAGCTCGGTGCAATGCACATTGAGACTGACATTTCAAAAATGGAACCTTCATTCTCACTTGTTTCACGATTGTACCTAAATCTTTGATCACTCTCTCATTTTCCCGTTGTTTTTTGAGCTTATGTGTCTATTCATTCAGCTCTGCAGCTGCTCTGGTAACTTCCACTGTCTTTGTTTCAGTGTCACCTGCAGATTTCTTATGTAAGTTTAACTTACATAGTTCGCCTGGGCGTTCAGTTCTTTCCGAATCTTTCTCTCGTGGTCACTGGCTACTCCTTAGACTCTTTCAATTCTTTCATTAGATCTTCAATCTGTTCCCTATAATTCACCTTTACTGCTTTTAAATTCTGGAATTGCTCTTCTATACTGCACATCTCATCCTGCATGTTGTTCTGATTAGATCGAGGTTCAAGAATTTCATCAGTTTTGGTTGTTAATTCTGCTTTCAAGCAACTGTTCTGATTCATCAACCATTCTTTCTCAGCCTTCAACCTTTCTGTTTCTTTCAAAGCCCCTTCCTGTGCTTTTGTGACACCTCAGGAATGTGTTCAGATCTTGTATAGTTTGGTTCATTGAAGACATTAGTTTGGCATGTATTTCCAAAGGTTGAACCACAGAATCACAGAATCACAGTGTAGAAGAGGCCCTTCGGCCCATCGAGTCTGCACCGACACGTGAGAAACACCTGAGCTACCTACCTAATCCCATTTACAAGCACTTGGCCCATAGCCTTGAATGTTATGACGTGCCAAGTGCTCATCCAGGTACTTTTTAAAGGATGTGAGGCAACCCACCTCCACCACCCTCCCAGGCAGTGCATTCCAGACCGTCACCACGCTCTGGGTAAAAAGGTTTTTCCTCACATCCCCCCTAAACCTTCTGCCCCTCACCTTGAACTTGTGTCCCCTCATGACTGACCCTTCAACTAAGGGGAACAGCTGCTCCCTATCCACCCTGTCCATGCCCCTCATAATCTTGTACACCTCGATCAGGTCGCCCCTCAGTCTTCTCTGCTCCAACAAAAACAACCCAAGTCTATACAACCTCTCTTCATAACTTAAATGTTTCATCCCAGGCAACATCCTGGTGAATCTCCTCTGCACCCCCTCCAGTGCAATCACATCCTTCCTATAATGTGGCGACCAGAACTGCACACAGTGCACCAGCTGTGGCCCCACTAAGGTTCTATACAACTCCAACATGACCTCCCTACTTTTGTAATCTATGCCTCGATTGATGAAGGCAAGTGTCCCATATGCCTTTTTCACCACCCCACTAACATGCCCCTCCGCCTTCAGAGATCTATGGACACATACGCCAAGGTCCCTTTGTTCCTCATAACGTCCTAGTGTCATGCCGTTCATTGAATACTTCCTTGTCAAATTACCCCTTCCAAAGTGTATCACCTCACACTTTTCAGGGTTAAATTCCATCTGCCACTTATCTGTCCATTTGACCATCCCGTCTATATCTTCCTGTAGCCCAAGACACTCAACCTCACTGTTAACCACCCGGCCAATCTTTGTGTCATCTGCAAACTAACTAACCCTCCCCCCCAACATGGTCATGTATGTCGTTTGAATCTTGCATTTCAAATCTTCCTGTTCAGCTTTGATACAAACATTTTCTGATCTTACTTCTGCCTTTTCTCTCTCCGCCAGCTGCAGAGTTTGTCCTTGTTGCTCACTTCAGTTTCAGTGTTGTCAGATCTGCCTCTAGTGAAGTCTTAACATGTTCCAGTTATGTAATGGTGCTGCAAATGGCTTGATTATCTGCTTGTAGTGTGGAACAGGCAACAACTTTCCCTTTGACCACAGTCAGCTGACTCAGCACTGCTATCTGCTGTTGCAGTTTGGAAAATGTGGCGGCATTTTCAACAAGATGTGTCTTTAAGACTTCTGGAAGTTTCCCTGCCTCTCTGGTGCCCTCGTGTGGTTTGCTTGAGTTGTGTCTTTTTCACTTTCATAACTGTACTGGGGGTTTTCTATCCCTCTTTTTAAGCTCTGTGTGCTCCACAACTTGAAGGTTGAAGCATTTGTCAAAGGCTTTTAATATTTAATCAAAGCTGGCTGAGGCTCCATCAATGCATTGCATTAGGATTACTTCATCAGCAAGTTCATCAAAAAATGATAAAAATCTATTCATCCAGACTTCTTCTGATTTCCTACTTAGACCTAATGTACTCTGGTAGTTTAAATATTTTCTTCTCCAGGAAGCCCAATTTTGAGTCAGGTTTGGTCCTTGCATGAGTTTAAACTGGTCTGGAAGAATGGATTTCTGATCCCTGGTTAAAATGTTTAAATTGCAGGTTCAGCTTTAATAGGTTTCTGAAAATCCAAGATGATGATGCCTTAGGCTTCTTCACAAAGTGTTTCCCACGCTTGCCAGTTTTGGTGGGCTCCTGCAGTAAAGGCGTTCGTGATCCCAGTGTTTATATCCTTGAAACAATGGCTGCCTGGATCGATTGGTTAGAGTCTTCTCCGCTTTAGCGCAATGTTCTCGGGTCTTGGGAGCGTCAAATCTCGGCTTTTGCTCGGGTTTTAAAGCTGCCCCCTCAGCTGCAATTGGTTTTAATGACTTTTCTCTTCGATTGGAGTAAGTTCGGCTGCCATGTGTTCAGGCACTGACTTGGGAATCGGACTTCTCGGACTGCGTTCTAAACAGCAATTTATGATCACCTGAGTATTTAACTATTTTCAGGGCTTGTGTTGTCCAGGAATTTTACATTTTTAGCTCACCCCTGCTAGGTCAGCTGACTCTGCACACTCTGTGAGGCTTTGAGATAGTCCAGCCGTTGCCACTATGTTGTAAGGTGTTGGCCGTGGTTCGGTAGGTCTTATTAAGGTATACGTAGTCTTAGGTAGTTCAACAGTTAGTATTTATTAACTACTAGCAACTATATACATAGGTACTGTCAGGACCAAGCTAGGAGCTGTCTATAAAAACAAAAAGCTAAAAGCTACTGCGGATGCTGGAAATCCAAAACAAAAACAGAATTACCTGGAAAAACTCAGCAGGTCTGGCAGCATCGGTGGAGAAGAAATCAGTCAACGTTTCGAGTCTTCACGACCCTTCGGTTCTGCCGAAGGGCCATGAAGACTTGAAACGTTAACTGATTTCTTCTCCACAGGAGATGTCTACATGCTTGCTTCTACACACAGCTCTGTCCAGCACCACACTGATTCCTCGGTGCAGGTCAGGTGTTCTCTTACATCACTGTGTGGGCGGTACCGTACTCAGTCCCACACTGACTCTCTATGTGCCAGACCCTTATGCCAAAACGCCCTGCACAGTTGAATAGTCCAGTTTGCTTAAGATTTGTCACTTGGGTGAATTGCTGAAGGAGAGAAAAGGACCAAGTGTCAGGTGGAATGTTTATTGTCAGGGGAATCTTGACCAGACTTGGGTTGAGGGCAGTCCGGAATCACAGTCGGAATGTCAGTCAGATCCTGAAGCCATTGAATCAGGTTTTCCTGCGGGGAGGGGAGTGGGGGAGGGGAAGGCAGAGCGGTTTGCAGCTTGCTCAGTCTGGAGCTTGATAGACAGATTGTCCAGTAACAGGAAACCGCTTCTGTTGAAACAATTCATCCAGAGTCTGTACTCAGCAAGGGGATAGCCCCCTCAGCAGGGGATCAGTCAAAGGATCAGAATAAATGATCCTAGAAACTGAGGCCGGCATTTCAAACACCAATTCCTCGCGTTTATACAGCATCTTTAACATAGTGAATAAATGCTTCACAGAAACATTATTAAACAATTAAATATGACAGCTAGCTAAAGGAGTGAGGTGAACTAGACATGTGGACAGTAACATGGAGCAGCTGCTTGTCAGTACAGGACTGAAAAGAGAGACAAGTTGTCCAAGATTTTCGTCTTGCACTCATCAGGACAAATGCAAGAATGCAAAATTTCAAACAATCACAACAATTTATACTACAGGAAATAAAGAGTGTTGATTGGTTGGCAAAATGACTCTGATTGGCTGAGGCATTACCATGGAGAAAGCAACAGGGAACTATAGACTCCCCAAGCTCCTGGGTAATTCAAAAAAGGCGCAAAGTTTGAACATATTCCTTATGTTTGCAGAGGATGTGTTCCTGTGTGTGAATACATGTCTCTTCGATCAAGTGTAAACAAGGTCATGTTGCAAGCTGGACTGATTATCTCCAAATGGTTGTTAGTGTAGCTATTAGCTCACTCAGTATAAATAGGGAGTGTTGACAGTTGTACCGAGATTTTACAGGGTAGGTTCATGAAGCTGCACATCCAGGACTGGGTTGCAAGCACACAGCAACTCCATTGAAATAAGCCTGATATGTATTATCAACCAGTAATACCTGGATTCAGATAGGTTAGTATTGTTCCCTGTTGGACAGACTGACTCCCACTTTAGTTGCTCAATACCAACAATTTCTTTGATCAAAATCGATCAAGTTGACTACAATAAGTTACAGGAGGGGGAAGCAGCAATTTAAAACCATCTCACATCATTTGTGAAGTTACAATAAAGGAGCATTGAACTGAATTTGATGCAATCGTTCACAAGCCCTCTCCCCCACCCACTCTCTCACAGGGGCGAGCTCAATGGCACCCTCGACTTCAGTTTGCACTGAGAGGGGTTCAGAATTGCATGTGAGAGGATTCGAAGGCTGCTGATGGAGGCAGGTGTTGAAAATGATGAGGGGTTTTGATGGAGTAAATATAGAGAAACTGGTTTCAGTGGCAGCAGTGGTGGCCGGGTCAGTAACCAGAGGTCACAGATTAAAGGTCATAAGTCAAAGAATCAGAGGGGAAATGAGAATTTTTTTATGCAGTGAGTTGTGGTCTGAATGTGCTGTCTGAAGGGGCAGTGGAGGCAGATTCAATAGTAACTTTCAAAAAGGAATTGGATAAATACCTGACAGGAAAAGACTGGAGGGCTTTTGAAACAGCAGGGGAAGTGGGCCAAATTGGATATCTCTTTCCAAGAGCCAGCATGGACACAATGGGCTGAATGGCCTCTTTTCATGATATATCACTATTTGAATCCATGACAAATGCCTTTCCCCTGCAGTACATGTCTGTGCCAAAGTGTGAGCAGGACTGAGGTCACCTTGGGAGGGCGCAGATCCCCAGGGAGCAGTTTGGCATCTGTGGCTCAGTGGGTAGCAGTCTTGCAGCTGAGAAAGAAAGTTATGGGTTCAAGTCCTACTCGAGACACTTGTGCACAATATCCAAGCTGGCACTCCTACTGCAATACTGAGGGAACACTGCACTGTCAGAGGGTCAGTACTGAGGGAGTGCTGCACTGTCAGAGGGTCAGTGCTGAGGGAGTGCTGCACTGTCAGAGGGTCAGTGCTGAGGGAGTGCTGCACTGTCAGAGGGTCAGTACTGAGGGAGTGCTGCACTGTCAGAGGGTCAGTACTGAGGGAGTGCTGCACTGTCAGAGGGTCAGTACTGAGGGAACACTGCACTGTCAGAGGGTCAGTACTGAGGGAGTGCTGCACTGTCAGAGGGTCAGTACTGAGGGAGTGCTGCACTGTCAGAGGGTCAGTACTGAGGGAGTGCTGCACTGTCAGAGGGTCAGTACTGAGGGAACACTGCACTGTCAGAGGGTCAGTACTGAGGGAGTGCTGCACTGTCAGAGGGTCAGTACTGAGGGAACACTGCACTGTCAGAGGGTCAGTACTGAGGGAGTGCTGCACTGTCAGAGGGTCAGTACTGAGGGAGTGCTGCACTGTCAGAGGGTCAGTACTGAGGGAGCACTGCACTGTCAGAGGGTCAGTACTGAGGGAACACTGCACTGTCAGAGGGTCAGTACTGAGGGAGTGCTGCACTGTCAGAGGGTCAGTACTGAGGGAGCACTGCACTGTCAGAGGGTCAGTACTGAGGGAACACTGCACTGTCAGAGGGTCAGTACTGAGGGAGTGCTGCACTGTCAGAGGGTCAGTACTGAGGGAGTGCTGCACTGTCAGAGGGTTAGTACTGAGGGAGTGCTGCACTGTCAGAGGGTCAGTACTGAGGGAGTGCTGCACTGTCAGAGGGTCAGTACTGAGGGAGTGCTGCACTGTCAGAGGGTCAGTACTGAGGGAATGCTGCACTGTCAGAGGGTCAGTACTGAGGGAGTGCTGCACTGTCAGAGGGTTAGTACTGAGGGAGTGCTGCACTGTCAGAGGGTCAGTACTGAGGGAGTGCTGCACTGTCAGAGGGTCAGTACTGAGGGAGTGCTGCACTGTCAGAGGGTCAGTACTGAGGGAATGCTGCACTGTCAGAGGGTCAGTACTGAGGGAGTGCTGCACTGTCAGAGGGTCAGTACTGAGGGAGTGCTGCACTGTCAGAGGGTCAGTACTGAGGGAGTGCTGCACTGTCAGAGGGTCAGTACTGAGGGAGTGCTGCACTGTCAGAGGGTCAGTGCTGAGGGAGTGCTGCACTGTCAGAGGGTCAGTACTGAGGGAGTGCTGCACTGTCAGAGGGTCAGTACTGAGGGAGTGCTGCACTGTCAGAGGGTTAGTACTGAGGGAGTGCTGCACTGTCAGAGGGTCAGTACTGAGGGAGTGCTGCACTGTCAGAGGGTCAGTGCTGAGGGAGTGCTGCACTGTCAGAGGGTCAGTACTGAGGGAGTGCTGCACTGTCAGAGGGTTAGTACTGAGGGAGTGCTGCACTGTCAGAGGGTCAGTACTGAGGGAGTGCTGCACTGTCAGAGGGTCAGTACTGAGGGAGTGCTGCACTGTCAGAGGGTCAGTACTGAGGGAGTGCTACACTGTCAGAGGGTCAGTACTGAGGGAGTGCTGCACTGTCAGAGGGTCAGTACTGAGGGAGTGCTGCACTGTCAGAGGGTCAGTACTGAGGGAGTGCTACACTGTCAAGGAATCAGTATTGAGGGAGTGCTGCACTGTCAGAGGGTCAGTACTGAGGGAGTGCTGCACTGTCAGAGGGTCAGTACTGAGGGAGTGCTGCACTGTCAGAAGGCAGAGTTGTCCCAGATTTGCAATAAGCACAGTCGCGGACAGGAATAAGGACATTTACCCGCTGACCACAATGGTGGGTTTTTGCGACGTATCATCCTAATCCCACCTCATTAGTCATGCATTCCTGGAACACATGCTGTTTCACTGGCAGGCCGCCTCCAATTCGCCCGCCACGCCATCACCTCGCCACTTCCTCACACCAGGCACCATAGTTAAAGTGGAGCTGTGCGCACACCTCTCAGTGCTTCCAGCCCAGGACTGCCGAAGGGCAGGAAGTCTACAGCACCCAGGGTCAGTGATGTTTCCCTGGGACACCTTCTGGACACTGCTGGAGCCCGCCGCAATGTCCCTTACCTCCACTCCAGCCACAGGAGGGTCATCAGTGTCACCACTGATGGTGGCAGAACAGAAGAGGTTGGCCATCCAGTGCAGGTAGAGGATGAATGATCTCATCCATGCAGCCAGGGGTAAGGCAACCATCTCATCACTCTAAACTCACACACTCAAACCCATCACACATTCACTGGCATCTCACTCACTGCCAGCTCAAGGGACATCACCACTTACTCTCTCACACACACACCCTCACATCCCCATCTAGCCTCATCTCCTCTGGAGACTGCCTCCTCAGCCCTCACCCTCTTGAGGCTACTTGCACAGGTAAATATGTGCCCCCACACACACCCACCCTGGGATACCCCCCTTCCCCAGTACAGCCCTCGCCCTGCAGCCTCTTCCCTTGTCCGAGGCCACTTCTCCCCGTTCCCCAAGGAAGCCCTAACCCTGCAGCCAATGAAAAGCCGCCCCTCTGCCTTATGGCTGGTCTGGTAGGTAGAGACCTGCCTGTGAGTCCCCCTAACAGTGATGTGGTGCTGCCTGCGAAGCCTGGCACTGATACTGTGAGTGCTGCCCGAAGCAAGGTGGGCAAAAAGAACTTTGAAGCCCTGAGCGAAATTCAGCTGGCCAGGTGCACGTCGCTTATGTTCAGTTGTGAAATACGTTGGTGTGCAATCATGCCAACGTGCCCGAATGATGCAGCACAGGGTGGGGGTGTGTGATTCCAGCGAGCTGGGCTTATAACAATATGCAGATGTATTAGAGTGAAGATCCCGATGTGCAGCAGTGGGAAATACGGCCCACCATTGACGGGCAAAGCGGACGATTGGGAACTGGTTTCACAACGTTGTGAAACTGATTGTTGGCCTTCCCGCCATATTGTCTGCTCATGCCCGCCATGACACCCGATGCAATGGGCACAGAAAATTCTGCCCAGACGGTCAGTACTGAGGGAGCACTGCACTGTCAGAGGTGCCCTCTTTCATATAAGACATGGACCAAGGCACCTCCAAACCCCTTGACCGTCTTCAAATGGATTTAAAAGGTCATGTGACAAAATATCGAAGCAGAGCAGTGGTGTTCCCCCATGTGGCCTGGTCAGTATTTATTCCTCAACTGACATGACTAAATAATCTGCTCATTGCTCTCCGTGCGGTCTGTGGGAATTTGCTGTGAGTAACGTTGGCTGAGTTTCCTATGTTACAACACTGAGGATACAGCAGTCAGTAAAGCACTTTGGCATATCCTGAAGTTCTGAAAGCCATTATTGTCTGTCTTTCTTTCAATGGCATCAGAAACAGGAGCAGGAGTAAACCATGCGGACCCTTGAGCATTCAACACTACAACAACTCCACTTTCCTGCTTGATCTTTGTATCTCTCTAATCCCATAAAGTCCAAAAATCTATCAGCCTCAATCTTGAAATACTTGAGAACTGAGCATCCACAACTCTCTGGGATTGGCAATTCCAAAGAACCATTTGAGTGAAAACAATTTCTCTTCATCTTAGTCCTAAATAGCCAACCCCTTATCTTGAGCCTATGTCACTTTGCTCTTTACTCTTGCCAGGGAAACAGCATCTCAGCCTCTACCCATCAAGTCCTCTAGGATCTTCTATTATTTCAATGAGATCATCTCTCATTCGTCTGAACTCCACAGAGTATAGGTCCATACTACTCAATTTATCCCCACGGGAAACCCCTCTCATCCCAGGAATCAATCTAGTGAGCTTTCATCCCTCTAGAGCAAGTATTTTTTTGTATTATTCTTTCACGGGGTGTGTACATCGTTGGCAAGGCCAGCATTTGTTGCCCATCTCTAACTGCCCTTGAACTGAGTGTCTTGCTTGGCCACTTCTGAAAGCAGTTTAGAGTCAATCACATTGCTGTGGGTCTGGAGTCACGTGTAGACCAGACCAGGTAAGGACGGCAGATTTCCTTCCCTAAAGGGTATTAGTGAACCGGATGGGTTTTTACAATTGACGATAGTTTCTGGTCACCATTACTGAGACTGGCTTTTCAATTGAATTTGAATTCTACCAGCTGCCATGGTGGTCTATCAGTGTACCCTTGCTTCAGGAGGGAGGCTACCCAGTATTCCAGGTGTGGTCTCACCATAGCCCAATACAATTGCAGCAAGACTTCCTTACTTGGGTCTGTTCCTTACAGTGACTGCAATTGACATCACAGTGAAGTCTAATCCCAAGCTGTTCAACATCCACCAGCGCACACTGTTCACTCAGAGCTGATGGTCTAAGGGACTTCAATAGAATTGAATCAGAGGAGATGATTCCCACTCAAACCAGGACACTGTGGCAAATTGGAATGGCTCAACCATAGCCCAGGATAGAATCACAGAACTGTTACAGCGCAGAAGGAGGCCATTCGGCCCATCATGTCTGCATCGACTCTCCGAATGAGCAATTCACTGAGTGCCTTTCCCCCATGTTCTCCCTGTAACTCTGCACATTCCTCTTGTTCAGATAATGATCCAATTCCCTTCTGAAAACTTCAATTGACCCTGCCTCCACCACACTCCCAGTCAGTGCATTCCAGACCCTAACCACTTGATTGACCCTGTCTCCACTACACTCTCAGACAGTGCATTCCAGACCCTAACCACTCAATTGACCCTGTCTCCACCACACTCTCAGACAGTGCATTCCAGACCCTAACCACTCGATTGACCCTGTCTCCACCACACTCTCAGACAGTGCATTCCAGACCCTAACCACTCGATTGACCCTGTCTCCACTACACTCTCAGACAGTGCATTCCAGACCCTAACCACTCGATTGACCCTGTCTCCCCCACACTCTCAGACAGTGCATTCCAGATCCTAACCACTCAATTGACCCTGTCTCCACTACACTCTCAGACAGCGTATTCCAGACCCTAACCACTCGATTGACCCTGTCTCCACTACACTCTCAGACAGTGCATTCCAGACCCTAACCACTCAATTGACCCTGTCTCCACCACACTCTCAGACAGTGCATTCCAGATCCTAACCACTCGATTGACCCTGTCTCCACTACACTCTCAGACAGTGCATTCCAGATCCTAACCACTCGATTGACCCTGTCTCCACCACACTCTCAGACAGTGCATTCCAGACCCTAACCACTCGATTGACCCTGTCTCCACTACACTCTCAGACAGTGCATTCCAGATCCTAACCACTCGATTGACCCTGTCTCCACTACACTCTCAGACAGTGCATTCCAGATCCTAACCACTCGATTGACCCTGTCTCCACCACACTCTCAGACAGTGCATTCCAGACCCTAACCACTCGATTGACCCTGTCTCCCCCTCACTCTCAGACAGTGCATTCCAGATCCTAACCACTCGATTGACCCTGTCTCCCCCACACTCTCAGACAGTGCATTCCAGATCCTAACCACTCGATTGACCCTGTCTCCCCCTCACTCTCAGACAGTGCATTCCAGATCCTAACCACTCGATTGACCCTGTCTCCACCACACTCTCAGACAGTGCATTCCAGATCCTAACCACTCGATTGACCCTGTCTCCCCCACACTCTCAGACAGTGCATTCCAGATCCTAACCACTCGATTGACCCTGTCTCCCCCTCACTCTCAGACAGTGCATTCCAGATCCTAACCACTCGATTGACCCTGTCTCCACCACACTCTCAGACAGTGCATTCCAGACCCTAACCACTCGATTGACCCTGTCTCCACCACACTCTCAGACAGTGCATTCCAGACCCTAACCACTCGATTGACCCTGTCTCCCCCTCACTCTCAGACAGTGCATTCCAGATACTGACCACTCGATTGACCCTGTCTCCACCACACTCTCAGACAGTGCGTTCCAGATCCTAACCACTCGCTGTATGAAAAAGTTTTTCCTCATGTTGCTTTTGCTTCTTTAGCCAGTGAGATGGGCTGATCCTCCGGCCTGGGAACTGTTCCTGGGACTGCTGAGTAATGCGGAGAGGCATTACCAGTGAAGAATTAAAGTCACATTTGATGATATTTATTTACTTTCATTTGGAAAAATCCTATTGAATCTTCTTCCACAGCCCGTTCCATCAGCAAAGTCCACATCACAACAAAAAATTCTCATCTCATCTCTGGCTATTTTTCCAAGCTTAACTCTGTGTTCTCTGATCACTGACCCGCCTACTAGTGGAAAAAGTTTCTCCTTATTTATTCTATCAAAACCCCACATAATTTTGAACACTTCAATGAAATCCCCCCTTAACCTTCTCTGCTCTAAGGAGAGCACTCCCAGCTTCTCCAGTCTCTCCACGTTCATTGAGGTCCCTCATGCCTGGCACCATTCTTTGTAATGATCGCTACTGGACCCATTCTAGTAAATGTGCCCTCTCTAAGCCGTTGGGGGAGTGTTTGCTTTCCAAGGTATGCTTTGGAAGTGGAGCTGATCAGCTATGATCTTACTGAATGGAGCAGGCTCAAAGGGCCGAATACTCCTCTGTTCCTATGTTCTCCGTGTGACTCTCCTCCTCAGGTAACATCTTTTCCACTGATGCAATTGGTCAAAGCAAAAGTTTCAGTGCAAGAAGATTAACATTTTACTGTGGGGAAAGGCTAGTGTCCAGTCCCCAGTGAGGTGAATTTGGATTGGTGTTCAGTCCCCAGTGAGGTGAATTTGGATTGGTGTTCAGTCCCCAGTGAGGTGAATTTGGATTGGTGTCCAGTCCCCAGTGAGGTGAATTTGGATTGGTGTCCAGGCCCCAGTGAAGTGAATTTGGATTGGTGTCCAGTCCCCAGTGAGGTGAATTTGGATTGGTGTCCAGTCCCCAGTGAGGTGAATTTGGATTGGTGTTCAGTCCCCAGTGAGGTGAATTTGGATTGGTGTCCAGTCCCCAGTGAGGTGAATTTGGATTGGTGTCCAGGCCCCAGTGAAGTGAATTTGGATTGGTGTCCAGTCCCCAGTGAGGTGAATTTGGATTGGTGTCCAGGCCCCAGTGAAGTGAATTTGGATTGGTGTCCAGTCCCCAGTGAGGTGAATTTGGATTGGTGTCCAGTCCCCAGTGAGGTGAATTTGGATTGGTGTCCAGTCCCCAGTGAGGTGAATTTGGATTGGTGTCCAGTCCCCAGTGAGGTGAATTTGGATTGGTGTCCAGTCCCCAGTGAGGTGAATTTGGTTTGGTGTCCAGGCCCCATTGAGGTGAATATTGGTTTGTGTTTGTGGGAGGATCAAAGTTTTTTGTGGAATTGTGGAAGCTAATCAGAGGACTAATAACAACACTTAAACATGAGCTTGCTCTCTGGGTGGAGATATTTATGCCTCCTTGAAATCTATTTACCTGAATCTGCGTTTCTAAATAAGGTCATATTAGCATTTTTCGTTATTATTCCTCATGCATCGGGCTCTCTCTTTGCTGTGTAAAAAGTTTTTACGTGGTAGGGAATTGATCAATTGAAGTTTCAGAGTAGATGTGGCCCTCTCATGGAGTTGATTCACAGACCCGCAAGGTGGTGACTTCAGTCTCTGCTGAAGTGGCTAATCTAAACTGGGGCAGCAGTTAGGGCCCTACAGACATCAGCAGTACCCATAGATGTGGGGAGTGAAGGATCAGGCAGTGCTCCCACTCCTGTACAGTGACCACTGGCTTCTGCTAGAAGTTGCCGTGTGTAAGTGAGGGGTGACGAGATTCACAGTCAAAGGAACAGCAACAACTTACATTTATACAGCATCTTTATTGCAGTAAAATGTCCCTGGGGGCTTCCTAGAAATGATTATCAAACAAAATTTCCCACCAAGCCATGTGAGGTGATGATAGGTCAAGTGACTGAAAACTTGATCCAGGTGAGGGAGATTTTAAGGAAAAGGAGGAAAGTCACGTTGAGATGGAGAGGGTTAGGGAGGGAATTCCAGAGCTGAGGGCTAAAGGCACAGCCATCCATGATGAAGCAATTAAAATCAGGACTGCTCAAGAGGATAGAATGAAATTAGTGCAGATGTATCAGAAGATTGTGGGAGCGGAGGGGATTAGAGAGAAAGGAGAGACCATAGAGGGGTTTGAAAATGAGGATGATAATGATAAAACTGAGATGTCGCTTGACAGGGAGCCAGTGTACATCAGCACTTAGGAACACAGGAATTGTTAGGCAAAAAAGATTAAAGTCCATCCAGTTCTCTTTCTACCACCCCAGTTCGATTATACAAGAATGGAGTTGCTGACTAATCACAGCAGTCACCATTCTCGAACAATGAGAGCCATCACCTGTCAGGATTCAAACAGTCGCTGTGACACAAATTCAATTTATTTCTCCAGTTAATTAAGACACTTGACAGACACATCTGTGTTCCTTCATACCTTATGGCATAAGAGGAGATACTTATGTAAATATATATTAATAATCTGAAGTGTTGGTGTACATAATATCATCCACTTTTTTAAAGATGCTTTTCGTTCTGTTTTCTAATTAACCTAAGTTCCAAACACAAACAATATTAATTACCATGACAGATTGACCAATATCTACAAAACCAACAAAAGCTGCAGTTTGGAAAGACGAGGGTTGTGTTATTGACAGAGAGCTGGCAACAGTCCCCTCTTCAGCACACTTCACTTCGAAACCCACAGTCTGACAAACATTTCCTGTCCCCCATCTCTCTGACACCTAGATCTGCCCGTCATCTTGTCAAGGAGGCTGGCAATGTTGGTCAGTGAGAGTTTGAACACAATTCTGCCAGCCAGTAATTCATAACCAATGAGTTTTATGTTGTCACGTTGGAGAATAATCCTATGAATTTACACAGAGGTATACAGATCAGAGTCTGACAGAAACACTCCAACATGAATTGTGCACCCAAATATAGCTGTTAGCTTGAAAAATTTAAGTGCTTCCAGTTGAAGCCGATTCCAGGGCTCAGAATGAGGCGCCCTGTAATTTGGCTGCTTCGAAAAGCCTCTTTAAAATTATTTCATTGTGTCTGCATTTTTGACCTTTCCCACCACAGCTGTCAATTTTCCATTTCCCACTCCTCCCAACCCTGCCAGTGCTCTGAGGGATTCACGAGGACTTGGAGCACGTTGCAGTTGAAGGTTGAGTGTTATGTAACGCTCCCAAGTGCATAATACCGCTGTGTTCAACACCTCCTGCAGCCAGACATGAGATTTTTGTCCAATATGGCCATGAGAGAGCTGGAAAAGTAATATTAATATGTCATGACAGCATTAAAAACCCACTGAGCTTCTACTATCTACTCAGATTTGGAGAGTCCAGACCAAAATAAATAGAGTATATTAAAAAAAAATCAAAAATCTCTGTCTAAATTGCTTGCTAACACCCAGCCAGGAACTTTGACGGAGATTTTTCATTGCTGGAGAATTATGTTTTTCAAGATTGCAATCGCAAGCTGCACTTTTTAGATTCATTAAACTATTATGAATGACATGCGTGGACAAGCCACAAGTCTTCACTGAATTTCCTACTTGTGTGTGGTTAGATTGGAACTAGAGCTCCATTTATCACTGTGTATAATAACCATGTGTCAAAGCTCTAGTGCTCCTTACTCAAGATGCAGGCTCATTCTGCAATAGCTGAATCCCCCGGCTGAAAATTGGACAAATGGAAACAAAGCAATTTGTTGAATGACCTTTTACCATTCCTTTTGCATTTGCAGACTGGAAAATGACTGAGTTTTATTCAGTCGCTGCTCTGATTTACTTTCATGCTTAAATTGTTACATTACTGAGATAAATTAGTTCCACACGGTCCAGCTCTCTCTTACACATTCAATACACAACTCTCTCCGGAGCTCGGCTACACAGACTGTGGATGTGTTTCTCATTCTTTATCCTCCATGTTCCAGTGAGATCAAATTATAATCACACCATGAAAAAAAGAGGTTGCAGGAGTCAAGAGAAAAAAAACTCAGTAACCTGACAGCTTATGAAGAAGGTGATGTGTTCTGAAACATGACATATTCCCAGTATTGGGTGCCTGTGGGACCTCTGGTCCAACACTCCCTTTGTGTATGGTTGCTAAAACACACAATATAGCCCGCAGGTCAGACAGACTGAGAGCAATCTTTCAGGACCACTACCGCTTAGAGAGCAAAAAGTACCCTCTTGCTTAACAAACAAAAAGAGCTTTGAGGTTTTGTTGACAACTCCGCTTTTATTTAATTTCTTTTACTGAAACTTAAATTGCATACTTTGCTCGTAAACGGAAAACTTTAGCGCTGCAGAGTGGAACACTTCATACTGGGGACATTCAGTATCAGCACAAACACTCCCAGGACAGGTACAGCACAGGGTTAGATACAGAGTAAAGCTCCCTCTACACTGTCTCCATCAAACACACCCAGGACAGGTACAGCACGGGTTAGATACAGAGTAAAGCTCCCTCTACACCGTCCCCATCTAACACTCCCAGGGCAGGTACAGCACAGGGTTAGATACAGAGTAAAGCTCCCTCTACACTGTCTCCATCAAACACACCCAGGACAGGTACAGCACGGGTTAGATACAGAGTAAAGCTCCCTCTACACTGTCCCCATCAAACACTCCCAGGACAAGTACAGCACGGGGTTAGATACAGAGTAAAGCTCCCTCTACACTGTCCCCATCAAACACTCCCAGGGCAGGTACAGCATGGGGTTAGATACAGAGTAAAGCTCCCTCTACACTGTCCCCATCAAACACTCCCAGGACAGATACTGCACGGGGTTAAATACAGAGTAAAGCTCCCTCTACACTGTCCCCATCAAACACTCCCAGGACAGGTACAGCACGGGGTTAGATACAGAGTAAAGCTCCCTCTACACTGTCCCCATCAAACACTCCCAGGGCAGGTACAGCACGGGGTTAGATACAGAATAAAGCTCCCTCTACACTGTCCCCATCAAACACTCCCAGGACAGGAAGAGCTTGGTGTTAGATACTATTAAGGGGGTGTGTGGATGGGGGTGTGGGGATGGGGGCAGGGAGTGTTGGCTGGGGATGGAGGGGTGGTGCGTGTGTGAGGGTGGTGGTGGGTAAGGGTGTGGGGGTGGCAGTGGGAGTTGGTAGGAGCGGGTGTGGGGATAGGGTGGGAGTGTGGGGGTAGGATTGCGTCGGTGTGGTTATCTGGATGTCAAGGTTGGGGACATGGTAAAAAGGGGACATCAGTATATTAAAAAGAAAAAGCATGTTGGGCTAATGGTCATTTCCCGTTTATATAAACCCTTCCTCCTTATATATGCAAAATAGTTTGACTCTAACTACACTGTACCAACAAAACAGTGATATTTGTCACAACATTGAAACATACCATTCTGAGAAGTCGTTAACACACTCGCCCTACACTCGCCCTACACACACCCTACACACACCCTACACACACCCTACACACACCCTACACTCGCCCTACACTCGCCCTACACTCGCCCTACACACACCCTACACACACCCTACACTCACCCTACACACATCCTACACTCGCCCTACACACACCCTACACTCACCCTACACACACCCTACACACACCCAACACTCGCCCTACACACACCCTACACTCACCCTACACACACCCTACACACACCCTACACACACCCTACACACACCCTACACTCGCTCTACGCTCGCCCTACACACACCCTACACACACCCTACACACACCCTAAACTCGCTCTACGCTCGCCCTACACACACCCTACACACACCCTACACTCACCCTACACACACCCTACACTCACCCTACACACACCCTACACTCACCCTACACACACTCTACACACACCCTACACACACCCTACACTCACCCTACACTCACCCTACACTCACCCTACACACACCCTACACTCGCCCTACACTCGCCCTACACTCACCCTACACTCACCCTACACACACCCTACACTCACCCTACACACACTCTACACACACCCTACACTCACCCTACACTCGCCCTACACTCGCCCTACACACACCCTACACTCACCCTACACTCACCCTACACACACCCTACACTCACCCTACACTCACCCTACACACACCCTACACTCACTCTACACTCACCCTACACACACCCTACACTCACCCTACACACACCCTACACACACCCTACACTCACCCTACACACACCCTACACACACTCTACACTCACCCTACACTCACTCTACACTCACTCTACACTCACCCTACACTCACTCTACACTCACCCTACACTCACTCTACACACACCATACACTCACTCTACACTCACTCTACACTCACTCTACACTCACTCTACACTCACCCTACACTCACCCTACACACACCCTACACACACCCTACACTCACACTACACTCACCCTACACACACCCTACACACACCCTACACACACCCTACACTCACCCTACACTCGCCCTACACACACCCTACACTCACCCTACACACACCCTACACTCACCCTACACACACCCTACACTCACCCTACACTCACCCTACACACACCGTACACTCGCCCTACACTCGCCCTACACTCGCCCTACATTCGCCCTACATTTGCCCTACACTCGCCCTACACTCGCCCTACACTCACCCTACACTCGCCCTACACTCGCCCTACAATCGCCCTACACTCACCCTACACTCACGCTACACTCACTCTACACACACCCTACACTCGCCCTACACTCGCCCTACACACACACTACACTCGCCCTACACACACCCTACACTCGCCCTACACTCACTCTACACACACCCTACTCTCGCCCTGCACTCACTCTACACTCGCCCTACACTCGCCCTACACTCACCCTACACTCGCCCTACACTCGCCCTACACTCGCCCTACACTCACTCTACACACACCCTACTCTCGCCCTACACTCACTCTACACTCGCCCTACACTCGCCCTACACTCACCCTACACTCGCCCTACACTCGCCCTACACTCGCCCTACACACACCCTACACTCATCCTACACTCACCCTACACTCGCCCTACACTCGCCCTACACTCGCCCTACACTCGCCCTACACTCACCCTACACTCACCCTACACTCACCCTACACTCGCTCTACACTCACCCTACATCTTGACAACTGCACCTTTCATGTGTTAATCTTCTCCAGTGGCTGTACTCAGTGTGGTTTGGACAGTAAGTAGTGACCTGCAGCTAGAGCCAGTAACTGGAGGTAACAGTTTGAATGGCAGCTTCCTACATCTCTCTTTAAATATGCGATTAGAATCGGAAACTCTGTTGCAGGTAAAGCTTGGACACCAATACTTGGGGTGGAAAGGGATCCAGGATAGGGATCCCGAGTATAATCTCATAGCCTCAGGACAAGGAAATCTCCTGCTGGTTACCACCAACCGCGGTAGGAGTGAGCACCGCACAGTCCTTGTGGAGATGAAGTCCTGCCTTCACAGTGAGGACACCCTCCATCATGCTATGTGGCACTACCACCGTGCTAAATGGGATAGATTTCCAACAGATGTAGCAACTCAAGACTGGGCATCCATGAGGTGCTGTGGGCCATCAGCAGCAGCAGAATTGTACTCAAACACAATCTGTAACCTCATGGCCCGGCATATCCCCCACTCTACCATTACCATCAAGCCAGGGGATCAACCCTGGTTCAATGAAGAGTGCAGGAGGGCATGCCAGGAGCAGCACCTAAAGATACCTAAAAATGAGGTGTCAACCTGCAACACTTGTGTGCCAAACAGCAGAAGCAGCAAGTGGCAGACAGAGCTAAGCGATCCCACAATTTGCAGTCCTGCCACATTCAGTTGTGAATGGTGGTGGACAATTAAACAACTAACTAGAGGAGGAGGGTCCACAAATATCCCCATCCACAATGATGGAGGAGCCCAGCACATCAGTGCAAAAGATAAGGCTGAATCATTTGCTATAATCTTCAGCCAGAAATGCCAAGTAGATGATCCTTCTCAGTCTCCTCTGGAGGTGCCCAGCATCACAGATGCCAGCTTTGGCCAATTCAATTCTCTCCACGTGATATCAAGAAACAGCTGAAGGCACTGGATACTGCAAAGGCTATGGGTCCTGACAATATTCCGGCAATAGTACTGAAGATTTGTGCACCAGAACTTGCCGCGCCCCTAGCCAAGCTGTTCCAGTACAGTTACAACACTGACATCTACCCGGCTATGTGGAAAATTGTCCAGGTATGTCCTGTACACAAAAAGCAGGACAAATCCAACCTGGCCAATTACCGCCCCATCAGTCTACTCTCGACCATCAGTAAAGTAATGGAAGGAGTCGCTGATAGTGTTATCAAACAGCACGCATTCAGCAATAACCTGCTCAAAGACACCAGGTTTGGGTTCTGCCAGGGATACTCAGCTCCTGACCTCATTACAGCCTTGGTCCAAACATGGACATAACAGCTTAACTCCCGAGGTGAGGTGAGAGTGACTGCTCTAGACATCAAGGCAGCATTTGACTGAGTGTGGCACCAAGGAGCCCTAGCAAAACTGGAGGCAATGGGAATCAGGGGGAAAACTCTCCGCTGGTTGGAGTCATATCTAGCACAAAGGAAGGTGGTAGTGGTTGTTGGAGGTCAGTCATCTCAGCTCCAGGACATCACTGCAGGAGTTCCTCAGGATAGTGTCCTAAGCCCAACCATCTTCAGCTGCTTCATCAATGACCTGCCTTCCATCATAAGTTCAGAAGTGGGGATGTTCACTGATGATTTCACAATGTTCTGTACCTTTTGCGACTCCTCAGATACTGAAGCAGTCACCACAGGGACTGCAGCGGTTCAAGAAGGCAGCTCACTACCACCTTCTTAATGGAAATTAAGGATGGGCAATAAATGCTGGCCCAGCCAGCGAAGCCCACATCCCATAATCAAATTAAAAAAAAAAATAATTCACCCAGAGTGGCACAAGACTGATTGAGCTAAGATCCTATTAATTAGAAAGCTGAGCTGATGTACTTGGGAATTCTGTGCATCAAGCACCTACTGTGAGGCAGCCAGGTGTGATTCTTATACTTTTATGTTTGATAATAACTTTTAAAACAGAATTGGATAAATAATTGAAAAAGGGTATATTTCCAGAATACAGGGAAAGAGCAGGGGATTAAAACTATTTGGATAGCTAATTCAAAGTGCGGGCACAGGCATGTGGGCCCGAATGGCCTCCTCCTGTGTTGTATGATTTGGATTTGGACTTGGGCAGGCTAAGTGAACTGGCTAGAAAATGGCAGATGGAATATAATGTGAAGAATTATATGAAGAAATACTCTTAAGTATTTCTTAAATGGGAGAGATTGGCAAGTGTTGAAGTCCAAAAGGACCTGGGTGACCTTGTTCATGTGTCACTAAAAGCTAACAGGCAGGTGTAACAAGCAATGAGGAAGGTAAATGGTTTGTTGGCCTTCATCACAAGGGGATTTGAGTACAGGAGTAAAGATGCCTTGCTGCAATTATACAGAGCCTTGGTGAGACTGCACCTGGAGTATTGTGTACAGTTTTGCTCTCCTTATCTAAAGAAGGGCACACTTGTCATAGTGGGAATGCAATGGAGGTTCACCAGATTAATCCCTGTGATGGCGGGATTGTCATGTGAGGCAAGATTGAGGAAACTGGGCCTGTATTCTCTGGAGTTTTGAAGAATGGGAGGTGATCTCATTGAAACTTACAAAATTCTAACAGGGTGTGACAGGGTAGATGTGAATAGGAGGTTTCCCCTCGCAGTTAGTCTAGAACCAGGGGACATAATCTCAGGACAATAGGCAGGCCATTTGGGACTGAGATGAGGAGGAATTTCTTCACTGAGAGGGTGGTGAATCTTTGGAATTTTCTACCCAAGAGGGCTTTGGCAGATCAGTCATTGAATGTGTTCAAGACAGAGATAGATATATTTCTGGAGACTAATTACATCAAGGGATATGGGGATAGTGGGGGAAAGCGGCATTGAGGTAGATGATCGGCCATGGTCTAATTGAATGGCGGAGCAGGCTCGATGGGCTGAATGGCCTACTCCTGCTCCCATGTTCCTCTGATTCCATGAGAGAGAGAGGATGCTTTCATGTCTTCAATCTGGTCTGGATTTAAATCCAGGAATCAGAGCGTTACCAAACTCCTTTTTATCACATATAATAGGCTGACACTTCAGTGCAGTATTCACAGAGGGTTGCACAGTTTGAGGTGCTTTACGAGGAATAAGATGTTAGATTCTGTCTATCCAAGCGGATGTTAAGGATCCTGTGGCACTGCTCGAGGAGAAGCAGTAGCTTTTTGTGAATGTTCTGACCAATATTCTTCCCTCAACCAGCACCAGCAGAATTAGATTAATTGATCATTCAGACCTTCCTGTCTGTGGGATCTTGCTTTGTGTACCACGGCTGTCATCTTTGCTTATATAGCAAAGTGACAGTGATTGGTTGTACATGCTGGGATTTGGACTGTTCTGAGAGATTTATTAGCATAAATCTGCTTCTTTCAATATAAAAAGCTGCTTTCAGTGTTATCAGTAAGATTGGTTGGTTAACACCTAACCTTGCAAGGAATAGAACGATCAGCATGAATCAGGTAATGACATTTCATATTAAGCAAATTAAAAATTGTAAAGTCCATATATAACTGGACACTAAAATCTGACAGCCTGGTAATGTCAGTGTTATAGGTGAAACACTGCAGTCTTTGAACACGCAACAGTCAGTAAGTCAAGCTCAACACTATTACTGAATACAGGGCTCCAAGTCCCCACCCTCTCTTGTACTAATGACATTATCCTGATATTCTGTCTTCTGATGTTTCTGGCATCTTCAAATCCCGCATTGGTTTTAGGATTAGTGGCAGAAAATAGGCAATAGCAGTTGTAAAGTCTTTGGCGACACTGTGTGGGTTTTAATGCAAGGCTCTGATCGATGGAAGCGATATTAAAATATCCTCTAACACTGACAGACGTTCTGCAACTTAAATCCATTGATCTTCACTGCACTGGAGCAAAGGCTGTGGTGCGTGTTTGAAAACTGCTGTTGTTTTCTTGTCTCCTTGTCTGCCACACATCTACCCTATTGGACCTTCTCTGATGGGTGCTCTGAACTTCCTGTTTGATTGATAAGATTTAGATACTGTCTGTAGCCAGGCACTGAGACAAAAGTCGGTCTGAGTTCAGCAATGTCTGAGAGTGCTGGAATGAAATTTCATTAATAAGACTAACACAGCATCTGGCTGAAATGCAGATGAAAATGGTCCTAACTTAATACACTTGACAATGGGTGATAGCTTTATCTTCTCATCACAATTTGTAAACTTTGTACCTACACAACAAATGTTAACGTAGCAGGAATTCACCGAGGCTCCTTCGACAGCACTTTCCAAACCCACGACCACTGCCATCTAGAAGGACAAGGGTGGCAGATAGATGGGAACACCACCACCTGGAGGTTCCCCTCCAAGCCACTCACCATCCTGACTTGGAAATATATCGCCGTTCCTTCACTGTCGCTGGGTCAAAATCCTGG
This sequence comes from Cetorhinus maximus, assembly GCF_964194155.1. Classification (NCBI taxonomy): domain Eukaryota; kingdom Metazoa; phylum Chordata; class Chondrichthyes; order Lamniformes; family Cetorhinidae; genus Cetorhinus; species Cetorhinus maximus. The sequence goes on along the minus strand of NC_135894.1, from coordinate 104,008,311 downwards.
AACTCCCTCCCTAATAGCACTGTGGGTGTACCTACACCACATGGACTGCATCGGTTCAAGAAGGCAGCTCACCACCACCTTCTCAAGGGGCAATTAGGGATGGGCAATAAATGCTGGTCTAGCCAGCGAAGCCCACATCCCGTAAATGAATTAAAAAAAATTCTCATATTTGTCATCCCTTCAGCAATCTAAAGTTAGAACATTGCCTTTAAATCAGATTCTTCATAACAAGGGGTGAAAGTTATCAGTGGGTAGGTGGGAGTGTGGAATTGAGGTTACAATCAGACCAGCAATAATCTTATTGACCGCAGGAGCAGGCTCGAGGGGCCGAGTGGCCGACTCTTGCTCCTAATTCCTATGTTTGTGTGTTTAACAGAATTATCTAACATCAAAGGTATGTTTTCATGAAAAAAATTATGCAGAATGAATGATGAATCATCCCTGAAGTCGCAGGGAATGTCACGGTTCTGTGATTGCATTAATCATCCAGAAATCGAAAGTTTAAACCCCACCATGGCAGTTTGAGAAACTGAAATTAATTGAAATAAAAATACTGGTATCGGTAAAAGTGACCACAGAGCAGAGAGCCCAAATAAAACCATGTAGTAGGCATAGTGGGTTCATTGTTGATCCCCCTTGCCCCATCATCAGTTGAGTAAAGGATCTCCAATAGTGTAAGCATTTTAACAGCATTCTGAAGTTTCCACATTGCAATGTAAAACTGCTGAACAACCTGTTTCAATGTGACCCTTCTACACAAATGAAACCAGGCAATATCTGATTACCACTGCTAGTCCCAGGGTGCTAGAATTTAGGGATTCCAAACTCGTCAGATAAGCAATTTGCATAAAATCTATAATTTCTTGTCAGCGTGTTTCAGAATTAATTGTAGAATGTTATTAGGATGAAATGAGCTGAGAGATCAAGTCCTATGCATAGCACATAGTAAAGTATTAAAGGTCTGTATTGTTAAATCAATATTAAAGTAATGCATAGCACCAAAAAGGCTGAATGACATGTGACAAATGGAAAGGATTAAAAAGGGAGGATGAGAAAGGGACAGAGAGCAGACTCGAATCCACCACAACAGTTTTATTTCACATGAACTCTGCCACATTAATTTCCGTCTATTGCTACTGAAGACGGTTTCTCAGAAAGAATATTATGTGTGAAAAAATTGTTTCAGATGGGGAAAAGGATCCAGAAAGGAGTTTTCCCAGAGTCAGTAACAACAACTTGCACTTATATAGCACCTTTAAGAAATTAAAATGTCCCAAGATGCTTCACAGGAGTGTCATCAAACAAAATGTGGCACCAAGGCATTTAAAGAGATACTGGCCCAGATCTTCCGGTCTCTGGATCGTCGGAGACTGGATGTACTCCAGAGGGGACCCTACAGGACAGCTCAGGAGTCCCAACTAAGGAATCCGTGAGAATTGCCAGGAAGTTTCAAATTCCGATGGGCAATTCCCATGTCTGGAACCCTCTGAAAATGTCTCCAACTCTGAGTTAGAGTCAGAGGCTTCGGACAGTTCTGACTTACTACTTGGATAGTTACCAAGGAAATGTTAGACAGAGAAAAAATATGTTTAACTCCTGGGTAACTGTACAACTGACCAACCCCCAGACCCTCCAACTCCCTCCCAACCCTCTGACTCCTCTCCTGACCCTCTGACTCCCTATGACTCTTCAACCTTCCAACTCCCCCTGACCCTCCAACTCCCCCACAGCCCTCCAACTCCTCGCTGGCCAGACATGATCCGATCTCAACCACCTTACCCAACCTACCTACCCTGCCACCTACTGCCCTGCCACCCTACCCATTCTACCCATCTTACCTCACACACTCATTCACTAGCAGAATGAAAAGCTATTTAAATGTCCCAAAGCTTTTCACTGTGTTAGTGAATGAAGATTTTCCAAATTATGGCAGCCAATAACGTAAAAAGGGATTTATGGCTTGTCTTCCTCTAACAATTCTGCCCTGCAAGGAAGGCTCTCAGAACAGGTGTGCTCCATATTTCTGAAGAAGCCTGGTTTGGAATTCCAGGCCGGGAATGTCGGACTCCATGTTAGCGTAAAGAAAAAGGAACAGAGTAGCAATCCGACAGTGATTGCCACTCCTTGGAAGATTTTTTAAAAATTTGTTTATGGGATGTGGGTGTCACTGGCTGGGCCAGCATTTTTTTGCCCATCCCTAATTGCCCTTGTTCAGAGGGTGTTTTTAAGAGCCAACCACTGCGGGTCTGGAGTCACATGTAGGCCAGACCAAGTAATGACAGCAGATTTCCTTCCCTAGAGGGCATTAATGAACCAGATGGGTTTTTACAACAATTGACAATGGTTTCATTAGACTTTTAATTCTAAGCTTTTTACTGAATTCAAAGTTCAACATCTGCTGTGGTAGGATTCGAGCCCAGATCCCCTGTATTACCCTGAGCCTCTGGAATGCCCTCCAGTAGCCAATGCTACTGGGCCAGAATTAGTGCAGGTATCTTGGAGGGTTGTGGAGTTGGAGGAGATTACAGAGATAGAGTGGGGCATAGCTATGGGTGGATTTGAAAACAAGGGTGAGAATTTTAAAGCAATACATTGACAGGCTGGGAACAAGTCTACCTAAGAGTAGTTAGGCCTCATTTGGAGTACTGCATCTAGCTCTTGAGGAAGGATGTGAAGGCATTGGGCAAAGTACAGAAGAGATTCACAAGAATGATTCCCGGGATGAAGAACTGTAGCTATGAGGATAGATTGGAGAGGTTGGGATTGCTTTCCTTGGAGAAAAGAAGGCCGAGAGGAGACGTGATAGAGGTAATGAAGATGCTGAGGGGTATGGACAGGGTAAATAGTGAAAAACTGTTCGCACTCAAGAAAACATCAAGAACTAGAGGGCACAGATTCAAAATAATTGGCAAAAGGAGTAAATGTGATGTGAGGAAAATTTTTTCACTCAGGGTGGCTGGAGTCTGGAAGAAACTTCCTGAGAGGGTGGTGGAGGCAGGTTTAATCGAGGTATTCAAAAGGGAATTGGATTGCTACCTGAAAAGAGAGAATGTGCAAGGTTACAGGGATAAGGCAGGGGAGTGGGACTAAGTGGAATGCTCTTTAGAGAGCCAGTGCAGCCTCGATGGGCTGAATGGCCTCCTTCTCTGTAAAGCTACTGTGAGGTCAGTAATCAGAATGGTTTCAACTCCCACAATGGAGTTAGGTGGAAAATATTGATCCATAAGACTATAAAACATAGGAGCAGAAGTAGGCCACTCAGCCCATCGACTCTGCTCCGCCAATCAATGAGATCATGGTTGATCTGATCATCCTCAACTCCACTTTCCTGCCTTTTCCCCATGACCCTTGATTCCCTTACTGATTAAAAATCTGTCTATCTCAGCCTTGAATATACTTAACGACCCAGCCTCTACAGCCCTCTGCGGTAAAGAATTCCACAGATTCACTACCCTCTGAGAGAAGAAATTCCTCCTCATCTCTGCTGTAAATGGGTGACCCCTTACTCTGAGATTATGTCCTCTGGTCCTAGACTCTCCCAGGAGGGGAAACAACCTCTCAGCATCGACCTTGTCAAACTACCTAAGAATCTTATATGTTTCAATAAGGTCGCCTCTCATTCTTCTAAACTCCAACGAGTACAGACCCAACTTACTCAACCTCTCCTCATAAGAAAATCCCTCTATACCCGGGATTAACCTAGTGAACCTTCTCAGGACCGTCTCCAATTTCCTTAGATAAAGGGACTAAAATTGTTCACAATATTCTAAATGTGGTCTAACTTGTGCCTTGTATAGTTTTAGCAAGACTTCCCTATTTTTATATTCCACTCCCTTTGAAATAAAGACTAACATTCCATTTGCCTTCCCTATTACCTGTTGAACTTGTATGCTAGCTTTTTGGGATTCATGCACGAGGACCTCCAAATCCCTCTGTGCTGCAGCTTTCTGCAGTCTTTCTCTATTTGAATAATATTCAGCTCTTCTACTCTTCCTGCCAAAGTGCAAAACTTCACATTTTCACACATTATATTCCATCTGTCAACTTGCCTACTCACTTAACCTCTCTATATCCCTCTGCAGACTCCTTGTGTCATCCTCACCACTTTCCACCGATTTTTGTGTCGTCTGCAAGCTTGGCGATAGTACATTCATTTCCCTCATCCAAGTCATTAATATATATTGTAAATAATTGAGGCCCCAGCACTGATCCCTGTGGCACTCCACTAGTTACAGGTTGCCATCCTGAAAATGCCCCCCTTATCCCAACTCTCTGGCTTCTATTAGTCAGCCAATCCTTTGTCCAGCATAGAGGGATGAACAGTTACATAAGGCCAGGTAAGTATGGCATCAGGCCAAGTGGGAAACTAAAATGTAAATCGCTAACTTCCTTCACTGTTGGACATGATGCATGGCCACAAAAAGTACATTTATCCAAGTAAGTCAGGGAGTCGGTAGTTCTGCTGCTCAGCATTCATTCATCAACCAACATCACCAAAACAGGTTAACTGGATTGTTACAGATCTCTAATTCTCACCGTTAATCTCTCAGATTTATTGTCACCAGTCACTCGTCTAAGTGCACCCTGGATTCTCAACCTTTACTGCCTAATACCAAATATCTACACTCCTCAATCTTCCAGGAAGCAGACTAGTAAGAGCTTGATTGAAACCGGGCAATTGTCAACCAACAAACTGGTTTATTTTGACTGAAACATATAAATGAACAGATCAGTTTTCATAATGAGAGTCAACTAATTTTCTACTGCTTCTCCTGAATTAAATAGAACAAAATAGATGGGTTTGTGTTTTAATAGGACCTAAGTGAACTTAGAAAACAACCACCTCAGAAATGACTGACACTGCGATAAAGTTAGCTAAGTGTAGTAAAGTTAAGTTACTAGGAATTTATTCTACTCATTCTACTTCCCCTAAGTGTAATAAATAGTTTTTAGAGTTACGGGATGACAGGTCTGCTCGGCCAAGCGGATTGTGCATCCTGCGCTGTGTGTGAAGTTGTGGATGCACCATCTGTCCCAGACAAACACATCTATAGGAAGTGTCACCAGCTGCACAAGCTTGTGCTCTGGGTTTCAGAACTTGAGCGGCGGCTGGAGTCACTGTTGTGTATTTATGTGGCAGAGGGCTACGTGGTTAGCACGTTTAAGGAGGTGATCAGGTCAGAAGCGCACAGCCAGAGAGGGAAAGGGTGACCACCAGGCAGTCTAAGAGAACCAGGCAGGTAGTGCTGGAGTCCCCTGAGTCTAACCTGCTTGCTAATCAGTTTTCCATTTTGGATGCTGATGAGGGTGATGGTTCCTCGGGGAAATGCAGCCAGAGCCAAGCCTGTGGTAGCTCAGGTGGCTCAGCTGTACAGGGCGGGAGGGAGAAGAATGGAAGGGCAATAGTGATAGGGGATTCCATAGTTAGGGAATCAGGCAGGCGTTTCTGTGGCAGTAAACATGACTCCAGGATGGTGTGTTGCCTCCCTGGTGCCAGGGTCAAGGATGTCACAAAGTGGCAGCAGGACATCCTTCGAGGGGAGGGTGGGCAGCCAGAAGTCATGGCCCACATTGGTACCAACGACATAGGTAGGAAGAGGGAGGAGGTCCTGAAAGCAGATTTCAGGGAGTTAGGAAGGAAATTAAAAAGCAGGACCTCAAGAGCAGTAATCTCAGGATTACTCCCAGTGCCATGTGCTAGTGAGCATAGGAATAGGAGGATTGATCAATTAAATACGTGACTGGAGAACTGGTGTAGGAGGGAGGGCATCAGATTTCTGAGGCATTGGGACCGGTTCTGGGGCAGGTGGGACCTGTACAAGCTGGACTGGTTACATCTTAACTGGACTGGGACTGATACTCACAGGAAGATTTGCTAGTGCTGTTGGGGTGGGTTTAAACTAGCTTGTCAGGGGGGTGCGAACCTGAGGGTTGGCCCATATTGGAAGGAAGTAAAGTTGGTAACAGGAAGTAGTAGTGAGGCTAGAAGGCAGGAGAAACAAAGCAGAGCATTGAGTGTGCTTCGAATGAGGAATGATATCAAAAAGACAAAGCTAAAGGCATTCTACCTGAATGTGCGCAGCATTCGCAATAAGACAGATGATCTAAAGGCACAAACAGAGGTAAAAGGGTATGATATAATTGCCATTATGGAAACATGGCTGCATGGTGACCAAGACTGGGAACTGAATATTCAAGGATATTCGACGTTTAGGAAGAACAGACAAGAAGGGAAAGAAGTTGGGCTGATCATAAGGGATGGGATCAGTGTATTAGTAAAGTTGATAAGTCACCAGGGCCAGATAGATTATCTCCGAGGCTGCTGAAGGAAGTCAGGGAGGAGATAGCAGATGCTCTGAGGATGATTTTCCAATCTTCACTGGATAAAGGGGAGGTACCGGAGGACTGGAGAAATGCAAACATAGTTCCATTGTTTAAAAAGGGATCAAAGGAAATGCCAAACAATTATAGGCCAGTTAGTCTTACATCGGTGGTGAGCAAATTAGTAGAATCAATCCTGAGAGATAGGATTAACTGTCATGTGGAAAGGCATGGACTAGTCAGGGATGGTCAGCATGGATTTGTTAAAGGAAGGTCTTGCCTCACAAATTTGATTGAATTCTTTGAGGAAGTGACAAGAAGGGTTGATGAAGGTAGTGCAGTGGATGTTGTGTACATGGATTTTAGCAAGGCATTTGACATGGTCCCACATGGCAGATTGGTCAGGAAAGTAAAAGCCCATGGGATTCAGGGTAATGTGACAAACTGGATAAACTTTGTAACAGGAAACAAAGGGTAATGATTGATGGATGCCCTTGCGAATTAAAAGTTGTCTCAAGTGGTGTTCCACAGGGCTCGGTGTTGGGACCCTTGCTGTTTGTGTTATATATTAACGATTTGGACGTGAACGTGGGGGGCACGATTGGGAAATTTGCAGATGACACAAAGATTGGCCGAGTAGTGGGTAGTGTAGAGGATAGCCATAATCTTTAAAACGATGTAGATGGGTTGCTGGAGTGGGCGGTAAAGTGGCAGATGGATTTTAACATAGAGAAGTGTGAGGTCATACATTTAGGGAGGTCAAACAGTTACAGGGATTACACAATAAATGGGAATATACTAAGAGGGGTAAATGAAGTGAGAGATCTTGGCGTACAAGTACACAGGTCCCTGAAGGCAGCAGTTCAAGTAGACAAGGTTGTAAAGAAGGCATATGGAATGTTCTCCTTCATTGGCAGAGGTATAGAATATAAAAGTAAGGATATAATGTTGGAATTGTATAAAACACTGGTGAGGCCACAACTGAAGTATTGTGTGCAGTTCTGGTCTTTACATTACAGGAAGGATGTAATAGCTCTGGAGAGAGTGCAGAGGAGGTTTACAAGAATGTTGCCAGGGTTAGAAAAGTGTAGCTACGAGGAGAGATTGAATAGGTTGGGGTTATTTTCCTTAGAACAAAGAAGGTTGAGAGGTGACTTGATTGAGGTGTACAAAATTATGAGGGGAATAGATAGAGTGGACAGGATAAAATTGTTTCCCTTGATGGAGAATTCTAGAACCAGGGGACATAGGTTCAAGATAAGTGGCAGAAGGTGTAGGGGGACATGAGGAAGAACTTTTTTATGCAGAGGGTAGTGGGTGTCTGGATTTCGCTGCCCAAGTTGGTGATAGAGGCAGAAACTCTAAACTCTTTTAAAAAGTACCTGGATCTGCACCTAAAGTGCTGTAAGCTGCAGGGCTATGGGGCGGGTGCAGGAAGGTGGGATTAGAAAGGGCACCTGTGTGTCCTCGGGCTGGCATGGACAAGATGGGCCAAATGGCCTCCTTCTGTGCTGTAACTTTTCTATGGTTCTATGGTTTCTATGGCAAGAGAGAATCTCAGATGGGAAGAACAATGTGTGGAATCTGTTTAGGTGGAGCTAATAAACAGCAAAGGGCAGCAGACACTGGTTGGAACAAAAACAAAAATTGCTGGAAAAACTCAGCAGGTCTGACAGCATCTCTGGAGAGAAAGACAGAGTTAACGTTTCGAATCTGTGAAGAGTCGTTCGGACTCAAAACGTTAACTCTGTCTTTCTCTCCAGAGATGCTGACAGACTTGCTGAGTTTTTCCAGCAATTTTTGTTTTTGTTTCAGATTTCCAGCATTTGCAGTATTTTGCTTTTATCTTAGACATTGGCTGGAGTTGTTTATAGGCCACCAAATAGTATTGGTAATGTGGGGCATGTTGTTAATCAAGAAATGAGAGAAGCATGTAGCATGGGCAATACAGTAATCATGGGTGACTTCAATCTGCATATAGACTGGGTAAACCAGTTGAGCACTAATGCTGTGGAAGACGAGTTTCTGGAGCATGTTAGGGATGGTTTCCTAAAGCAGTATGTTGAGGAACCGACTAGAGGACAAGCTATTTTAGATCTAGTATTTAATGAAAAATGACTAATTAATAATCTTGTTGAAAAAGAATCTTTAGGGATGAATGACCACAATATGACAGAATTTTACATTATGTTTGAAAGTGAGATCGTTCATTCTGAAGCAAGGGTGCTAGAGTTGACCTGAGGAAATTATGAAGGCATGAGGGACAAATTGGCTGAGGTGGTTTGGGAAAATACATTAAAAGGTATAACTGTACATAGGCAATGGATAGTCTTCAAAGAATTATTACATAGCTTACAGCACCTATACATTCCTTCAAGGTGCAAAAATCAAAAAAAGTCAGTCAACTGTGGCTGACAAAGGAAGTTAAGGATTGTATAAGATTAAAAGAAAAGGCTTATAAAGTTGCCAGAAGTAGTAGTAAACCTGAGGATTGGAGATTTTAGAATACAGCAAAGGAAGACCAAGAAACTGGTAAAGAAAGGGAGAATAGAATATAAATGCAATCTAGCAAAAAACCTAAAAACAGACTGTAAAAGCTTCTATAGGTATATAAAAAGGAGGCGTTTGGCTAAGACAAATGTGGGTCCATTACAGACAGAGTCAGGAGAATTCATAATGGAAAATAGAGAAATGGCAGAGAAGCTAGATGATTACTTTGTGTCTGTTTTCACTGAGGAAGGTACAGATCTCCAGATTTAGTGATCCAAGGGACTAGGGAGAATGAGGAGTTGAAGGAAATCAGAATAAGAAAGAAGGCACTCCACTAGTTACAGGTTGTCATCCTGAAAATGTCCCCCCATATTCCAACTCTCTATCTTCTATTAGTTAGCCAATCCTCTATCTGTGCTAATATAGTGTCCCCAACACCATGGGCTCTTATCTTATTAAGCAGCCTTACGTGTGGTACCTTATCGAACACCTTTGGAAATCCAAATATATTACATCGACTGGTTCTCCTTTATCTATTCTGCTAGTTACCTCCTCCAAGCATTCTAATAAATTTGTCAGGCATGATTTCCCCTTCATGAAGCCATGCTGACTCTGCTTGATTAGATTATGTAATTCTAAATGCTCTGCTATTACATCCTTTATTATAGACGCTAACATTTTCCCAATGACAGATGTTAAGCTAACTGGCCTATAGTTACCTGTTTTTTGTCTTCCTCCCTTTTTGAATAAGGGTGTTACTTTGGCAGTTTTCCAATCCTCTGGAACTTTTCTAGAATCTAAGGATTCTTGGAAGATTACTACCAGTGCATCCATTATCTCTGTAGCTATTTCCTTTAATATCCTAGGATGCAACCCATCAGGTCCAGGGGACTTATCGGCCTTTAGCCCCATTAGTTTCCCTAGTACTTTTTCTCTAGTGAAAGTTATTGTGTTTATTTCCTCCTCCCCTTTTGCTCCTTGATTATTTAGTTTTAGAATGCTCATTGACGGACATTAATTGACATGATTCATCAACAACTTCATTAGCACTGTATCATGTAACAACAGGATGGTAAAAGGCGAATTAAATGGACCTTGACATTTTCCATCCAACAATTCTAGTAGTGTGTGAGCTCAGGCAACAAAATTGACCCTCTGAGTAGAATTGTGGAATGATACAATACATTCAACATTCAGCTCATTATGCCTGTGATAGATGTTTCAAAGAACGACCCAATTAGTCCTACTCCCCTGTTCATTCCCATGGCCAGAATTTTACATTCGTTGGGCGGGCTTGGCAGGGGTGGTCGGGGAGCTGACCATCACCCGCGATTGGCTCCGAACCCCGATTTCATGCAGGCAGGCCAATTGAGGCCCGCCCTACGTGGAACATGAGCGGTAGCGCTGAGCGCTACTTGTACAGGCAATGGGAGGAGGGAGAGTCAGGTCTAGCGTGCAGTTCATGCATGGAGCACTTCAATCTCCCTGAGGCACGGAGCAGCCTCAGGGAGATTGAAGCGCCTTTTAAAAAAATAAAAAAGACATTAAAAATTTAATGAAACATGTCCTCTCATGTGACTATGTCACATGAGATGGGAGATGTTTTTATTTTCAAAATAAAGGTTTTATTTCATTCGTATTAGCTTTAGGAAACCTCATCCTGCTCGAGGATAATGTTTCCGAAAATACCTAAAGGCCGCTTTGCCTTTTTGCCTGTCCTTCCCCTGTAAGGTTGGATTGGCAGCATAAAATTCAACTTAATTACCTTGTTAATGGCCTTAATAGGCCTTTCAATTATCGGCAGGTGCACAGCCGACTCTGGCACGCGCCCGCCAAACAAAATATCGCGATGATGTCGGGGCGCACGCCTGACATCATTGCGCGTCAGTTTATGTTCCGGTGTGTTGGGCACATGCCAGCATGCCAGATGTAAAATTCTGGCCCATAGCTCTGTAAATGTTCAAGTATTCAAGTATTTATCAATTTCTTTTTGAAAGCTCCTATTGAATCAGCTTGCGCCATCCTTTCGGGCAGCGCGTTCCAGGTCACAACAACTCACTATGTACAAAAATTCTCATCTCCTCTCAATGAAAATCATCTCAACGTTAAAGGTGGTGCAATTTAATTTTAAAGGAACAAGTAAGTGAGCTAGTGTATACGCGGGCTCCTGTGGAATAGCAAGACTTTCCCTGTTGCGTTCTCTGATATTAGTATGGGATAAACAGGCTCTTTTCCTGTCCCTGTATGTGAACTTTGCGAGTCCTTTTACATCTGAAGCACACTTTCTATAAGTTAATAGTACTGCTGCATGAATTTTACAAGTGGTATGAAATAAACTATGTAAATAAAGAATAAATAAAAAGCTAGCCATTGAAATGATAAAATTGCTTGATCAGAAATAAAACTGTGGCCTCGTGTTTGCTTGTTTGATTTAAATTCTGCTCCTCAACAGCCTCATGAGTAACCTTTCAGTAAGCAGGAAAGAGGGAAAGAGAAAGGATTGACTTTCATATATCACAGGTAGTGTGATTTATAAGATAAAGCGAGATTTGGCTATTTAATGTCCAGGATATGAGGCACTGGAGTAGAATTTCAGGGATGTAGAGAGGTGGTATGAAATTATGCTGTTTTTTAAAAATTCATTCACGCGATGTGGGCTTTGTTGGCTGGGCCAGCATTTATTGCCCATCCCTAATTGCCTTTGACAAGGTGGTGGTGAGCTGCCTTCTTGAACCGCTGCAGTCCCTGTGGTGTAGGTACACCCACAGTGCTGTTAGGGAGGGAGTTCCAGGATTTTGGCCCAGCAACAGTGAAGGAACGGTGATATATTTCCAAGTCAAGATGGTGAGTGACTTGGGGGGGAACTTCCAGGTGGTGGTGTTCCCATCTATCTGCTGCCCTTGTCCTTCAATTCAATGTCCAATCATTCAAAAAAAGCATTCCAGAAATTGCAAGTACTTCATCTCTAACTAAACACAAAAGCAACAATCCAACAGGAGGTTACTTTCCAAACTAGACTTTAAAAGTGCTTCTTTAGCTCCGTGAAGCAGCTTGGACATCTTGAGGATGTGAAAGGTGCTATGGAATTGCAAGTTTTACTTTCTGTTTCCTTTCAGTGTGAGTTACTTGCCTGAAACATGCATCTTGCTGCAAACTCCCAACATCAGCCAGGAGATTCTGTGTACTGCTCCAGAAATGTCACAGCTTGTAGCAGCTACTTAAGTGACTGCTTGAATGGTAATGCTAATTATAGTTGACTAGATTAACTGTAATAGAACAAAATGTTTTTAAAAAGGGGAGAATGTATTTTTAGTGCAAAAAAGACACAAGGAGGAATGATAAGGAGCCTTCTGCCAAAGAATTAAATTATCCACAACCGGGCAGACTTAGCAAGAGACAGTGAAACCTATCTCAAGACAGTACCAGCAATCACTTATATAACCTCTCTCATGTAATGTAACATCTCCAGGCATTTCACATTCAAGAAAACAGACCAAAGGTGGAGGAATCAGCATAGAGAGAAACTGAGTGGTTTACGATTTAGGAAGGAAAGAAACAAGTCAAATGGGAGAGGATTTGGAGAGAGAAAACTTCCAGACAAAATTACATAGAATATACAGCACAAGTAACAGGTTATTCAGTCCAACGAGTTTGTGCTGGGCTTTGTACACACACCAATCTCCTCCCCTCCCACCTCCCTTATCTCAGCCTCTCAGCATCTCTTTCTATTCCCTTTTCTCTCAAGTATTCATCGAGATTCCTTTTCAAAACATCAAGGCCAGAATTTTTCAGTTGGCGGGTGGGATTGGCGGGAGCAGGCGGGGCGGGTGTGGAGCCGATTACCAGTCACGATTGGCTCCGCGCCGCCATTTTACATGGGGCAGCCAATTGAGGCCAGCCCAGTGTAACACACAAGCTGCTCAGCGCTACCTGTGCGGGCGGGGGAGGGGAGGAGATAGAGTCGGGGGGCATGCGTGCGAAACAGCGCTTCAGAGACCCCGAGGCAGCTCCGTGCCTCAGGGGGATTGAAGGGCTCTTGAAGTTATTAAATAAACGGAGTAAAAATGTAATTAAACATGGCCCCTCATGACTGTGCCACATGAGATGGGGCATGTTTTGATATTTCGGAAAATTTATTTATTTAATTAATAAAAGCTTTAGGAATCCTCATCCCGCTCATGGCCTTTTCGCCTGCCACCAACCTTAAGGTTGGACGGGCAGCATTAACAATTACATTAATGACTTCCTTAATGGCCTTAATAGGCGCCCGACGTCATCGTGCGTCATTTTACGCGTCGGCACGCCAACTGAAAAATCCTGTCCCAAAGCTGTTTGCTTCCTGTGGTAACAAATTTCACATTCTAACCACTCTGAGGAATTTCTCCTTATTTCCCTATTGGATTGATTTGCAACTATCCTGTGTTTATCACCCTAACCTCGGATTCTCCCACAAGATGGAACATTCCCCCCATATCTACCCAGTTTTAAAGGCCTCGATCAGGTCTCCTCCAACTTCTCTTTTCTGAGGGAAAAGCTCCTTTTTGTTCAATCTTTCCCAATTGTTGTAATCTCTCAGTTCTGGTACCAGCCGTGTAAATCTTTCTCCAGCCCTTTCTGTCCTTTTATAATATGGAGACCAGAACTTTGCGCAGTACTCGAAGAGCAGCCTCACTGGGTCATAACCAGTTTAACATGACTTCAGTAGTTTTGAATTCTATATCTGAGAAATGAGTCCCAGAGCTTTGTTAGCATTTTAATTGTTCCGTTAACCTGCCATGCTGCTTTTAGTGATTTATTTACCCAAATCCCTTTGCTCTTCTACTCCATTCAGTTTCTCATTTTTTAAGGTTAAGTGAAATTTCTGTGTTTCTCACCAAAGTGCATCACCCCACATTTATCCATGTTAAACTTCATTTGCCACTTACCTGCCCGGTCTGTAAGTTTTCTAATGTCTTCCTGTATTATGTCGTCATTCTTCCTCAGTGTTAGCTATAACCCCCAGAATGGTATCATCTGCTAACCTTTATACTGATTTGTTTATTCCTAAATTTAAATCATTAATGTAAATTATGAATGACAGTGTTCTCAACACTGATGGTCTCAACACTGATCCTTGTGGAATACCACTTTCTAACTTCCTTCAATCTGGATAACTACCCTATACCAATAATCTCTGCTTTCTGTTTCTTTTTAGCCAATATGCTATTGATTCAGCTATTTGTCCCCAGACTGTCCTCAAGTTGAGAGAGTGGGTATTAAAGCACACAGCATCCTTGGCTTTAATAATAGGGGTATTGAGGACAAAAGCAAATAAGTTGTTAAACTTATATTGAACCTTGGTTTGGCCTAAACTGGAGCACTGCATCCAGCTCTGGGCTCCACACCTTAGGAAGGATGTGAAGGCATTAGAGAGAGTGCAGAAACGATTCACAAGGATGGTTCCAGGGATGAGGAACTTCAGTTACGGAGATAGATTGAAGAAGTTTTCCTTGAAGAGAAAGCTGAGAGGAGATTTGATAGAGGTGTTCAAAATCGTGAGGAGTGTTGGCAGAGTAGATAGTGAGAAACTGTTCCCACTGGTGGAAGGATCAAGAACCAGAGGATACAGAGTTAAGGTAATTGACAAAAGGCGGCATGAGGAGAAACATTTTTATGCAGCAAGTGGTTAGGATCTGGAATGTACTGCCTGAGAGTGTGGTGGAGGAAGAGTCAATCGGGCATTTAAGAGAGAATTGAGTTAATATCTGAAAAGGAAGAATGTGCAGAGCTCTGGGAAGAAGGCACAAGAGTGGCACTGGATGAATTGCTCCTTCAGAGAGCTGGCAGAGACACAACAGGCCGAATGGCCTCCTTCTGTGTTGTAACAATTCTGTGAATTGGTGACTTCACATGTACTAAGTGTTGGCATCAGCCTATCACTTGGTACTTTAACAAAGGCCTTTTGAAAATAAATGGCAGATCATTTAATAAAGTTGTTGATGGGTAGGCTTTGCAAACTGTGCAATCCTGACAGAAAATAAATGAATTTTGTGTGAAAGGGCCAGCTGAAAACTTATGTGGTGTTCGAGTTCAGCAGGGACCCAGTGCAATCAACAGCTTCCCAATTTACTGACTCCAGCACACCAGTTGTGTATTAGTGCAAACACCTGTATTGGCCAAAGATTGAATCTGCTTGTCTGGAAATCTAGGGGAAGGGTTAAGGACACAAGGAAGGAAAAAGAGAAAAGAGGTGAGTCAGCTTACAATGCTGATGGCGCTGCGTTTGGGTTTTAAGTCCTTGTAAATTGTTGGCTGAAGGGTTGATGGGGGTGTGGGTGGGAGAAAAAGGGTGAGGGGATGGTGGTGGGGGTGGGAGTGGGAGTGGGGGAAGTTTCACAAGCTTGAGATCCTAAATTGGACGATAGGACGGTGCGATGATCTTGATTGCAACAAAGGGAGAATGTAGAAAGGATGAAGAGGGTGCAGATGGGAGATTTTAAAATTAAGAAACTAAGTCTCACATATGGAAAAGAATAAGCGATCCCCCAGTGGCATTCCCCCACCACCTCACCTCCCCCATCCGCTTTGTAACTTCCTCCAGCCATACATCCCTCTGAGATTGCTGTGTTTGTCTCATTCTGGTCTCTTACCCGTCTCCCACTTTTTTCACCTCATCTTGGTGACCAACCCTTCACCTGCCTGGGTCCTAAGCTCTGAAATTCCCTGCTTAAATCTCTCCTTCTCTCTACTCTTCACTCCTCTTTTAAAACAGCCCTCAGGACCTACCTCTTTAACTAAACCTCCTCAGAACTCCTGCTTTGGCTCAGTGTCAGATTTTGTTTGATTATGTCCCTGTTTAGTTGTAGGAGACAGAGGGTGATACAGAAGGATGCTTTAGTGACTGGAAGCCAGTGTCCAGTGGCGTACCACAGGGATCTGTGCTGGGTCCCCTATTATTTGTCATTTATATAAACGACATAAATGACTATGTGGGGGGTAGGATTAGTAAGTTTGTGGATGACACAAAGATTGGCCGGGTGGTTAATAGTGAGGTTGTGTGTCTTGGGCTACAGGAAGATATAGACAGGATGGTCAAATGGGCAGATAAGTGGCAGATGGAATTTAACCCTGAAAAGTGTGAGGTGATACACTTTGGAAGGAGTAATTTGACAAGGAAGTATTCAATGAACGGCATGACACTAGGAAGTTCTGAGGAACAAAGGGACCTTGGCGTATGTGTCCATAGATCTTTGAAGGCGGAGGGGCATGTTAGTGGGGTGGTGAAAAAGGCATATGGGACACTTGCCTTTATCAATCAAGGCATAGATTACAAAAGTAGGGAGGTCATGTTGGAGTTGTATAGAACCTTGGTGAGGCAACAGCTGGAGTACTGTGTGCAGTTCTGGTCGCCACATTATAGGAAGGATGTGTTTGCACTGGAGGGGGTGCAGAGGAGATTCACCAGGATGTTGCCTGGGATGAAACATTTAAGTTATGAAGAGAGGTTGGGTAGACTTGGGTTGTTTTTGTTGGAGCAGAGAAGACTGAGGGGTGACCTGATCGAGGTGTACAAGATTGTGAAGGGCATGGACAGGGTGGATAGGGAGCAGCTGTTCCCCTTAGTTGAAGGGTCAGTCACGAGGGGACATAACTTCAAGGTGAGGGGCAGGAGGTTTAGGGGAGATGTGAGGAAAAACATTTTTACCCAGAGGGTGGTGACGGTCTGGAATGCGCTGCCTGGGAGGGTGGTGGAGGCGGGTTGCCTCACATCCTTTAAAAAGTACTTGGATGAGCACTTGGCATGTCATAACCTTCAAGGCTATGGGCCAAGTGCTGGTAAATGGGATTAGGTAGGTAGGTCAGGTGTTTCTCACGTGTCGGTGCAGACTCGATGGGCCAAAGGGCCTCTTCTGCACTGTGTGATTCTGTGAAGCACCTTAAGGTGGTTGCCTCCATTAAAAGCACTAGATAAATGCCAGCTGTTATTGGAGATGAAAGGGGATAAATTACAATATAGGGATGTGAAGTGTGGGTTGAAAGTTTACAGCTTGATGGAGGAAGGGAAAACCGGTGAGAGAGAAGAAGCCAGTACTGAGTAAGTAACAAATCCTCTTTCAATTGCACAATCAGCCTTGATTCAGCCACCTTCAATAGATCATCGTGCAGATAATTGGCATTTCATGCCCATCCCTAACTCCCCCAAGAACATGGGGGAGGGTCTTCTTACACCGCTGCAGTCTGTGTATATTTTCAGTCATGGGTTGATACAATCACTTAATGTCTTGCTGTGCCACTTCAAAGGGCTGCACTTTTAATATGACACCCAACATGATGAAGCAGTGTGGTGATGGCATGGCGGGTGAATCGGAGCCTGCCCGCCATCGATATGGCATGTTTCCCGGGATTACATCATTAATGCAGTAGGATTGGGAATACGGTGTGAGAAGCCGCCATTGCAGCCAGCGGGTAAAATGTCGTTTCTCCTGCCTGCGACCGCACTTAGTGCAAATCTGGGACCATTTCACCCTCTAGTTCCCTGTGAAGCACCTGAGGGTGGTTTCCTCCTGTGTGGTGCAGCTGCCCACAGTTCCTGGGGTCACGGGTTCCTAGATATCCCATAACAGCCCCTAAAGCTCTCCCTTCTGAAATACAAATCAACCAGTTGTGTTGTTCTCTCTCTAGCCTCAGGCCCCTTCACAACATTGATCAAGCTGCTTTCAGAGGGGTCAGTTCAATGCCAAATTAACCTGCAAGCTTGATAAGGCAATAAAATTACACAAAGCATTTCTAACTTGCTGGTTAGAGCCCAGTTGGAGTAATTCTGGAGTAATCCATCACACTTTAGGAAGGAAATCAAGGCTTTGGAGGGTGCAGAGGAGATTTATTAGAACGGTATCAGGGTATGACAGACTTCAGTTAATGTGGAGAGACTGGAGAAGCTGGGATTGTTCTCCTTTGAGCATGGAAGGTTAAGAGGAAATTTAATAGAGTTGTTCAAAATTTTGAAGGGTTTTAATGGAATAAAGAAGGAGAAACTGTTTCCAGTGTCAGAAAGATGAGTAACCAGGCACATAGATTTTAGATAATTGGCTAAGCAGTTAGAAGGGAGGTGAGGAGAATTATTTTTTATGCAGCGAGTTGTTGTGATTTGGAAAACGCTGCCTGAAAGGACGATGGAAACAAAATCAATGGCAACTTTCAAACGTAAATTGGACAAATACTTTAAGGGGAGGAAATTTGCAAGACTATGGGGAGGAAGCAGAAGGATGAGACTAATTGGGTAGCTCTTTCAGGGAGCCAGAACAAGCATGATGGGCTGAATGTCCTCTTTGTGTGCTACAAGATTGTATGAAAGAAGAAGGATTTTCATTCATCAGTCTTTAACATGGTGTTAGGAACTAGAGAGTTTAAGTAAGTTATATTTGTATTTATGGGTGTTAGGAGTGAGATCTAACTTTAAGTTTAAGTTTAAAATGTTTTTCTGCATTGGTGTGATAAGAAAGGGGAGAACTCGAGCTTTGGTTTCAGTTTAAAAGATGCCTGCATTCTAATGAGGTTTTATGGCTCTTGAAGGGAAGTTAAAACAAACACAAGGTAGAAAAACTGTGCTGTTGCCTAGCAACAGGGGTCCAGGGAGAGAGGCCCCACAAAGACACAATTAACAGCCAGCCAGCGTGAAGTGCGCACTGAAAAGCTCAGCGCTGCCGGGGTTGGGGGCGGGAGGAGGGCGGGCGATGATGTCAAGGCGGGCGAGCACTGACAGGAAAGCTCCTTGAAGGCACAGAGCTACCTCAGGGAGCTGAAGACCCAAAACCCAGTTAACAAAGTTTTTACAATCAGGAAAAAAAGTCCAAGAATCACAATCAGGCATCTGAACATATCGATTATAAAAATGCTGTCCACAGATTTCTATTATCATTTTAATTAATAACTGAAACTTCATCCCACCCTTGTAAAGGCTAAAGTAAAATGACAGACAATTGCACCGTTAAATATCAGCAGGCACGCTTCCAACGTTTGCGCGTGCCTGACAACTGAAATATCACCCAAGCATGGGGTAACGTCACCTTGCGTGATTTCATGCTCGATTGGGTCAGGCGCACACCCGGCCAATCAGCGTAAAGTTCTGCCCAGAGAAACCAAAAGCAGTTTGAGTTGAGATGGTGATTATTCATTCAGGGGAAGGGAGCAGTTTACGTCTCTCTCTAGCTGGACATACTAGCAGACTGCTGAGGAAAATAAGTCTAAGAATCTTAAAAGAGTTGCTCTAAATTTAAAGTAACAGTGAATGTCAAGTGAGTTCTGGACCTCAAGGGAGATACCAAGTTGTTAGCAATCTACTGGGAGAGGGAACTGCAGGAAGCAAGTTCTAAAGGGAAAAGAGGAAAGGAAGACCTTCTAGTCAAAGGAAAAAGACAGGAATCTGGAAAAGGTCCTGTTAATGGAAGTTTAAGAGTGAGGAGCAGTGGAAGGCTGCAAACTTAAAGGGAAAAAGCTGCAGGATGCAGAGTTAATGCAAAATAGGCTTGTGAGAAGCCAGAAGATCCAAGGAGACAGCCAAAGTTCTGTAACACTTTACTATGGGCATGTGGAGCAGTGGTGTTCTGTTGGCATGGCTGAGTATCTCAGAGATAATGCGTGCAAGGCAAAGCTTGAATGCATGTGGCGATCCAGGGAAGAGGAACATCGGAAGGACAGTTTGAAACCCTGGGGGTGGACCCTTGTGGAAGGTGTATGAGGGAAAGTGTCATTTTGGAGAAGATTCCAAAGCGAATTCTTCGAGAGTGGAGATTAAAAACCTTCATGTAAAAGGTGGAGTTCAGTGAGACTGGTTGGCTCACGGTGTGACAAGCGTCTTGGGGGGAGTTGATGAAGGATCCATGGCATCTGTTTGGGGTGGCATCTGTTACTTGGTTTCAGAGTATAGCATGTATGACCACAGGTCACCTATTGGTTTACATGGACTGTGTACTTACTGTGAACATGAGAGTATAAGATAGCTTTTGTAACTTGTGTTATCCTTACAAATCTGTAGATATCTGTAAAGGTATAGTTGTGGGTGAAGGAGTATTGTAATATAGTTCGTATTTTCTTGTTTAATAAACTTTTTATTCTTTTGTTAAAAGTTCATCAGCTGACTCCTGTGACTCCGTTCAGTAACTACTCTCCATATTTCTAAACAAAAAAGTTAGGATCTATCGAGCTGGATTCCACCCTGGGATCGGGCTTGTCCAGCAGTAACATCAGCTGGGATTGTAACAGTAGCTACAGGCAGTTCTGAGCTTTGGTTCTTGCTGCTTTTCACCAACACTGCCTGGAGATTAGTGAAGTGGGGAGTGTTTTGGGAGAAACTTTACCTGCGTGAAGTTTGATAATGAAATTGTGTATAGGGTTTTTAAAGGGTTTAGCTGAAGTTTGACGTGATCTTTTGCGTTCTTGTGACCTAGGGGGTCTCCAAGCCAGGTAGCAGCTCAATCCAGGCTGAGATATTGCAGTTAACAATAGATAGTTAGATTTACATTGTGTTGGTGCCTGTAGCATTCAATGTGCAGCAATGTCAATTTAAGATGTATGACTTCTCAGGAGCTGTAGCTTCTTAAATCATTTTCTGTACAGATTTAGCCTGAGAGGTAGAAACAAGGCATTAAAATGAAAGGAAAGAGAGACAGCAAGATTTAGATAGATTAATAGATTGGCAAATTGATAAACAAATAGAAAACAGACTTTAGCGGTCATAAATATTTGAATAGAGTGGAGTTCAATGAATACAATTGGCAGGGTGCTAACTTTATGCTTAGATAATGAAATCAAATAATCTTATAGATTGTTTAAATGGATGAGATTACAAATCGCTGACATGTGAAGACTCTTCTCCATAAATAGCTCTTATCAATGTGGACATGATAGCAATGAGTTCCATATTTATATGGACCAATTAATGGCACTCAGTGAATTGGAACTTGAACCCACAACCTTCTCACTGAGACACTAGAGTGCTACCCACTGATCCACAGCTGACACTGCACATGTTGAAAATACTCTAAACCCATCACAGGACAAGTGTCAACAGGGAACTGACAAGAATAGGAATTAATCTGTTTAAATCAAACAAGATAACAAGGTAGCGCAGTGTGTACGTTATTGTGTATGTTATTGCTGTGTTATGTGTGTATGTTATTGCTGTGTTATGTGTGTATGTTATTGCTGTGTTATGTGTGTATGTTATTGCTGTGTTATGTGTGTATGTTATTGCTGTGTTACTATGTGTAACAACAGAGAACAAATAGAACCAAAATCAACAAAAATACAGCAATCCCAGCAGCAAGTGGGTAATGCAGACCAAATCAGCAGACCCACATTGAACCAGCACTACCCAGAACCAGGACTAACCAGAACCAGCACTACCCAGAACCAGGACTAACCAGAACCAGCACTACCCAGAACCAGGACTAACCAGAACCAGCACTAACCAGAACTAGGACTAACAAAATCAGGACTAACCAGAGCAAGGACTAACCAGAACCATTACCAACCAATGCCAGGACTAACTAGAACCAGAACTAACCAGAACCAGCACTAACCAGAACCAGGACTAACAAAATCAGGACTAACCAGAACCAGGACTAACCAGAAACAGGACTAACAAAATCAGGACTAACCAGAGGCAGGACTAACCAGAACCAGGACTAACTAGAAGCAGGACTAACCAGAGGCAAGATTAACCAGAACCAGGACTAACCAGAACCAGGACTAACCAGAACCAGGACTAACCAGAACCAGGTCTAATCAGTACCAGGACTAACTGGAGGCAGGACAGGTTGGAAACAGCGATTTCCGTGTACTGGTTTCCATTTAGTATACGGTATTCGCTGTTCACAATGTAGTCTGCTCTAGGCCAAACACAGACTGGGTGACTGCTTTGCCGAACACTTACATTCAGTCCGCAAGCATGATCCCGAGCGTCCGGTTGTCTGTCAGTTTAATTTTCCACCTTGCTCTCACGCTGACCCCTCTGACCTTGGCCTCCGCTCTGTTCCAATAAAGCTCAATGTAAGCTCAAGGAACCCCGTCTCAGCCCTCAATGAGGAATTTAGGAGCTTTCGATCACATTTCTAACTTTTCCCAGTTCTGGTGGAATGTCACAGGCCTGAAACGTTAACTCTGCTTCTCCTTCCACAGATGCTGCCTGACCTGCTGAATATTTCCAGCATTTTCTGTTTTTGTTTCAGATTTCCAACATCTGCAGTTTTTTGCTTTTGTCCATGTGAACCAGCAGAACCTGACCTGGTAATATGGAGCTTAGAGCCAGCAGTCTACTGACTGGTCAGTCTGACCTCCCACTAACCCACTCACCCACTAACGTTAGAACAGCAGCTGGATTTCAAAGGCCTGTGGGAGAAGCTGCACTAAGTGAGATTGTGTTTGGGTTGTGCCTACGGAAGGCTCCATTCAGTGGTTAATAGACAGTGGGGGTAATAGTATCTTTGTTAATAGACAGTGGGGGTAATAGTATCTTTGTTAATAGACAGTGGGGGTAATAGTATCTTTGTTAATAGACAGTGGGGGTAATAGTATCTTTGTTAATAGACAGTGGGGGTAATAGTATCTTTGTTAATAGACAGTGGGGGTATTAGTATCTTTGTTAATAGACAGTGGGGGTAATAGTATCTTTGTTAATAGACAGTGGGGGTAATAGTATCTTTGTTAATAGACAGTGGGGGTATTAGTATCTTTGTTAATAGACAGTGGGGGTAATAGTATCTTTGTTAATAGACAGTGGGGGTAATAGTATCTTTGTTAATAGACAGTGGGGGTAATAGTATCTTTGTTAATAGACAGTGGGGGTAATAGTATCTTTGTTAATAGACAGTGGGGGTAATAGTATCTTTGTTAATAGACAGTGGGGGTAATAGTATCTTTGTTAATAGACAGTGGGGGTAATAGTATCTTTGTTAATAGACAGTGGGGGTATTAGTATCTTTGTTAATAGACAGTGGGGGTAATAGTATCTTTGTTAATAGACAGTGGGGGTAATAGTATCTTTGTTAATAGACAGTGGGGGTAATAGTATCTTTGTTAATAGACAGTGGGGGTAATAGTATCTTTGTTAATAGACAGTGGGGGTAATAGTATCTTTGTTAATAGACAGTGGGGGTATTAGTATCTTTGTTAATAGACAGTGGGGGTAATAGTATCTTTGTTAATAGACAGTGGGGGTAATAGTATCTTTGTTAATAGACAGTGGGGGTATTAGTATATTTGTTAATAGACAGTGGGGGTAATAGTATCTTTGTTAATAGACAGTGGGGGTAATAGTATCTTTGTTAATAGACAGTGGGGGTAATAGTATTTTTGTTAATAGACAGTGGGGGTAATAGTATCTTTGTTAATAGACAGTGGGGGTAATAGTATCTTTGTTAATAGACAGTGGGGGTAATAGTATCTTTGTTAATAGACAGTGGGGGTAATAGTATCTTTGTTAATAGACAGTGGGGGTAATAGTATCTTTGTTAATAGACAGTGGGGGTAATAGTATCTTTGTTAATAGGCAGTGGGGGTAATAGTATCTTTGTTAATAGACAGTGGGGGTAATAGTATCTTTGTTAATAGACAGTGGGGGTAATAGTATTTTTGTTAATAGGCAGTGGGGGTAATAGTATCTTTGTTAATAGACAGTGGGGGTAATAGTATCTTTGTTAATAGACAGTGGGGGTATTAGTATCTGTGCGATGGTGCAAGGTGAGTGATAATGGATTTGGTATCACTTCGATTACAACATCGCGTAAAGTCAATTTTATGCTCAGTATCTACGGAAAGATGTTGAAACAGGTGGAGTCTGGAACACACCCAGATCAACTCAGAGCCCTCAAAGCCATTTAACAGATATTATTGTCTTATGGGTATTTTGAAGATCAAATTCTGCAATTCTGTCCATTTTTCCCACAGATTCTGTAACTTTTCCTCAAGTGCTGCTGTTTACACGAGTGGGATTCCTGCCATGTTCCCATTTACAAGGGAACAGGATTCCCACAAAATTCCTGTTTATATGGGAATGGGATTCCCGCTGTGCTCCTGTTACACGGGAACAGGATTCCCATAGTGCACCTGTTACATGGGAACGCATTCCCATAGTGCTCCTGTTACACGGGAACAGGATTCCCATAGTGCACCTGTTACATGGGAACGCATTCCCATAGTGCTCCTGTTACATGGGAATGGAATTCCCATAGTGCACCTGTTACACAGGAAAAGGATTCCCATAGTGCACCTGTTACATGGGAATGGGATTCCCATAGTGCTCCTGTTACACGGGAACAGGATTCCCGCTGTGCTCCTGTTACACAGGAACGGGATTCCCGCTATGCTTCTGTTACACGGGAACGGGATTCCCGCTATGCTTCTGTTACACGGGAACGGGATTCCCGCTATGCTTCTGTTACACGGGAACGGGATTCCCGCTGTGCTCCTGTTACACGGGAACAGGATTCCCGATGTGCTCCTGTTACACGGGAACAGGATTCCCGATGTGCTCCTGTTACATGGGAATGGGTTTCCCATAGTGCTCCTGTTACACGGGAACAGGATTCCCGCTGTGCTGCTGTTACATGGGAACGGGATTCCCATAGTGCTCCTATTACAGGGGAACGGCATTCCCGCTCTGCTCCTGTTACACGGGAATGGGATTCCCGATGTGCTCCTGTTACAGGGGAACGGGGTTCCTGCTCTGCTCCTGTTACACGGGAACGGGATTCCCATAGTGCTGCTGTTACATGGGAACAGGATTCCCATAGTGCTCCTGTTACACGGGAACGGGATTCCCATAGTGCTCCTGCTACACGGGAACGGGATTCCCATAGTGCTCCTGTTACACGGGAACGGGATTCCCATAGTGCTCCTGTTACACGGGAACGACATTCCCGCTCTGCTTCTGTTACACGGGAACGGGGATCCCGATGTGCTCCTGTTACATGGGAACGGCATTCCCGCTCTGCTCCTGTTACACAGGAACGGGATTCCCGCTGTGCTCCTGTTACACAGGAACGGGGATCCTGATGTGCTCCTGTTACACGGGAACGGGGTTCCCGCTCTGCTCCTGTTACACGGGAACGGGATTCCCGCTGTGCTCCTGTTACACAGGAACGGGGATCCCGCTCTGCTCCTGTTACACGGGAACGGGATTCCCGCTGTGCTCCTGTTACAGGGGAACGGGGATCCCGATGTGCTCCTGTTACACGGGAACAGGATTCCCGCTGTGCTCCTGTTACACAGGAACGGGGATCCCGATGTGCTCCTGTTACACGGGAACAGGATTCCCGATGTGCTCCTGTTACACAGGAACGGGGATCCCGATGTGCTCCTGTTACACGGGAATGGGGTTCCCGCTCTGCTCCTGCCAAGTTAAAGTGATGGATTGGGAGCAGTACTTTGAGAATCTGAATGAGAGACACTCACTATTGGAGATAAGGTGCTGGACAGCACTCGTGGTGGGGTGGCGGAGACGGGGGTCAATGTTTGGGAGCACAGGAGGAGGAGTTTGAATGTGGGTTTTCGAGTCCTGTGACTGAATCAGTTCTGGGTCACATTCCTCACATATCAAAATCTTAATGAGAGCAGGTATGGAAGCAGCCATACTCCCACAGGCACACTCCACCATTAAACCTTCCACAAGGAAACATTCCCACCCACCAATAGGATCATATCCAGCCCATGAGGAACAGATGCTGGTCTTTGATGAAATCAATAATCTAAAATTCCTGACACTTACAGAAAAGACTACTGAAAATAAAGCTTTTCTCCATGATGAAATTTTATAGCTTGTTCTAATGTTCTTCCTTGGGCACCATAGTACCACACACAGGGCACATACCACACTGGCATCACCGCAAGGGTGAGGCATAACAACAGTTAGAGCTGTAGTTTGGAGAATTCTTCTGCTACACCGTTCCTGCAAATGCACATGCCTGAGACCATTTTACCACCTTCC
Source organism: Cetorhinus maximus (assembly GCF_964194155.1). Taxonomy (NCBI): domain Eukaryota; kingdom Metazoa; phylum Chordata; class Chondrichthyes; order Lamniformes; family Cetorhinidae; genus Cetorhinus; species Cetorhinus maximus. The sequence goes on along the minus strand of NC_135894.1, from coordinate 103,982,537 downwards.
CAAAGTATGGAAGCATTGATAACTTGCATTTATATAGTGTCTTGAACCTAAGAAAACATCCTGAGATGCCTCACAGGAGCATTATCAAACAGGATTTGACATTGAGTCACATTAGGAGATATTAGGCAGGTGACTAAAAGCTTGATTTAAATGTTAAGGAGTGTCTTAAAAGATAAAGTGAGATAAAGAGACTGAGCGGTTTAGGGAGGGAAGCCCAGAGCTTGGGACTCAGGTAGCTGAAGGCACGGCCGCCAATGGTGGAGTGATTAAAATCAGGGTTTCTGAAGAGGCTAGAATTGCAGGCGTGCCGATATCTTGGAGGGTTGTAGGGCTGGAGGTGATTACAGAAATAGGGAGGGATGGAACCGTGGGTGGGTTTTTACGCCCCCTCCCACCCGGCACGATATTACAGTCCCGCCGAACTGAATGGAGATTTAAATGGCTCACCACGTCCGCTGGGGAGAGACAGGCTACAATGGGGCCATAAAATCCTGGCCCGTGGAGAGATCTGAAAATATGGATGAGAATTTTTTAACTAAGATGCTGTTTAAGCATGAACCAATGTAGGTGAGTGAGAAGAGGGGGTGTGCTGAGTTTGGATGCAGGTCATCAGAAATGTGGAAGAGTTGAAGTTTACAGAGGGCAGACGCTGGCAGGCTGGTCAGAGGTGAACCTTCACTTGCTGCCAGCCATTCAGCAGTGTGGATGCCCCAGTCACTGGCTGCACAGATAAAGCTGTAATCAGCCGAGTTAATGCGACAGAGTGACATTAACATTGCTCAAGGCTGCTGAGCTCCTGTTTTTTGCATTTTGATGAGTTTTTCAGGTAAATTGGAAAACTGTGAATGCTGGAAAGTTGTGATTAAGAAAAAAAACCCCAGAAAGTGCAGGGAATGTAACAGCAGGTCTGTCAGTATGTGGAAAAGCTTTCACCAGTACTGCCTTTCTCAATGCTGCACATTCTGACTGCACAGGGCTGCAGCGCACACTGCTTTCACAAGCTGAGATTTCTGGCTATCAACAGAATAACTCTGAACAACTCGAGCAGTGATCACCTTCTCCCTAACCAAAGGCACTCCACTAGATGACAACACCATTTGTATTGGTGTATTTGAGAATAATAATTCTCAGTTCATGAAGAAATTCAACAGTGATTCTGCTGTTGTCCAATTCCAAAAACAGTCAGACAGTTCAGCTAGTCATCAAGATTCATTATAATGGCCAAGTAGCTGATAAAAGTCCAGTAATTTTGTGTATTCCCTCTGACATATTCTCTGCTTTCCTCCCTCAACCTTTGCACTCAGCACCTTCTCATCTTGGTATTTTTACTTTCCAACTCAACTCTTCTTGTTCTCCATCACTCTCTCTCGCTATCTCTCTATCTCTCCATCTTTCTGTCTCTCTGTCTCTCTATCTCTGTCTCTCGATCTCTCTCTCGCTGTGTCTCTCTATCTCACTGTCTCTCTGTCCCTCTCTCTGTCTTTTGCTGTCTCTCTCTTTCTGTCTCTCTGCCTCTGTCTCTTTCTCTGTCTCTCTCTCTCTGTCTCTCTCTCTGTCTCAGTCTCTCTATCTCTCCTCTAAGTTTACCCCTCTCCTAACCTCTATAAACCTCTCCTTTCATATAAACCCTCCTACCCACATATATGGTCACCCATTTAACTTTGGCACAATTTCAAAATTTGTAGATGACACAAAACCTGGAAGTGTTGTGAACTGTGAGGAGGATAGTGATAGGCTTCAAGAGGACCAGACGGGCTGATAAAACGGGTGGACATGTGACAGATGTAATTTAATGCTGAGAAATGTGAAGTGATTCATTTTGGTGGGAAGAATAGAGAGGCAGTACAACATAAAGGGTACAACTCTCAAGGGGGTGCAGGAGGGACCTGGGCGTATATGCATATTCATTACTGAAGGTAGCAGGACAGGTTGAGAAAGTGGTTAATAAAGCATCTGGGCCCTAGGTTTTATAAATAGAGACAGAGGCTGGAATTTTCTGGCCTCGTTGGTGTCAGTGTCATGGTGGGTGTGAGCGAACAATATAGCGGGAAGGCCAAAAATCGGCTTCATGCTGGTGTGAAAGCACAGCAGAATCATCTGGTGGTGTCGGCCACACAGCAGAATATCAATCCCGCTGGAGGCCAGCGTCAACCTGCTTTGCATCCCGCTAACCAGATGCAAAGTGAGGCCCGACCGGAATGGCACCTACCCCCCCACGCCCGAGTTACCATTACACCGGTGGGAAATCACACTGGCCCAGAACACCTCTGGACAAGTGTGACATACAGACATCAGGACTTATTGTTGTCCGAGGAGAAGGAAATGCTGCAGCCCTACAGCTACCGGACCCCGCAGGAATACGTGCTGGGTGGATTCTCATGGCCATGGCTCTGCTGCAAAGCAGCTCTCGGAAGGCGGGAGGTCTACGTTGATGTCTCGGGCCTGCTTCGGAACATCACAGTCTTGGCCATAGGCTGCTCCGGATGATCAGCAAGGCGGGGGGAGAGAGGAAGGTCCAGCTGTGAGTGGGAGAGGAAGGTGTACCGGGTGGGGTGGGAGAGGGAGGTCTAGGTTTGACTGGGAGAGGAAGGTGTACAGGGGTCAGGAAGTGGGGGGAGGTTGGCGGGGAAACAATGGTGTCAGGGGGCTGAGGTTGGGAGGGAGGAGGAGGGAGTACGGGGAAGGAAGGTGTAATGGGGGAGAATGCGGCAAGTGGGGAGGTAAGTGTAAGGGAAGGAGTACGGAGGGGGGAAGGAGTCCAGGGGCAGGAAGGCGTCTGGGGCAGGAGGGAGTAAGGATGGAGGAGGGAGTAAGGATGGAGGAGGGAGTAAGGATGGAGGAGGGAGTAAGGCTGGAGGAGGGAGTAAGGGTGGAGGAGGGAGTAAGGGTGGAGGAGGGAGTAAGGGGGGGATGGCCAGGGGAATGTGCAAGGGAGGGGTCTGTGGAGTCAATGACTGCCTCCTGGGGAGTGAACTGAGGGTGGGTGTGGTAGGAGGGAATGGTGAGTATGAGAGGGGGCAGAGGGAGCCGGTTGGATGGCAGGGTGAGGTAGCAGTAGCAGGGTCAGCGGGGGGGTTAGTGGGGACCTGGAGGCAGACACAGACCTTGGGGAGGAGGAGGTCGGGGAGGTTAATGTGGATGGAGCTGGGATTCTCATGTAGGTAGAGAATGTGCACGTTTACCTGGACATCCTGGAAAGGAAAGGTTTCGGGTTGGTAGCTGACAATGGGGACATGGAAGGTCACGTTACAGGGGTCGACAGTGATGAGGGAAAAGGCATGGATGACTGAAGGAGGGGAAAGGACAGGGGAGTTGAGCAAAAATCTGAATATGACCATCGTTGTCAAAATGGAAAGTGAGCGGAGCCTCGTGTAGGCCGGGAACAGGTGCTGCATGGGAGTGTGGTCAGGGGGTGGGCGGAGATGCAGGTCGGCTCAGATGGACAACTGAAAGAGAACCCCAGCAGGTAGCAGTGAAAATGCTCGGGATATTGGGATGAGTGAGGGAAGAAGGCTTCATGTGCATTGGGAGAGAGTTTGCATGAGGCTCCCAAAGTCTCTGCCACGCACACAATTCTCCCTCCAGAATCACTCGTAGTCCAGCTGCATGCAGCTGAACTGTTTAGTGGGAGGTTGGGGGGGATGCAGTGGGAGGACTTGCAAAGCCTGTCAACGAAGCTGAAAGACAACATCACACATTATTCAGTGAAAGTGAATTTATTTTCAGATTATGAAGTGACAAAATGTGTTCCCTGTGCAAACACTTGTGATCAGAATTTCTTAACTTTTCTAGGCCTACATCTTCTCCTAGGTGCTACCCTGACATCCGCAGCAGGGGTGGTGACAACCTGTACAATGGTTGGCCCTGTTGCCTCTGATGACTTTGGCGTGGGTCCTCTGGAGAGCCAAGGCCTTGAGGGCCCTGGCTTGCTTCGGCTGTCCTCCTGTGGGCCAGCTGCTCTCTCTGCAGGAACTCACCTATGGCGACCGTGATGGAGTGCAGGCTTGTGCGCATCTCCAAGTTCTGCTGGACCAAGGTCTCCATTGCGTCCGCCATCCTTCCCATGGAGACCTCCATATGTGTACATATGGGCAGCACTTCATCAGAGAGCAGGCGGACACACTCCCCTGACTTGTGTGCCACTCTGAGGGCTTCCAACAGCTCTGCGTGATATTCCCCCGCCTTCTGCTGACTGTCCACAATGAGTTGGGAGGCCGAGTCCAGAGGCTCGTCCCCTGACTCGGGCCTCACAGATGCCTCTTCCCCAGCAGACCTCCGAGTGTCGGGGAGCTCGGCTGAATCTGTCTCCTCCTGCTGCGGACACGTGCCCGTGCTGTGACCAGCAGATTGTGAACCCGGGCCTGCTCTAGATCTAGGTCCCACCGAGGTGTGTGTCTCTGCGCTGATGCAGGGTGTGGGTAAGCGCTGTGATGGGTCTTCCAGGCTGCTTATTTCCAGCTCTTCAATGGAGGAGGTGTCCTCTTGGCTGGAGGTGAGGACCTGGATGGAGCTGAGGGACTGGCTGGCCCCTTGGCAGAGCTCCCTGTGAACCAGTCGAGATAATTAGTGCACGGCAGCGGAGTCAAAAGCAGGAGAGAGAGCGCTGACAGTTGCGTTGAGAGGGATGATGTGGTGCAGGATCCTCAGGTGGGTGTTTGCCACCGACCTCACTGTCACCGCAGGCAGGGTCCACACCCTCACCAGTCAGCGCGAGGTCACACTCCTCAAAGTGAGTGAGGGGCCTAATGTGGGCCACTCCACCCCTGGTCCAGAACCTCTCCCTGCTGTTGTGAGCCAGATTCTCCTGCGTGGAAACAGATGGAGAGAGTGTGAGCAGGACACATGGCTCTGTGTGGAATGTTTGTGTGGTGAGCAGAGACATGGATGGGATGAGGACGTGAGCTCCAGAGGATATGAGCCTGATGGAGATGTGAGGGTGTGTGTGAGGGTTACTGGTGTTGTCCCTTGAGGTGTGAGATCCCTGTGGATGTGTGATGGGTTTGTGAGTGTGAGAGTTGTGAGTGATGAGGTGGTTGACTTACCCTGGGGAACGGATGAGATCATTCATCCTCTTCCTGCTCTGGGTGGCTGACCTGCTCTGTGCTCCAGTGGCGCTGACCATCGCTGCCACCGCCTCCCAGGCCAGATTGGTGACTCTGGTGAACCTCCTGAGGCCAGCGCTGGGTAGAGGACATCGCGGAGGCCTTCCACTGGTGCGCCAGAGAGGTGTCACTAAATTTGGGGGCTGCCGTCTTCTTCGCTTTCGGGGCCACCTGTCGCCTGGAGCAGTCCCGGTCTGTAGACACGGAGTCGGCTGCGCTCTGGAGTGAATTAAACATGGCCCCCGGAGCGAGGAAGCGCTGAGGTCACAGCGGGGCAGGTAAATCCGATCGGGCGTGCTTCCCGTGAATGCGTTATTAATGATGTGGGACACGCCGGGAATGAGACGATACGGTGCAAAAATCCCCCATTGCGGCCGGCGGGTAAATCATCCTTTTTCCACCCTTAGAATCCAAACCCAGGGAAATTATGATGAACTTAAATTAAACCTTTGTTTGGGCCTCAACTAGAGCATTGGGTCAAATCTGGGCACCACGCTCTTGAAAGGATGTGAAGGCATTAGAGAGAGTGCAGGAAAGATTCACGAGGATGGTTCCAGGGATGAGGAATTTCAGTTATGAAGATGGATTGGACGAGTTGGGACTGTTTTCCTTGGAGAAGAGAAGGCTGAGAGGAGATTTGATAGAGATATTCAAAATCATGAGGGGTCTGGACAGAATAGATAGGGCGAAACTGTTGCTCTTGGCAGAAAGATCACTGGGACACCCAAATCCCTCTGAATCTCAGAGCTCTGCAACCTCTCATGTGCATTTGCAACTGTGTATAAATGTGTATGTTTATCTATTTAACTTTGCAGGTGTATGTGTGTGTGTACGTTTGTCTGTGTAGTGATTGTAAAACCTTTCATACTGTTATGGGGATTATGTGACTGTACAGACGAAGCAGCTCTAAGTGCAGGTAATCTTAGGGGCAGAGCTTTCTTGCTCTTGGTACAAGCATGTAGCTTCATCAGGAGCTCTGTAAATAAAGTTTACTGTTTCTTACAAGAAACCTGTCCGGCACAACAAGTTTATTACAGTCTGTGCATGTGTATCTGTGTCCATGTGTATATGTGTGTCTGTATATCTGCATGCGTCTACCTTTTTGTGTGTCTTTGTCTGTGTCTGTGTATGTCTGTATTTGTGTCTATGTTTGTTTGTGTGTGTGTCTGTATGTCTGTGTTTGTGCCTGTATGTTTTTGTGTGTCTGGGTGTGTGTGTGTCTTTGGCTGTGTGTGTCTGTGTTTGTGTCTCTGTGTCTGTATGTTTTGCGTGCCTGTGTATGTGTCTGCAAATGTGAGAGTGTGTGTGTGTGTGTCTGTGTGCATATGTATGTGTGTCTATGTTTGTCTGTGCATGTTGTATGTCTATGTATCTGTGTGTGTGCCTGTGTGTTTTTGTGCGTGTACGTCTGTGTGTGTGTGGACACTGGTTACCAAGGCCAAATATAGTAAGGCATTTTACTCGAGGTAAGTATTGCTGTGGAAGTATTGTTTAGCAGGAAGTGAGAGAGGAGTACAGCATCACAAACTCTGCAGGGAGTAAATAAGGATCATTTATTTTGTTTTTAAGGCACAGTTTGAGTGACAGTTAAATCTAACGTGTCAGAAAGTGTCTCTTGCAGCTGCTGCTGTGAGCCCAAAGCAATCAGTTTGCAGACTCTCCTTGAGTTCTGACCTACACTGTTTCACAGATTGGCTTTTTTATAAGTGTTACTTCAGGTGGGTCACTGTGGAACTGCGAGGGTTGCACTTCTCAGTTAGACAGTGATCAGGGGCAGGAACCCTGGCTGGGGGGAGAAACTCTGACAGAATTGCTGCTCCTGATCACAACCTAGAGTCTCTGGCTGTGTGTGTGAGGGCAGGATCGTGCTGTGATGCCTATTGTGGTTGAATAAGCATATATCTTTCATTGTTGAGACTCACACTGGGAGAATGAGCCATCTGGATGGGATTTCTCAGGTCCAGCAGAAACACAATGTGCAGCAGATTTTTTCAGATATTGTAACTCAGGAATATTGCCACCAAATTTGGAAAGTGACCCAGTGACCACCCCACCCCTGCCAAACATGTAGCCTCCTGAGCGAACGACAGAGATCAGGGATCTGGCTGAGTGACTGCTCCTGTCTGAGTTGTGGCGTGAGATTACAGAGGACTGGCAATGTGATCAAGTCTGAGACTAACAAATGCTTATATCAATATCAATAATAAATATTGCTGCTACTTTATTAGTCTTGGTGGAACTGTGTGGATTTGAGCTCCAGTAACTGTGACGTTCAGGGAATTAAAGAAAATGGACGTCTTCAGTTGACCCTTTTCACTCGATTCAAGTCCTTTAGCTCACAGTGTGGGTTGATGTTATTGCTAGATATCAATTTTAATATTTTTATTACCCTCAGGAGAACAAGGAAACAACATATCTTTCATAACCCAGAGAGTTTTTTTTTAAAGCACTGAATTAAACTTTCTGCTTCCCATTACATTGACAATCTCTCTTATTAAATGGAAACTGAATTCAACAAAACACAATTTGCAGCACATCAGTTACCGTGACACCAGTCTATCGGGTACTCTGGTTACCGTGACACCAGTCTATCGGGTGCTCCGGTTACCGTGACACCAGTCTATCGGGTGCTCTGGTTACCATGACACCAGTCTATCGGGTGCTCTGGTTACCGTGACACCAGTCTATCGGGTGCTCCGGTTACCATGACACCAGTCCGTCAGGTGCTCCGGTTACCATGACACCAGTCTATCGGGTGCTCTGGTTACCGTGACACCAGTCCGTCAGGTGCTCCAGTTACCATGATACCAGTCTATTGGGTGCTCCGGTTACCATGACACCAGTCCGTCAGGTGCTCCGGTTACCATGACACCAGTCCATCAGGTGCTCCGGTTACCATGACACCAGTCCGTCAGGTGCTCCGGTTACCATGACACCAGTCCGTCAGGTGCTCCGGTTACCATGACACCAGTCTATCGGGTGCTCCGGTTACCATGACACCAGTCCGTCAGGTGCTCCGGTTACCATGACACCAGTCCGTCAGGTGCTCCGGTTACCATTACACCAGTCCGTCAGATGCTCCGGTTACCGTGACACCAGTCTATCGGGTGCTCCGGTTACCATGACACCAGTCCGTCAGGTGCTCCGGTTACCATGACACCAGTCCGTCAGGTGCTCCGGTTACCATGACACCAGTCCGTCAGGTGCTCCGGTTACCATGACACCAGTCTATCGGGTGCTCCAGTTACCATGACACCAGTCCGTCAGGTGCTCCGGTTACCACGACACCAGTCCGTCAGGTGCTCCGGTTACCATGACACCAGTCCGTCAGGTGCTCCGGTTACCGTGACACCAGTCTATCGGGTGCTCCGGTTACCATGACACCAGTCCGTCAGGTGCTCCAGTTACCATGACACCAGTCTATCGGGTGCTCTGGTTACCGCGACACCAGTCCGTCAGGTGCTCCAGTTACCATGACACCAGTCTATCGGGTGCTCCGGTTACCATGACACCAGTCTATCGGGTGCTCCGGTTACCATGACACCAGTCCGTCAGGTGCTCCGGTTACCATGACACCAGTCCGTCAGGTGCTCCGGTTACCATGACACCAGTCCGTCAGGTGCTCCGGTTACCATGACACCAGTCTATCGGGTGCTCCGGTTACCATGACACCAGTCCATCAGGTGCTCCGGTTACCATGACACCAGTCCGTCAGGTGCTCCGGTTACCATGACACCAGTCTATCGGGTGCTCCGGTTACCATGACACCAGTCCGTCAGATGCTCCGGTTACCATGACACCAGCCCATCAGGTTCTCCGGTTACCGTGACACCTGGGCACCAGCAGAGGTATACCTTTCAGTTCTGTCCACCTGTGAGGACAGTGATGACTGCATAAGTAAAACAGAGACAGAGGCAGGGGGTGGGATTTTTCGGCCCTGCCCATCACCAGGATCGTCTGGTCCAGCCGAAAGTCAATGGACTTTTGGCTGGGCCGCCGAATCTCCCACAACGGGTCTGGAAAATCCTGGCCAGAATCTCCAATAACTCAATGAAGGAACGCTACTGACATTACTCAGGAGGTGTTGACAATTTTGGTGGATCCACTCCTGTTACTCACAGTGACAGTGTTAGTTCCCAGGGCAACTGAGAAAAATATAAATGCTGAAACACACAACCACTTACTATGTTAACTGAGTGGGTGAGAATCCAGTCTAGCTAATATTGGGTTCATATGCAATGTGTTGGAACTCCACTGCTGGTATAACCAGGGTGAAACTGGGCCTTAGCTGTCATGGAGAATGGGCAATAGTGAATCAGTCACTCATTTCACTCTCTACACCCTCAAGTCTTCCATTCCACAAAAGTCAACTGAATGCAGATTGGAAGCAAAATACTACGGATACTATAAATCTGAAATAAAAACAGAAAATGCTGGAAAAACTCAGCAGGTCTGGCAGCATCTGTGGAGAGTTCTGAAGAAGAGTCATATTGTACTTGAAACCTTAGCTCTGTTTCTCTCTCCACAGATACTGCCAGACCTGCTGAGTTTTTCCAGCACTTACTGTTTTAATAATGAATAGCGAATGGGTTATGTAATGATACATATGGGTCAATTCACTATCACCCTTTTACCACTACTGCTCAGACCATTTCTACTCCCATTGGCTCAAATGCCAATGATTTCCATTTAAAGAATGCCGACCTTTGCCTGTCTGTCCAGGTTAAGGTAAGATTTAGAGGTCCTACTCTTACCGGCACAGCAAGCAAGTAGTAACTCCTGCTTCACCCAGCATACTTACTGGCAACGAGAGAGCCATGTTGGCACAGGTCTGCATGAATTCCTCTTACAAATGGAAAACCAGGAAAACTATGTGACACAGTTCAATATTTCACCACGGTACTTGTACAAGCTCACCTCGAATCTCCTTATCGCCTTTGAACCATCGGATATTAGCAGCTGGTTTACTACCAATCGTGGTGCAAGTCAGTTCCACCAAGTCCCCTTCATTGACTGGTCCTTTGAAACCACTTATTACAGGGGTCTGAGGGACACCTGGAAGAGAATCAAACAGTCCAGTTACACTCTCATACAGCTATTATCATCCCTGCGTGTTACTAACAGAATAAAATTCGCTGGCTGAAAGGGCAGTGGAAACAGATTCAATAATATCTTTCAAATGGGAGTTGGGTAAAGATTTCAAGGACAAAAGTTTGCAAGACTATGGGGAATGAGCCAGGGGGGTGGGGCTAATTGGATGGTTCTTTAAAAGAATTGGCACCGGCACGATGGGCTGAATGGCATTAATGATGCCATTAATTCAGCAGACTTGACGAAATTGGTTTGATTTGCAGCCAATTAATTGGAAACCTGTTGACTGTAATTACAGCCTTCGGGCCCTGTGTTTATATGTTCAAATATTCAACTGGAAGTTTTAAAGCTGTATTGTTGGCTGGTTTAATTTTTAAAATCTTGTGCATGAGTGAGAATTGTTGGACACTTGCTTTGCCTCAAAGCTGCTGTCACCTTTAATTAACTTCGCAAGAGTAGACAAAAGGAAGAGAAAAGTGAAAGAGCATCATTTGAGCACTGAATGCTCTGATAACCGAAAGCCAGAGATTCAGAATGTTTAAGAGGTCTGGACAAACTATTGCCAGCTTTAGCCAGAATTCTACAGCACAACCTCTTGAGAATTCCCCTCACAGGAAAACTACGTGACACAGTACAACATTTTGCTGCTGTACAAGCTTCTGTCCTTCAATCCCCAGTCATAACCCACAAATTGTTCCGAAAATGCACACCCCCCCAAAAAGAGACCACACACCTGACTCCTGAACCCAAACACCTTCCCAACCCATGACATCTACAACAAGGGCAGCAGACATATGGGAACGCCACCACCTGGAAGGTCCCCTCCAAGCCACTCACCATCCTGACTTGGAAATATATCGCCGTTCCTTCACTGTCGCTGGGTCAAAATCCTGGAACTCCCTTCCTAACAGCACTGTGGGTGTACCTACACCACATGGACTGCAGCGGTTCAAGAAAGCAGCTCACCACCACCTTCTCAAGGGCAACTAGGGATGGGCAATAAATGGAGGAATAAATTTTTAAAAAGCTTCCTCCGATCTCGTTTGCTCAACATTACGACCAAATTTTAAGGGGGTCCCCGGTGCCAGAAAACAAAGTCATTCTTCTGATATTTTAATTGGAATTGTTGTAGCATTTTTTTAAAAAGTTATCCTCACTGAGATGCACTGTGTGTTTTCTGTTCCTTTTAATGTATTTTTAGGGCATAAATGTGTCACATTAAAAATGGAAAAGCTTTCCTGATTGCAGACTCTTAGTCACACTGTGCCTGATGGACCAGACTGATGGTGAAATGAGCTGAAACATTAACTTTTCATTGTTAAAGCAGAAATATTCTGGTCTGGGTTCAGAGTTCTGTTTAACTCCGATTCTTTACACTGATTTACCTCCATCTTGAGCTCCTGTGCATTTAAACAAGGTAGGGAGGATACCTGGGCAGAACGTGACATTGGAAAATGGATGCAATTTCAGATGCAGCTTCTGATCTCCGCTCAGAGAGGGAAGTCCAGGCCTCAATGCATCGAATGTAACTGGGACTGGGCAATAAATCCTGCCTTGTCAATGTCACTAACGTCACAAAAACAAAGCATTAAAACATAACAGCGAAAGAAAAGTGGAATTTATATCACAATAACATCATTGTGTATTTATATACCACCTTAAAGTTAATAAAACAACCCAAGGTATTTTACAGGAAAACAAAATACGATATGTGTCTAAAGCGAGGTCTAGAGGTGGAGAGGTGGAGGGACGAAATTCCCAGGCAGCTGAAAGCACGGCCACCAATGGATCTCGAATGGTTATGTGGAGGGAGGAGGTTACGGAGAGGATAAAAGCACTTCAGAGACTGAAGAACCTTTTGAAGTGGAATCACTGTTGTAATGTAGGAAATCCATCATCAGGTCAGAATGTTCGCTGATGATTGCACAATGTTCAGCGCCATTCAGGACTCCTCAGATACTGAAGCAGCCCATGTCTAAATGCAGCAAGACCTGGACAACATCCAAGCTTGGGTTGATAAGTGGCAAGTAACATTCATGTTCCAGGTACATGACAGCAGGTCACAGCCTCGAATTACTTACGGGCACATTGAAGTTTTAAGTAAGACATGTGTTTTTTTAAAAAAGGACATACAAGCAAAATCTGGCCGTGATTGTAAAGACTTGCTGGAATGTCACACCCAAAAAGGTGTCAAGGCCTACTTCAGACAGAGACACTTCAAAGGAAGGGATGCAATGCAAAAACTGAACTGTAATCTCCTGTGGGTGTGGGGATAATGGAGACTGATTACCATCTTAGCAGGAACCATCTCCTGTGAGTTATATCCCAGGCTGTGGACATGAATTGGAGTTGAAAGAAAGGCATGTTTGTTTTTCCCTTCCAGGACTACACAAGAAAAAGGGTTAAAAGCTGACTGCAACCCTGGTCTCTGTGTGCTATATTTGGTGTTCCAGGCCTGGTGTTTGAGGATGTGCTGTGAAGGTCATAGCTGAAGAACATCAGCGAGGTATCCCTGCACTTGCAGGTAAAAACCCTCTCTCTCTGATTGCTGGATGGAAGTCACCAGTCAGCAAAGGCACAGGCAAAAAGGAAACAGGACAACTCCTTTCAGTTACCCTGCAGAACCAAGACTCTCCAAACCCAAATGCTCAACTCCCAAAGCAATCATCTATTTACCATCCATTCCTCACAGACAAACCAAAAACAGATTCATATATCTTTTTCATTTTAGATTCAATTCAATTCTCATTTCTAATCTGTGTGTATGTGTGTTGCATTTTTATTACTTTTTCTTACATTTAGAACCAATAAACTCACTCTAACTGATGAAAGCCTGATTAAATTAGCTCCTTCTAAAACATTAGTACACTTAGACTGGGAAAAGGGATCCGCGAGGGATGGGATCCTTTTTAAATTAACCTTGTTGTGACCAGCTGAGGGGATTGAATAAAGAAGGGGAACCAGTTTATCCCTCCTCATCTGGAAGCACAACAATTTGGGGGAACCTCACCCGGGGACCGGTTGTAACACAGGCAATGACCAACTCCAACAAGAGAGAATCCAACCATCGCCCCTTGACACTCAATGGCATTACCATCGCTGAATCCCCCACTATCAACATCCTGGGGGTTACCATTGACAGAAACTGATCTGTTCCAGTCATGGATGAGGTTTCTTAAAAAATGTAAAGGCCACTTGGCCTTTTCGCCTGCCCGCCAACCGTTAGGTTGGACGGGCTGGGTAAATTTGAATTTAATTAGCTTCTTAATAGCCTTATTAGGCCTTTTAATTGTCAGCGGGTGTGCAGTCGACTCTGGCATGCGCCCGCCAAACAAAATACCGTGAGACTGTGCGATGACGATGGGACGCTGCCCCACGTCATTTTATGCTCGGGCGTGCCAGGCGCGCGCCCGCACTAATATTGTGTCCCAAGTTTGACAAACCTACTGGAGTTTTCTGAGGGCATAACTAGCAGAATAGAGAAGGGAGAACCAATGGATGTGGTGTATTTAGATCTTCAGAAAGCTTTAGATAAAGTTCCACATAAGAGGTTAATGTGCAAAAGTAAAGCACATGGGATGGGGGTAATATATTGGCATGGATTGAGAATTGGTTATCAGACAGGAAACAGAGAGTAGGAATAAATGGGTCTTTTTCAGAGTGGCAGGCAGTGACTAGTGGGGTCCCACAGGGATCAGTGTTTAGACCCCAGATATTCACAATATGTATTAATGATTTGGATGAGGGAACCAAATGTAATATTTCTAAGTTGGCTGATGACACAAAACTAGGTGGGAATGTGAGTAATGAGGAGGATGTTAAGAAGCTTCAAGGCAATTTAGACAAGTTGAATGAGTGGGCAAATACATGGCAGATGCAGCAAAATGTGGATAAGTATGAAGTTATCCGCTTAGGTAGTAAAAACAAAATGGCAAAGTATTATTTAAATGGTGATAGATTGGGAAATGTTGATGTACAAAGGGTTCTTGTACACCAGTCACTGAAAGCAAGCATGCAGGTGCAGCAAGCAGTTAAAAAGGCAAATGGTATGTTGGCCTTCATTGCGAGAGGACATGAGTACAGGAGCAAGGATGTCTTACTGCAGCTGTACAGGGCCTTGGTGAGACCACACCTGGAGTATTGTGTGCAGTTCTGGTTTCCTTACCTAAGAAAGGAAATACTTGCCATAGAGGGAGTGCAGCAAAGGTTCACCAGACTGATTCCTGGGATGGCAGGATTGTTGTATGAGGAGAGATTGGGCCGACGAGGCCTGTATTCACTGGAGTTTAGAACAGTGAGAGGGGATCTCATTGAAAAATATAAAATTCTGACAGGATTGGACAGACTGGATGCAGGGATGATGCTTCCTTTGGCTGAGGTGGTCTTAAACAAGGGGTCACAGTCTCAGGATACCGGGTAGAGCATTTAGGACTGAGATGAGGAGAAACCTCTTCACTCAGAGGGTGGTGAACCTGTGGAATTCTCTACCACAAAGGCCAAGTCACTAAATATATTTAAGAAGCAAATTGATAGATTTCTAGACATGAAAGGTGTCAAGGGCTATGGGGAGAGATCAGGAGTACGGCGTTGAGATAGAGAATCAGCCATGATCATATTAAATGGCGGAGCAGGCTCGAAGGGCCGAATGACCCACTCCTGCTCCTATTATCTATGTTTCTTTGTTTCATATTGCATACTGTATGTTAATAAGCTTTACCTTTCTACTTGACAAGTCTGGTTTTAGAATAAACAATAGTTTTGTTGTTTATTGAAGAAACCTGGGCATTCAGTGGTCATTCTAAGATTAGGTAAAGCACAGGTTTGACTGTATAGCTAGCTGGAAAAAACACTTGTGTGCCGTGGAGTAGTAGAAATAGAGACAGACAGTGTCCTACTCCCATCTCAGTCATAACACCATCCAGGACAAAGCAGCCTGCTTGATTGGCACTCTATCCACCACCTTCAATATTCACTCCCTCCACCACCGACGCATAGTAGCAGCAGTGTGTACCATCTACAAGATGCACTGCAACAACTCAACAAGGGGCCTTAGACAGCACCTTCCAAACCCACGGCCACTACCATCTAGAAGGACAAGGGCAGCAGATAGATGAGAACACCACCACCTGGAAGTTCCCCTCCAAGTCACTCACCATCCTGACGTGGAAATATATCGCCGTTCCTTCACTATCGCTGGGTCAAAATCCTGGAACTCCCTCCCTAACAGCACTGTGGGTGTACCTACACCACAGGGACTGCAGCGGTTCAAGAAGGCAGCTCACCACCACCTTCTCAAGGGAAATTAGGATGGGCAATAAATGCTGGCCTCTTCAGTGAAGTGCACATCGCTTGGAAGAATAAATAAAATCAATAACCAATTTGTGCTCAGCAAGTTCCCACAACCAGCAATGCAATAATAATGTTTTTGAAATGTTGGTTGAGACACAACTATTGGCGAAGACACTGGGGAGAACTTAATAGCATTGTGCGACCATTTACGTGCACTTAAGAGGGTACATGGGACCTCGGTTTGATCCAAGACACAACCATTGCATTGGCAGCACTCCCTTTAATCCTGCTCCTCCAATTGTGCAGTGCTACTTCAATATTTCCCCTTCTAACAGTGCAGCACTCCCTCAGTACTGGCCCTCTGACAGTGCAGCACTCCCTCAGTACTGGCCCTCTGACAGTGCAGCACTCCCTCAGTACTGACCCTCTGACAGTGCAGCACTCCCTCAGTACTGACCCTCTGATAGTGCTGCACTCCCTCAGTACTGGCCCTCTGACAGTGCAGCACACCCTCAGTACTGACCCTCTGACAGTGCAGCACTCCCTCAGTACTGACCCCCTGACAGTGCAGCACTCCCTCAGTAATGACCCTCTGACAGTGCAGCACTCCCTCAGTACTGACCCTCTGACAGTGCAGCACTACCTCAGTACTGACCCTCTGACAGTGCAGCATTCCCTCAGTACTGACCCTCTGACAGTGCAGCATTCCCTCAGTACTGACCCACTGACGGTGCAGCATTCCCTGAATACTGACCCTCCAACAGTGCAGCACTCCCTCTGTACTGACCCTCTGAGCAGTGCAGCACTCCCTCAGTACTGACCCTCTGATAGTGCAGCATTCCCTCAGTACTGACCCTCCAACAGTGCAGCACTCCCTCTGTACTGACCCTCTGGCAGTGCAGCACTCCTTCAGTACTGACCCTCTGACAGTGCAGCACTCCCTCTGTACAAACCCTCTGACAGTGCAGCACTCCCTCAGTACTGACCCTCTGACAGTGCAGCACTCCCTCAGTACTGACCTTCTGACAATGCAGCACTCCCTCAGTGCTGATCCTCTGACAGTGCAGCACTCCCTCAGTGCTGTTCCTCTGACAGTGCAGCACTCCCTCAGTACGGACCCTCTGACAGTGCAGGATTCCCTCAGTACTGACCCTCTGACAGTGCAGCATTCCCTCAGTACTGACCCTCTGACAGTGCAGCATTCCCTGAATACTGACCATCCAACAGTGCAGCACTCCCTCAGTACTGACCCTCTGACAGTGCAGCACTCCCTCAGTACTGACCCTCTGACAGTGCAGCACTCCCTCAGTACTGACCCTCTGACAGTGCAGCACTCCCTCAGTACTGACCTTCTGACAATGCAGGACTCCCTCAGTGCTGATACTCTGACAGTGCAGCACTCCCTCAGTGCTGTTCCTCTGACAGTGCAGCACTCCCTCAGTACTGACCCTCTGACAGTGCAGCATTCCCTGAATATTGACCGTCCAACAGTGCAGCACTCCCTCTGTACTGACCTTCTGGCAGTGCAGCACTCCCTCAGACTGACCCTCTGACAGTGCAGCACACCCTCAGTACTGACCCTCAGACAGTACAGCATTCCCTCAGTACTGACCCTCTGACAGTGCAGCATTCTCTGAATACTGACCCTCCGACAGTGCAGCACTCCCTCTGTACTGACCCTCTGACAGTGCAGCACTCCCTCAGTACTGACCCTCTGACAGTGCAGCACTCCCTCAGTACTGACACTCTGACAGTGCAGCACTCCCTCAGTACTGACCCTCTGACAGTGCAGCACTCCCTCAGTACTGACCCTCTGACAGTGCAGCATTCCCCCAGTACTGACCCTCTGACATTGCAGCATTCTCTGGATACTGACGCTCTGACACTGCACCACTCCCTCAGTACTGACCCTCTGACAGTGCAGCACTCCCTCAGTACTGACCCTCTGACAGTGCAGCACTCCCTCAGTACTGACCCTCTGACAGTGCAGCACTCCCTCAGTACTGACCCTCTGACAGTGCAGCACTCCCTCAGTACTGACCCTCTGACAGTGCAGCACTCTCTCAGTACTAACCCTCTGACAGTGCAGCACTCCCTCAGTACTGACCCTCTGACAGTGCAGCACTCCCTCAGTGCTGTTCCTCTGACAGTGCAGCACTCCCTCAGTACTGACCCTCTGACAGTGCAGCATTCCCTCAGTACTGACCCTCTGACAGTGCAGCATTCCCTCAGTACTGAACCTCTGACAGTGCAGCATTCCCTGAATACTGACCGTCCAACAGTGCAGCACTCCCTCTGCACTGACCCTCTGGCAGTGCAGCACTCCCTCTGTACTGACCCTCTGACAGTGCAGCACTCCCTCTGTACTGACCCTCTGACAGTGCAGCACTCCCTCAGTACTGACCCTCTGACAGTGCAGCACTCCCTCAGTACTGACCTTCTGACAATGCAGCACTCCCTCAGTGCTGATCCTCTGACAGTGCAGCACTCCCTCAGTACTGACCCTCTGACAGTGCAGCATTCCCTCAGTACTGACCCTCTGACAATGCAGCATTCCCTCAGTACTGACCCTCCAACAGTGCAGCACTCCCTCTGTACTGACCCTCTGGCAGTGCAGCACTGCCTCAGTACTGACCCTCTGACAGTGCAGCACTCCCTCAGTACTGACCCTCTGACAGTGCAGCATTCCCTGAATACTGACCCTCCAACAGTGCAGCACTCCCTCTGTACTGACCCTCTGGCAGTGCAGCACTCCCTCAGTACTGACCCTCTGACAGTGCAGCACTCCCTCAGTACTGACCCTCTGACAGTGCAGCACTCCCTCAGTACTGACCTTCTGACAATGCAGCACTCCCTCAGTGCGGATCCTCTGACAGTGCAGCACTCCCTCAGTGCTGTTCCTCTGACAATGCAGCACTCCCTCAGTACTGACCCTCTGACAGTGCAGCATTCCATCAGTACTGACCCTCTGACAGTGCAGCATTCCCTCAGTACTGACCCTCTGACAGTGCAGCATTCCCTCAATACTGACCGTCCAACAGTGCAGCACTCCCTGAGTACTGACCCTCTGACAGTGCAGTACTCCCTCAGTACTGACCCTCTGACAGTGCAGCACTCCGTCAGCACTGACCCTCTGACAGTGCAGCACTCTCTCAGTACTGACCCTCTGACAGTGCAGCACTCCCTCAGTACTGACCCTCTAACAGTGCAGCACTCCCTCAGTACTGACCCTCTGACAGTGCAGCACTCTCTCAGCAGTGACCCTCTGACAGTGCAGCACTCTCTCAGTACTAACCCTCTGACAGTGCAGCACTCCCTCAGTACTGACCCTCTGACAGTGCAGCACTCCCTCAGTGCTGTTCCTCTGACAGTGCAGCACTCCCTCAGTACTGACCCTCTGACAGTGCAGCATTCCCTCAGTACTGACCCTCTGACAGTGCAGCATTCCCCGAATACTGACCGTCCAACAGTGCAGCACTCCCTCTGTACTGACCCTCTGGCAGTGTAGCACTCCCTCAGTACAGACCCTCTGACAGTGCAGCACTCCCTCAGTACTGACCCTCTGACAGTGCAGCATTCCCTCAGTACTGACCCTCTGACAGTGCAGCATTCTCTGAATACTGACCCTCCGACAGTGCAGCACTCCCTCTGTACTGACCCTCTGACTGTGCAGCACTCCCTCAGTACTGACCCTCTGACAGTGCAGCACTCCCTCAGTACTGACCCTCTGACAGTGCAGCACTCCCTCTGTACTGACCCTCTGACAGTGCAGCACACCCTCAGTACTCACCCTCTGACAGTGCAGCACTCCCTCAGTACTGACCTTCTGACAATGCAGCACTCCCTCAGTGCTGATCCTCTGACAGTGCAGCACTCCCTCAGTACTGACCTTCTGACAATGCAGCACTCCCTCAGTGCTGATCCTCTGACAGTGCAGCACACCCTCAGTGCTGTTCCTCTGACAGTGCAGCACTCCCTCAGTACTGACCCTCTGACAGTGCAGCACTCCCTCAGTACTGACCCTCTGACAGTGCAGCATTCCCTCAGTACTGACCTTCTGACCGTGCAGCATTTCCTGAATACTGACCCTGCAACAGTGCAGCACTCCCTCTGTACTGACCCTCTGGCAGTGCAGCACTCCCTCAGACTGACCCTCTGACAGTGCAGCACTCCCTCAGTACTGACCCACAGACAGTGCAGCATTCCCTCAGTACTGACCCTCTGACAGTGCAGCATTCTCTAAATACTTACCCTCTGACAGTGCAGCACTCCCTCTGTACTGACCCTCTGATAGTGCAGCACTCCCTCAGTACTGACCCTCTGACAGTGCAGCACTCCCTCAGTACTGACCCTCTGACAGTGCAGCACTCCCTCAGTACTGACCCTCTGACAGTGCAGCATTCCCCCAGTACTGACCCTCTGACATTGCAGCATTCTCTGGATACTGACCCTCTGACAGTGCAGCACTCCCTCAGTACTGACCCTCTGACAGTGCAGCACTCCCTCAGTACTGACCCTCTGACAGTGCAGCACTCCCTCAGTACTGACCCTCTGACAGTGCTGCACTCCCTCAGTACTGACCCTCTGACAGTGCAGCACTCCCTCAGTACTGACCCTCTGACAGTGCAGCACTCCCTCAGTACTGACCCTCTGACAGTGCAGCATTCCCTCAGTACTGACACTCTGACAGTGCAGCACTCTCTCAGTACTAACCCTCTGACAGTGCAGCACTCCCTCAGTACTGACCCTCTGACAGTGCAGCACTCCCTCAGTGCTGTTCCTCTGACAGTGCAGCACTCCCTCAGTACTGACCCTCTGGCAGTGCAGCACTCCCTCAGTACTGACCCTCTGACAGTGCAGCACTCCCTCAGTACTGACCCTCTGACAGTGCAGCATTCCCTGAATACTGACCCTCCAACAGTGCAGCACTCCCTCTGTACTGACCCTCTGACAGTGCAGCACTGCCACAGTACTGACCTTCTGACAATGCAGCACTCCCTCAGTGCTGATACTCTGACAGTGCAGCACTCCCTCAGTGCTGTTCCTCTGACAGTGCAGCACTCCCTCAGTACTGACCCTCTGACAGTGCAGCATTCCCTGAATACTGACCCTCCAACAGTGCAGCACTCCCTCTGTACTGACCCTCTGACAGTGCAGCACTCCCTCAGTACTGACCTTCTGACAATGCAGGACTCCCTCAGTGCTGATACTCTGACAGTGCAGCACTCCCTCAGTGCTGTTCCTCTGACAGTGCAGCACTCCCTCAGTACTGACCCTCTGACAGTGCAGCATTCCCTCAGTACTGACCCTCTGACAGTGCAGCACTCCCTCAGTACTGACCCTCTGACAGTGCAGCATTCCCCCAGTACTGACCCTCTGACATTGCAGCATTCTCTGGATACTGAGCCTCTGACAGTGCAGCACTCCCTCAGTACTGACCCTCTGACAGTGCAGCACTCCCTCAGTACTGACCCTCTGACAGTGCAGCACTCCCTCAGTACTGACCCTCTGACAGTGCAGCACTCCCTCAGTACTGACCCTCTGACAGTGCAGCATTCCCTCAGTACTGACCCTCTGACAGTGCAGCACTCTCTCAGTACTAACCCTCTGACAGTGCAGCACTCCCTCAGTACTGACCCTCTGACAGTGCAGCACTCCCTCAGTGCTGTTCCTCTGACAATGCAGCACTCCCTCAGTACTGACCCTCTGACAGTGCAGCATTCCCTCAGTACTGACCCTCTGACAGTGCAGCATTCCCTCAGTACTGACCCTCTGACAGTTTAGCATTCCCTGAATACTGACCGTCCAACAGTGCAGGACTCCCTCTGTACTGACCCTCTGACAGTGCAGCACTCCCTCAGTACTGACCCTCTGACAGTGCAGCACTCCCTCAGTACTGACCTTCTGACAATGCAGCACTCCCTCAGTGCTGATCCTCTGACAGTGCAGCAGTTCCTCAGTGCTGTTCCTCTGACAGTGCAGCACTCCCTCAGTACTGACCCTCTGACAGTGTAGCATTCCCTCAGTACTGACCCTCTGACCGTGCAGCATTCCCTGAGCATTGACCCTCCAACAGTGCAGCACTCCCTCTGTACTGACCCTCTGGCAGTGCAGCATTCCCTGAATACTGACCCTCCAACAGTGCAGCACTCCCTCTGTACTGACCCTCTGGCAGTGCAGCACTCCCTCAGTACTGACCCTCTGACAGTGCAGCATTCCCTCAGTACTGACCCTCTGACAGTGCAGCACTCCCTCAGTACTGACCTTCTGACAATGCAGCACTCCCTCAGTGCGGATCCTCTGACAGTGCAGCACTCCCTCAGTGCTGTTCCTCTGACAATGCAGCACTCCCTCAGTATTGACCCTCTGACAGTGCAGCATTCCCTCAGCACTGACCCTCTGACAGTGCAGCACTCTCTCAGTACTAACCCTCTGACAGTGCAGCACTCCCTCAGTACTGACCCTCTGACAGTGCAGCACTCCCTCAGTGCTGTTCCTCTGACAGTGCAGCACTCCCTCAGTACTGACCCTCTGACAGTGCAGCATTCCCTCAGTACTGACCCTCTGACAGTGCAGCATTCCCTCAGTACTGACCCTCTGACAGTGCAGCATTCCCTGAATACTGACCGCCCAACAGTGCAGCACTCCCTCTGTACTGACCCTCTGGCAGTGCAGCACTCCCTCAGTACTGACCCTCTGACAGTGCAGCACTCCCTCAGTACTGACCCTCTGACAGTGCAGCATTCCCTCACTACTGACCCTCTGACAGTGCAGCACTCCCTCAGTACTGACCCTCTGTCAGTGCAGCACTCCCTCACTACTGACCCTCTAACAGTGCAGCACTCCCTCAGTACTGACCCTGTGACAGTGCTGCACTCCCTCAGTGCTGATCCTCTGACAGTGCAACACTCCCTCAGTGCTGTTCCTCTGACAGTGCAGCACTCCCTCAGTACTGACCCTCTGACAGTGCAGCATTCCCTCAGTACTGACCCTCTGACAGTGCAGCATTCCCTCAGTACTGACCCTCTGACAGTGCAGCATTCCCTGAATACTGACCCTCCAACAGTGCAGCACTCCCTCTGTACTGACCCTCTGGCTGTGCAGCACTCCCTCAGTACTGACCCTCTGACAGTGCAGCACTTCCTCAGTACTGACCCCTGACAGTGCAGCATTCCCTGAATACTGACCCTCCAACAGTGCAGCACTCCCTCTGTACTGACCCTATGGCAGTGCAGCACTCCCTCAGTACTGACCCTCTGACAGTGCAGCATTCCCTCAGTACTGACCCTCTGACAGTGCAGCATTCTCTGAATACCGATCCTCCGACAGTGCAGCACTCCCTCTGTACTGACCCTCTGACAGTGCAGCACTCCCTCAGTACTGACCCTCTGACAGTGCAGCACTCCCTCAGTACTGACCCTCTGACAGTGCAGCACTCCCTCAGTACTGACCCTCTGACAGTGCAGCACTCCCTCAGTACTGACCCTCTGACAGTGCAGCACTCCCTCAGTACTGACCCTCTGACAGTGCAGCACTCCCTCAGTACTGACCCTCTGACAGTGCAGCACTCCCTCAGTACTGACCCTCTGACAGTGCAGCACTCCCTCAGTACTGACCCTCTGACAGTGCAGCACTCCCTCAGTACTGACCCTCTGACAGTGCAGCACTCCCTCAGTACTGACCCTCTGACAGTGCAGCACTCCCTCAGTACTGACCCTCTGACAGTGCATCACTCCCTCAGTACTGACCTTCTGACAATGCAGCACTCCCTCAGTGCTGATCCTCTGACAGTGCAGCACTCCCTCAGTGCTGTTCCTCTGACAGTGCAGCATTCCCCCAGTACTGACCCTCTGACATTGCAGCATTCTCTGGATACTGACCCTCTGACAGTGCAGCACTCCCTCAGTACTGACCCTCTGACAGTGCAGCAATCCCTCAGTACTGACCCTCTGACAGTGCAGCACTCCCTCAGTACTGACCCTCTGACAGTGCAGCACTCCCTCAGTACTGACCCTCTGACAGTGCAGCACTCTCTCAGTACTGACCCTCTGACAGTGCAGCACTCCCTCAGTACTGACCCTCTGACAGTGCAGCACTCCCTCAGTACTGACCCTCTGACTGTGCAGCACTCCCTCAGTACTGACCTTCTGACAATGCAGCACTCCCTCAGTGCTGATCCTCTGACAGTGCAGCAATCCCTCAGTGCTGTTCCTCTGACAGTGCAGCACTCCCTCAGTACTGACCCTCTGATAGTGCAGCATTCCCTCAGTACTGGCCCTCTGACAGTGCAGCATTCCCTCAGTACTGACCCTCTGACAGTGCAGCATTCCCTGAATACTGACCCTCGAACAGTGCAGCACTCCCTCTGTACTGACCCTCTGACAGTGCAGCACTCCCTCAGTACTGACACTCTGACAGTGCAGCACTCCCTCAGTACTGACCTTCTGACAATGCAGCACTCCCTCAGTGCTGATCCTCTGACAGTGCAGCAGTTCCTCAGTGCTGTTCCTCTGACAGTGCAGCACTCCCTCAGTATTGACCCTCTGACAGTGCAGCATTCCCTCAGTACTGACCCTCTGACAGTGCAGCATTCCCTGAGTACTGACCCTCCAACAGTGCAGCACTCCCTCTGTACTGACCCTCTGGCAGTGCAGCACTGCCTCAGTACTGACCCTCTGACAGTGCAGCACTCTCTCAGTACTGACCCTCTGACAGTGCAGCATTCCCTGAATACTGACCCTCCAACAGTGCAGCACTCCCTCTGTACTGACCCTCTGGCAGTGCAGCACTCCCTCAGTACTGACCCTCTGACAGTGCAGCACTCCCTCAGTACTGACCCTCTGACAGTGCAGCACTCCCTCAGTACTGACCTTCTGACAATGCAGCACTCCCTCAGTGCGGATCCTCTGACAGTGCAGCATTCCCTCAGTACTGACCCTCGGACAGTGCAGCATTCCCTCAGTACTGACCCTCTGACAGTGCAGCATTCCCTCAATACTGACCGTCCAACAGTGCAGCACTCCCTCAGTACTGACCCTCTGACAGTGCAGCACTCCCTCAGTACTGACCCTCTGACAGTGCAGCACTCCCTCAGTACTGACCTTCTGACAGTGCAGCACTCCCTCAGTACTGACCCTCTGACAGTGCAGCACTCCCTCAGTACTGACCCTCTGACAGTGCAGCACTCCCTCAGTACTGACCTTCTGACAGTGCAGCACTCCCTCAGTACTGACCTTCTGACAATGCAGCACTCCCTCAGTGCTGTTCCTCTGACAGTGCAGCACTCCCTCAGTACTGACCCTCTGACAGTGCAGCATTCCCTCAGTACTGACCCTCTGACAGTGCAGCATTCCCTCAGTACTGACCCTCTGACAGTGCAGCATTCCCTGAATACTGACCGTCCAACAGTGCAGCACTCCCTCTGTGCTGACCCTCTGGCAGTGCAGCACTCCCTCAGACTGACCCTCTGACAGTGCAGCACTCCCTCAGTACTGACCCTCTGACAGTGCAGCACTCCCTCAGTACTGACCCTCTGACAGTGCAGCATTCTCTGAATACTGACCCTCCGACAGTGCAGCACTCCCTCTGTACTGACCCTCTGACAGTGCAGCACTCACTCAGTACTGACCCTCTGACAGTGCAGCACTCCCTCAGTACTGACCCTCTGACAGTGCAGCACTCCCTCAGTACTGACCCTCTGACAGTGCAGCATTCCCTCAGTACTGACCCTCTGACAGTGCAGCATTCTCTGAATACTGACCCTCCGACTGTGCAGCACTCCCTCAGTACTGACCCTCTGACAGTGCAGCACTCCCTCAGTACTGACCCTCTGACAGTGCAGCACTCCCTCAGTACCGACCCTCTGACAGTGCAGCACTCCCTCAGTACTGACCCTCTGACAGTGCAGCACTCCCTCAGCACTGACCCTCTGACAGTGCAGCACTCTCTCAGTACTAACCCTCTGACAGTGCAGCACTCCCTCAGTACTGACCCTCTGACAGTGCAGCACTCCCTCAGTGCTGTTCCTCTGACAGTGCAGCACTCCCTCAGTACTGACCCTCTGACAGTGCAGCATTCACTCAGTACTGACCCTCTGACAGTGCAGCATTCCCTCAGTACTGACCCTCTGACAGTGCAGCATTCCCTGAATACTGACCGCCCAACAGTGCAGCACTCCCTCTGTACTGACCCTCTGGCAGTGCAGCACTCCCTCTGTACTGACCCTCTGACAGTGCAGCACTCCCTCACTACTGACCCTCTAACAGTGCAGCACTCCCTCAGTACTGACCCTCTGGCAGTGCAGCACTCCCTCACTACTGACCCTCCAACAGTGCAGCACTCCCTCAGTACTGACCCTCTGACAGTGCAGCACTCCCTCAGTGCTGATCCTCTGACAGTGCAGCACTCCCTCAGTGCTGTTCCTCTGACAGTGCAGCACTCCCTCAGTACTGACCCTCTGACAGTGCAGCACTCCCTCAGTACTGACCTTCTGACAATGCAGCACTCCCTCAGTGCTGATCCTCTGACAGTGCAGCACTCCCTCAGTGCTGTTCCTCTGACAGTGCAGCACTCCCTCAGTACTGACCCTCTGACAGTGCAGCACTCCCTCAGTACTGACCCTCTGACAGTGCAGCATTCCCTCAGTACTGACGCTCTGACAGTGCAGCATTCCCTGAATACTGACCCTCCAACAGTGCAGCACTCCCTCTGTACTGACCCTCTGGCAGTGCAGCACTCCCTCAGTACTGACCCTCTGACAGTGCAGCACTCCCTCAGTACTGACCCTCTGACAGTGCAGCATTCCCTGAATACTGACCCTCCAACAGTGCAGCACTCCCTCTGTACTGACCCTCTGGCAGTGCAGCACTCCCTCAGTACTGACCCTCTGACAGTGCAGCACTCCCTCAGTACTGACCCTCTGACAGTGCAGCATTCCCTGAATACTGACCCTCCAACAGTGCAGCACTCCCTCTGTACTGACCCTCTGGCAGTGCAGCATTCCCTCAGTACTGACCCTCTGACAGTGCAGCATTCGCTCAGTACTGACCCTCTGACAGTGCAGCATTCTCTGAATACCGACCCTCCGACAGTGCAGCACTCCCTCTGTACTGACCCTCTGACAGTGCAGCACTCCCTCAGTACTGACCCTCTGACAGTGCAGCACTCCCTCAGTACTGACCCTCTGACAGTGCAGCATTCCCTCACTACTGACCCTCTGACAGTGCAGCACTCCCTCAGTACTGACCCTCTGACAGTGCAGCACTCCCTCAGTACTGACCCTCTGACAGTGCAGCATTCCCTCAGTACTGACCCTCTGATAGTGCAGCATTCTCTGAATACTGACCCTCCGACAGTGCAGCACTCCCTCTGTACTGACCCTCTGACAGTGCAGCACTCCCTCTGTACTGACCCTCTGACAGTGCAGCACTCCCTCAGTACTGACCCTCTGACAGTGCAGCACTCCCTCTGTACTGACCCTCTGACAGTGCAGCACTCCCTCAGTACTGACCCTCTGACAGTGCAGCACTCCCTCAGTGCTGATCCTCTGACAGTGCAGCACTCTCTCAGTACTGACCTTCTGACAATGCAGCACTCCCTCAGTGCTGATCCTCTGACAGTGCAGCACTCCCTCAGTGCTGTTCCTCTGACAGTGCAGCACTCCCTCAGTACTGACCCTCTGACAGTGCAGCATTCCCTGAATACTGACCCTCCAACAGTGCAGCACTCCCTCTGTACTGACCCTCTGGCAGTGCAGCACTCCCTCAGTACTGACCCTCTGACAGTGCAGCACTCCCTCAGTACTGACCCTCTGACAGTGCAGCATTCCCTGAATACTGACCCTCCAACAGTGCAGCACTCCCTCTGTACTGACCCTCTGGCAGTGCAGCACTCCCTCAGTACTGACCCTCTGACAGTGCAGCACTCCCTCAGTACTGACCCTCTGACAGTGCAGCATTCCCTGAATATTGACCCTCCAACAGTGCAGCACTCCCTCTGTACTGACCCTCTGGCAGTGCAGCACTCCCTCAGTACTGACCCTCTGACAGTGCAGCATTCGCTCAGTACTGACCCTCTGACAGTGCAGCATTCTCTGAATACCGACCCTCCGACAGTGCAGCACTCCCTCTGTACAGACCCTCTGACAGTGCAGCACTCCCTCAGTACTGACCCTCTGACAGTGCAGCACTCCCTCAGTACTGACCCTCTGACAGTGCAGCACTCCCTCAGTACTGACCCTCTGACAGTGCAGCACTCTCTCAGTACTGACCCTCTGACAGTGCAGCACTCCCTCAGTACTGACCCTCTGACAGTGCAGCACTCTCTCAGTACTGACCCTCTCACAGTGCAGCACTCCCTCAGTACTGACCCTCTGACAGTGCAGCACTCCCTCAGTACTGACCCTCTGACAGTGCAGCACTCCCTCAGCACTGACCCTCTGACAGTGCAGCATTCCCTCAGTACTGACCCTCTGACAGTGCAGCACTCCCTCAGTACTGACCTTCTGACAATGCAGCACTCCCTCAGTGCTGATCCTCTGACAGTGCAGCACTCCCTCAGTGCTGTTCCTCTGACAGTGCAGCACTCCCTCAGTACTGACCCTCTGATAGTGCAGCATTCCCTCAGTACTGACCCTCTGACAGTGCAGCATTCCCTCAGTACTGACCCTCTGACAGTGCAGCATTCCCTGAATACTGACCCTCCAACAGTGCAGCACTCCCTCTGTACTGACCCTCTGGCAGTGCAGCACTCCCTCAGTACTGACCCTCTGACAGTGCAGCACTCCCTCAGTACTGACCCTCTGACAGTGCAGCACTCCCTCAGTACTGACCCTCTGACAGTGCAGCACTCCCTCTTACTGACCCTCTGACAGTGCAGCACTCCCTCAGTACTGACCCTCTGACAGTGCAGCACTCCCTCAGTACTGACCCTCTGACAGTGCAGCACTCCCTCAGTACTGACCTTCTGACAATGCAGCACTCCCTCAGTGCTGATCCTCTGACAGTGCAGCACTCCCTCAGTGCTGTTCCTCTGACAGTGCAGCACTCCCTCAGTACTGACCCTCTGACAGTGCAGCACTCCCTGAATACTGACATTCCGACAGTGCAGCATCCACTAAGACACTGTCATTTGTGGCTCCCCTAGTCAGAAAGCTCAAAGAGGTACCCTGGGACCAGTTTGGACATCCCATACGAAGATTGCTCCATCTCGCGGTGTGCTCTATCTACATTGTCTCTGCTGTGTTTATTTGCTGTTCTTAGATAGAGGCCCCAATTTAAACGAGCTTTCAAGCTTAAAAGAAATATTCTGTGTGCTTCTGAGAAATTAGATAAACCTAGACTTCTCCGCTCTGCTTGAGTGGATCTATCCTGTGCTGAACTCGACCATCTTCAGGGTATTCCAGAAGTTGACAAGCTTGCAGCTAGTTTCTGTCAAGCCTGAGTAGGTTGCGTTGACGAAGTACTCTGCAATATTAGCTAGATGTTTTCTCTGGCAAACTGAATTTGGATCTTTGAGTGACTGTTGATCGATGTAAAGGTCTGTCCAAGTATACTGACATCTCTAGGAGTTCATCTTCATTTAATAACAGATCAAAGAATAACCTGTTTTCCTGTTCCCTCGTTGGCATGATGCTTAGTTTAGTTTGTCTTTAAAGTGTGTCTTACCATCTCAACATTTCCCATTGTGATTTATATTGCCATCAACGGAATTCTCTCCACTCACAGGTACTCACTGACTTGAACTGGACACTATTAAAATTCACCCTTTATCATCCATCAGATTTGATGCCTGGAGTTGGAGAGATGTGTCTTTCTGTCAACTGTTTTTACAATTTCACTTTTTAAAGAAAATACCTGAGTTTATAGCTGAACTTTCTCAACCCCCTCTACAGCAGAGTTCAGAGGCCAGCAAAAGTGATTTTTCCAAATCAACTGACTCTGCTGACCTGATACCAACACTTTGAGCTTGAGGCCTGGGTTTCACCATCAGTTTAAATCAGCATTCACTAGAGCTTTAGCTGTCTTGTCCAAATCAACTGGGGTGTAGGGAGAAGATGGGAACGGGAACCCCATCTCTTCCTGCTCAGGTGCTGCCTCTGGACATCAGTCAGTCAGCTTTGTTGGGACTGGTGCAGTGTTCACCTTTCCTGACCTAATCAGCGTACTGGTGTTAGTGGTCAGAATCTGGGAGAGGAATGTATGAATGGGAGGAGGCCATTCAGCCCCTTCAATTTGTTCTCTCATTCAATTAGATTATGGCTGACCTGCATCTTACCTCCATTGACATGCCTTGATTCTGTAACCCTTAGTCCCCTGACTGAATAAAAATCTATCAATCTAAGTTTGGAAATTTTCAATTGAGTTCCAGCTTTTTGGGCAGGAGGATGCAGAGGCAGGTTACGGCTCAGAAAGTAACAGCAGCATTGAGGATGTGGAAAGGCAGGTAGACATGTGGAGAGCAGAGGTCCAAGCAGAGGCCACTGGCATCAACCACAAGCTACAGCTCAGACATGCAACAAAACACCCATTCAGCCCACCTTACTGCTCTCTCTTCTTCGGGCAACTCTTTATTTACACTTCACCTTTACACCAAAGTCACTTTATCAGCTGCTTTTACAAAGTCCAAAGATGGCAAATTCTCTCCATTTGTTCATTTGCTGTTCCTTAAAAAATTGTATTGAATCAATCAAGGAGCTGCTGCCCAGCATCTCCCCCATGCTGACTTTCCTTGATGAGCCCATTGTCTTCCTACACGTTCATTATGTTATCCCCATTGTAAACTCGACAATTTCCCAACTCCTGATGTGAGATTAACTGGTGCCTAATTAGATGGCTTCTCCCTTTCACCTTGTCTAAATACAGGATCTGACGGGAGATTAACAAGCAGCGCAGTGCCGGACAGAACTGAAAGTTCAGCTTTTATCTCTCACTGTCCTGTCTCCATAGCTTTTTGCTACTTAAAACAAGATCATTGTGATTTATTGACACAAAAGAATTGTTCTGATATAAATTCATAGGCTTCTGTGCAAAGGATAAGAATTCATTATCTAGCGTTTTTATTCATTCAGTATAGGAATTCCCCCACCTACCTGGTAAGGAAGCACACCCTATTTAATCTGGGTCAGTCCCAAGGCTGATGGAACAGAGGAAACGAGCAAAACTAACCTGTTAAAAACTAATAACAACAACTTGCATTCATAGAGCATCTTTAATGTAACAAACCATCCAAGGCACTTCACAGGGGCATCATGAAGCAAATTTGACATTGGGCCAGGTGACCGAAAGCTTGGTTAGGGAGGTGTGTTTAAGAAGTGTCTTAAAGGAGGAAAACGAGGTAGAGATGTGGAAGGTTTAGGGAGGGAGTTCCAGAGCTTGGGGCCCAGGCAATTGAAGGCACGACTGCCAATGGTGGAGTGATTAAAATCAGGGATGCTCAAGAGGCCAGAATCAGAGGAGTGCAGATATCTCAGAGGACTTGGGACTGGAGGAGATTAGGGAGCGGTGAGACCATAAAGAGATTTGAAAATAAAGACGAGAATTTTAAAAGCAAGGAGTTGCCGATTTGGGATGTGAATGCATTGGTGGTCATCTTCCGAGATTCTATAGACTCTGGAACAGTTCCTACAGATTGGAGGGTAGCTAATGTAACCCCAATATTTAAAAAGGGAGGTAGAGAGAAAACAGGGAATTATAGACCAGTCAGTCTGACGTCGGTAGTGGGGAAAATTCTAGAGTCCATTATAAAAGATTTAATAGCTGAGCACTTGGAAAACAGTGGCAGAATCGGACAGAGTCAGCATGGATTTACGAAAGGGAAATCGTGCTTGACGAATCTACTGGAATTTTTCGAGGATGTAACTAGTAGGGTTGATGAGGGGGAGCCAGTGGATGTGGTTTATTTGGACTTTCAGAAGGCTTTCGACAAAGTCCCACATATGAGTTTAGCGAGTAAAATAAAAGCGCATGGGATTGGGGGTAGTGTATTGAAATGGATAGAAAACTGGTTGGCAGACAGGAAACAAAGAGTAGGAATAAACGGGTCTTTTTCCGAATGGCAGGCAGTGAATATTGGGGTACCGCAGGGATCGGTGCAGGGACCCCAGCTATTCACAATATATATTAATGATTTAGATGAGGGAATTAAATGTAATATCTCCAAATTTGCAGATGACACAAAGCTGGGTGGGAGGGTGAGCTGTGAGGAGGATGCAGAGATGCTTCAGTGTGATTTGGACGAGCTGAGTGAGTGGGCAAATGCATGGCAGATGCAGTATAATGTGGATAAATGTGAGGCTATCCACTTTGGCATCAAAAACAGGAAGGCAGATTATTATCTGAATGGCCATAAATTGAGAGAGGGGAATGTGCAACGAGACCTGGGTGTCCTCATACACCAGTCGCTGAAGGTAAGCATGCAGGTGCAGCAGGTGGTAAAGAAGGCAAATGGTATGTTGGCTTTCATAGCCAGAGGATTCGAGTTCAGGAGCAGGGATGACTTGCTGCAATTATACAGGGCCTTGGTGAGACCACACCTAGAATATTGTGTGCAGTTTTAGTCTCCTTATCTGAGGAAGGACGTTCTTGCTATTGAGGGAGCGCAGCTAAGGTTTACCCGACTGATTCCTGGGATGGCGGGAATGACATATGAGGAGAGATTGAGTCAGTTAGGATTATATTTGCTGGCGTTCAGAAGAATGAGGGGGGATCTCATAGAAACCTATAAAATTCTCACAGGACTAGACAGGGTAGATGCAGGAAGGATGTTCCCAATGGTGGGGGAGTCCAGAACCAGGGGTCACAGTCTGAGGATACGGGGTAGACCATTTAGGACTGAGATGAGGAGAAATTTCTTCACCCAGAGAGTGGTGAGCCTGTGGAATTCGCTACCACAGAAAGTAGTTGAGGTTGAGTAGTTGAGAAGGAGTTAGATATAGCTACTGGGGGCGAAAGTGATCAAAGGGTATGGGGAGAAAGCGGGAGCAGGCTATTGAGTTGAATGATCAGCCATGATCATGATGAATGGCGGAGCAGGCTCGAAGGGCCGAATGGCCTATTCCTGCTCCTAGTTTCTATGTTTCTATGGGACACAATGTAGGTCAGTGAGTACAGGGGATGGTGGGTGAATGGGACTCAGTATGAATGAGGACACCGGGCAGCAGAGTTTTGAATGACTTGCTACTTACATAGTGAGGAAGATGAGAGGCTGGCCAGGAAATGCATCGGAATAGTGAAGTCGAGAATGTAACAAAGGCAAAAAGAGAGACACTGAGAGAGAAAGAAAATGAAAGAGAGATGGAGCTGGAAGAGCATCAGGGAGACATTGGAAGCGGGTGAACAAACACCTGCAAAGCGATTCAGGAGGAAGAGTTGGCTGGGTGTGGGGGTGGATTGAGGCTTGGGGTGGGGAGGGGCAGTGGACTGGGGGCTGGGAGAGCAGCAGGGGCTACAGGGTTGGGAATGTTGGAGACAGGGGTAGATAAGGAAATGGGCTAGACATGGGAACCAGCAATCCCTGCAGCAACATGGCAAGATAGAGCAGCACGGAGAGAGGAACAGACAGGGACGGGGGGAGTGAGAGAGACACTGAGAGAGGAACAGACAGGGATGGGGGGAGTGAGAGAGACACTGAGAGAGGAAACGACAGGGATGGGGGGAGTGAGAGAGACACTGAGAGAGGAACAGACAGGGACGGGGGGAGTGAGAGAGACACGGGGCAGAATCTTGTTGTGTTGGTAATCTTGTCTGACAGTGGGAGGTCCAGTGAGAGAGCTGCATTGCCCCTTTTCGGGAAGGCCTGCTGGACCACATGCCAATCAGGCATTGGCGATGCCAACAGCGGGTCTTGTCCTGGAATCAAGGCCCCAGGTTAGTACTGACACCACGTCCACCAGTCAGAGGTCAGCAGCATCACTGGGGAGGCCATGGCTGCTACTGGAAGCTCACCCACTGGAGTCCCAGGATTGTGGAGGGGCCAGGCCACAGGGACGTAAAGTGGAAGCGGTTTTGATGGGGTGTCACGGGTTGAGGTGGCCAGGGTGGTCGGGAGGAAGGGTAGGGGTGGTGGCTCTCAGCAGGCCCCTGCACCCTTCCCAATGTCCAGCCGTCGATCAGGCATTGACAAGCAGCCCGGACAGAATGACCGGTTGTGCGCACTACATGGCGACACACCAGCTTGTAGCTCGATTTTTAAAATTCATTCAAGGGATGTGGGCATCTCTGGCGAGGCCAGTATTTATTGCCCATCTCTAGTTGCTCTTGTGAAGGTGGTGGTGAGCTGCCTTCTTGAACTGCTGCAGTCCCTGTGATGTAGGCACACCCACAGTGCTGTTAGGGAGGATTAATCTCAGCAGCAATGGGCTGAAGCTCTTAAGTGGTCATTAATTTGCCAATTAATAGCCTGAATTGTTGGCAGGACGGGTAGATGGCAGGAAGGTGGTAGAGTCCCAGCATGCCAACGCCCTGCCCAATTAAATGTCCTTCCCACCTCCAAGCTTGACAGCACCAAGAGCGGAAGTTTCCAGCTGTTGTTATCTCTGTATGAACACCTGGAATAGGTTAACGTTCTGTATGTACTATAGGAACACGGTAGCACTCTGTGAACATTAGTCTTCACTGAGAGCTGGTGAGTGAGGGAGTTTTAAGGGTTAATTTCTAACCAAAGTCTAGTTATTTTTCATTTTTTTCTCATTAATATAGCAATTAACGAAAAATTACTCCTGAAGTTGAGAGTTTATTCCAGCCTAAACAGGGGTATACAAACCCTCTGAGAGCAGCTGCAGCTAGTTAATTAGGTAACTAGCTTAAACTGGTTTTCAGAGCTTGAATCATTTGTTTTTCAGGAAGTATAGAGTGCTCAAGCTGGGGGCTTGGCGAGGGAGGAAGCTTGGCGAGGGAGGAAGCTTGGCGAGGGAGGTGCTCCTTTCTTTTTCTCCCTTTTTCAGCCTCCAGCAGTCAGCTCTTACTTTGGTACAGGGAAAAAAGCTGATTGGTGACTGACTGGTAAGTTATTCTACTTGTTCTAATTGTAATAAATAGTTTTTAAAGTTACGGTATGGCAGTTCAGCTCAGCCAAGTGGAACGTACAACATGTGGTGTGTGGAAAGTCATGATGCACCATGTGTCCTAGATGCACACATCTGAGGGAGGTGTCACTGGCTGCAGAAACTTGAACCCTGGGCTTCAGAATTCGAGCGATGGTTGGAGTCACTCTGGTGCATTGGCAATACAGAGAACTACGTGAAAAGCATATTTAGGGAGGTGGTCACACCGCAGGTTAGGAGCGTGCCGGCAGGGAGTGAATGGATGATCGCCAGGCAGTCTAAGAGAACCAGGCAGGTAGTACAGGAGCCCCCCGAGTCGATCTGGCTTGCTAATCGGTTTTCCATTTTGGATACAGGTGAGGGCAATGATTCCTTAGAGGAGTGCAGCCAGAGCCAAGTCCATGGCACCACGGGTGGCTTAGCTGCACAGGAGGGGAGGAAGAAGAGTGGAGGAGCAATAGTGATAGGGGGTTTGATAATCAGGGGATCAGACAGGTGCTTCTGGGGCTGTAAACGTGACTCCAGGGTGGTGCGTTGCCTCCCTGGTGCCAGGGTCAAGGATGTCACAGAGCGGTTGCAGGACATCCTTCTGGAGGAGGGTGGACAGCCAGAGGTCATGACCTACATTGGTACCAATGACATAGATAGGAAGAGGGATGAGGTCCTGAAAGCAGATTTTAAGGAGTTAGGAAGCAAATTAAAAAGGAGAACCTCAAAAGCAGTAATCTCAGGATTACTCCCAGTGCCACATGCTGGTGAGCATAGGAATAGGAGGATTGAGCAACTGAACACATGGCTAGAGAATTGGTGTAGGAGGGAGGGCATCAGATTTCTGAGGCATAGGTATTGGTTCTGGGGCAGTGGGACCTGTACAAGATGGACAGGTTACACATTAACAGGGCTGGGACTAATGTCCTCGCAGGGAGAATTGCTAGTGCAAGATTGGCAGGGGATGGAAACCTGAGCGGGGAGACACGAGAGAGGGAAACGAAGATAGGAATAAAAGACAGAAAAGTAGAAAGCAAAAGTGGAAGGCAGAGGAAACAAAGGCCAGCAGAAAATAGGGATAGAGTATAAAAAAAGTGTAAATATGTTAGAAGGACAAGTCTAAATTCACTGTATCTGAATAAACGGAGCATTTGCAATAAGGTAATGAATTACCAGCACAAATGAATGTAAACGGGTACGATAGTTCTGTCTTCACAGAGGAAGACACAAATAACTTCCCAGAAATACTAGGGAATCAAGGGTCTAGTGAGGAGGAGGAATTGAAGGAAATTAGTATCACCACAACAACAGTGCTGGAGAAATTAATGGGAATGAAAGCTGATAAATCCCTAGGGCCTGATAATCTACATCCCAGGGTACGAAAGGAGGTGGCTGTGGAAATAGTGGATGTGTTGTTTGTCATCTTCCAAAAATTCTGTAGATTCTGGAACAGTCCTGGCAGATTGGAGGGTGGAAATGTAACCCCACGATTTAAAAAAGGACGGAGGGAGAAAACAGCGAATTACAGAACGGTTAGTCTAACATCAGTGGTAGGGAAAATGCTAGAGTCTATTATAAAGGATGTGATAACAGGACACTTAGAAAATATCAACGGGATTAGACAAAGTGAACATGGATTTATGAAAGTGAAACATGTTTGACAAACCTGCTGGAGTTTTTTGAGGATGTAACTAGCAGAATAGATAAGGGAGAACCAGTGGATGTGGTGTATTTGGATTTTCAGAAAGCTTTTGATAAAGTCCCACATAAGAGGTTAGTGTGTAAAATTAAAACACATGGGATTGGGGGTAATATATTGACGTGGATTGAGAATTGGTTAGCAGACAGGAAACAGAGAGTAGGAATAAATGGGTCTTTTTCAGAGTGGCAGGTGGTGACTAGTGGGGTCCCACAGGGATCAGTGCTTGGGCCCCAGCTATTCACAATATATATCAATGATTTGGATGAGGGAACCAAATGCAATATTTCCAAGTTGGCTGACGACACAAAACTAGATGGGAATGTGAGCGGTGAGGACGGTGTTAAGAGGCTTCAAGGCAATTTAGACAAGTTGAATGTGTGGGAAAATACATGGCAGATGCAGTATAATGTAGATAAGTGTGAAGTTCTCCACTTAGGTAGAAAAAACAGAATGGCAGAGTATTATTTAAATGGTGATAGATTGGGAAATGTTGATGTACAAAGGGACCTGGGTGTCCTTGTACACCAATCACTGAAAGCAAGCATGCAGGTGCTGCAAGCAGTTAAGAAGGCAAATGGTCTGTTGGCCTTCATTGCGAGAGGACATGAGTACAGGAGCAAGGATGTCTTACTGCAGCTGTACAGGGCCTTGGTGAGACCACATCTGGAGTATTGTGTGCAGTTTTGGTCTCCTTACTTAAGAAAGGATATACTTGCCATAGAGGGAGTGCAGCGAAAGTTCACCAGACTGATTCCTGGAATGGCAGGATTATCGTATGAGGAGAGATTGGGCTGTAGGGCTGTATTTACTGGAGTTTAGAAGAGTGAGAGGAGATCTCATTGAAAAATATAAAATTCTGACAGAGTTGGACAGACTGGATGCAGGGGTGATGTTTCCTCTGGCTGAGGGATCTAGAACAAGGGGTCACAGTCTCAGGATACCGGGTAGACCATTTAGGATTGAGATGAGGAGAAACTTCTTCACTCAGAGGGTGGTGAACCTGTGGAATTCTCTACCACAGAAGCTGTGGAGGCCAAGTCACTGAATATATTTAAGAAGGAAATAGATAGATTTCGGGACTCTAAAGGCATCAAGGGGTATGGGGAGAGAGCGGGAGTACGGTGTTGAGATCGAGGATCAGCCATGATCATATTGAACGGCGGAGCAGGCTTGAAGGGCCGAATGACCTACTCCTGCTCCTATTTTCTATGTTTCTGTGTTTCTGTGAGAGGGTTTAAACTAGCTCGGCAGGGTGATGGGAACCTGAGGGGTAGCTCAAATTGGAAGGAAGTGAAGCTGGTAACAGGAAGTAGAAAAATGAGCAGCGTAATTAGAAGGCAGGCGAAGCGAAGGCAAGCTTCAACAAGGCTTAGAATGTGTGATGATGTCAAAAAGACAAAGTTAAGGGCACTCTACTTGAATACACGCCACATTCGCAACAAGGTGGATGATGTAAAGGCACAAATAGTGATAAATGGCTGTGCTCTATTTGCCATTACAGAAATATGGCTATAGAGTGACCAAGACTGGAAACTGATTTTCAGGATATTCGACATTTAGGAAGGACAGGCAAAAAGGAAAAGGAGATAGATTGTTCTGATAATAAGGGATGGGATCATTACATTAGTAAAGGAGGGTCTCAGATCTGAAGAACAATATGTGGAATCTGTTCGGGTGGAGCTAAGAAATAGCAAGGGGCAGCAAACACTGGTATGAGTTTTTTTATAGGCCACCAAACAGTTGTGGTAGTGTGGGGCATGGTATTAATCAGGAGATTAGAGAAGCATGTAGCATTGATAATACAGTAATCATGGGTGACTTCAATCTGCATATAGACTGGGTAAATCTAATCAGCACTAATGCTGTGGAAGACGAGTTTCTGGAGTGTTAGGGATGGTTTTCTACAGCAGTATGTTGAGGAAACAATCAGAAAACAGGCTGTTTTAGATCTAGTATTATCTAACTAGAAATGGCTAATTAATAACCTTGCTATTAATCCTTTAGAGATGAGTGACCATAATACGATAGAATTTTACATTATGTTTGAAAGTGAGGTAGTTCAATCTGAAGCCAGGGTGCTAAATCTGAACAAGGGAAATTATGAAGGTATGAGGGGCATACTGGCTGAGGTGGATTGGGAAAATACATTAAAAGGTATGATAGTACACAGGCAATGGATAATCTTTAACAAATTGTTACATAGATTACAGCAATTATACATTCCTTCAAGGGACAAAAACCCAAAAATGCCAGTCAACCATGGCTAACAAAGGAAGTTAAAGATTGTATAAGATTAATAGAAAAGGCTTATAAAGTTGCCAGAAATCGTGGTAAACCTCAGGGTTTGGAGCATTTTAGAATACAGCAAAGGAGGGCCAAGAAGCTGATAAAGAGAGAGAGAATAGAATATGAATGCAAACTAGCAAAAAGATAAAACTTCTATCGGTACATGACAAGGAAACTTTTGGCTAAAATAAATGGGTGTCTATTACAGGCAGAATTTATAAAGGGAAATAGAGAAATGGCAGAGAAGCTAAATGATTACTTTGTGTCTGTCTTCACAGAGGAGGATACAGGAAATCTCCCAGAATTAGAGATCCAAGGGATTAGGAAGAATGAGGAATTTAAGTAAATTAGTATTAGTAAGAAGGTTGTATTGGAGAAATTAATGGGACTAAAGGTTGATAAATCCCCAGGACCTGATATTTCACACACCAGAGTGTTGAAAGAGGTTGCTATGGAGATAGTGGAGGTACTGGTCATCATCTTCCAAAATTCTATAGATTCTGAAATGGTTCCTTAAGATTGGAAGGTAGCAAATGTCACCCCACTATTTACGAAGGGGGAGAGAAAGAAAACAGGGAACTACAGACCTGTTAGCCTTATATCAATAGTAGAGAAAATGCTAGAATCTATTATAAAGGATGTGATAAATGGATACTTGGATAATCATGATCTGATTGGGCAGAGTCAACATGGATTTATGAATGAGAAATGAACCTGTTGGAGTTTTTTGAAGATGGTACTAACAGAATTAATAAAGGACAGTTGGTGGATGTAGTGTACTTGGATTTTCAGAAGGCTTTTGATAGGGTTCCCCACAGGAGGTTGATTAGCAAAATAAAAGCATATGGGATAGGAGGCAATATACTGACATGGATTAAGGATTGGTTAACAAGCAGAAAACAGAGTATGAATAAACAGGTCATTCTCGTGTTGGCAGACTGTGACTGGTGAGATACCGCAGATCAGTACTTGGGCCCCAGCTGTTCACAATATATATCAATGATTTGGATGTGGGGACCAAATGTAATATTTCCAAGTTCGTGGATGACACAAAGCTAGCTGGGAATATGTGTTGTGAAGAAGATGCAAAACTGCTTCAAGGAGATTTGGACAGACTTAGTGAGTGGTTAAGAACGTGGCATATAAGAACAAAAGAACATAAGAAATATGAGCAGGAGTATATGGAATATAATGTGGAAAAATGTGAGGTTATCCACTTTCTAAGGAGGAACAGATGTGCGGGGTATTTCTTAAATGGTGAGAGATTAGATGCACAAAGGGACCTGGGTGTCCTCGTCAATAAGTCACTGAAGACTAACATGCAGGTGTAGCGAGCAATTAGGAAGGTTAATGGAGTGTTAGCCTTTATCGCGAGAGGATTTGAGTACAGAAGTAGCAAAGTCTTACTTCAAGTGTATAGAACTTTGGTTAGACCACACCTGGAGTAGTGTGTGCAGATTTGGTCCCCTTACCTCAGAAAGGATATTATTGCCACAGAGGGAGTGCACCGAAGGTTCACCAGACTTGTTCCGGGGATGGTGGGACTGTCTTATGAAGAGAGATTTGGGAAACTGGGCCTTTATTCTCTAGAGTTTTGAAGAATGAGAGGCGATCTCATTGAAGCCTACAAAATACTTAAAGGGATAGACAGAGTGGATGCAGGTAAGATGCTGGGGAGTCTAGAACCAGGGAAAACAATTTCAAAATAAGGGGGAAGATACTTAGGGCCGAGATGAGGAGTTTTTTTTTTACTCGGTGGGTTGTGAATCTCTGGAATTTTCTACCCCAGAGGACTGTGGAAGCTCAGTCATTGAGTATGTTTTAAGCAGAGATTGACAGGTTTTTAAATACCAGTGACATAAAGGGATATGGGGATAGTGCGGGGGAAAAGGCATTGAAGTGGATGATCAGCCAGGATCATATTGAATGGCAGAGCAGTCTCGATGGGCTGAATGGCTTGCTCCTGCTCCTATGTTCCGATGATCACCAGGAACAGGTTAACACTCTGTGTGGACACCTGGTTCTGACAGATTCTGCTGTGCTTTTCCAGCTCTCTGTTTGTCTGCCCCCTCTGCAGTAATTTGTTAAATAGTGACTGTGTTTAGTAGTGTATCAGAAATAGGTGTAATTAACAAGATAAATCTGTCTGTATGTTCCACTGAAGTAGTACAATAATTTATTTTTCAAATTGTCACCTTTCAATAAACAGCCCTCTTTCCGTTTGTTTCATTCTTTCTTCCCACAGGATAATTACATTTTCCATATTCCTGTATCAATCGAATGTCACATTTAATTTGTTTTCATTAGATGTGCACTGTCCTCTAATCTAGACTGAAGTAAATTGCATTTACCAGTAGCCAATTCAAGCTTATAATTTACCTAAAGCTGAGCATCAGAAGCTGTTTTTGGATGAATTGTAACTGAAGGTTAAAGGATTCATGTCAGTGAATGATTAAACAGTACATTGGAGTGTAGATGACTAACTTACTGCAGCTTCTCGGCAGTGCTCAACTTTTCAATGACGTTTGTGTTGTGAACTCACAGTCCCATTTTGCCACACCAGATATACAGGCGAATGACTCAGTGAGCCCTCTATACTGGGAACGCCACACAGTGGGGAGTGGGGGATGGGGTTTAAAATAATCTAGTGTTTGGGGATCCCCAGGATCTAACTGGCCAACTGGAGAGGAAGGGCCCTGAGATAGAGAAATAGCATCCTCCCCAGAGAGCAACATGACAATGCCTGCATCATTTTGTTTGCTGTTATCAACTGGATTTAAAGCAATACAGGAAGAAATGGCTTTTGGGCTACTTCAAAACATTTCTTCTACATCTCTAGTTATTTGTAGTAATTATGGTTTCATTTAGTGTGCAATGTACCTTTAAGAATAATACTTGCTAGGAGAGATCACATGATCTGTGGTAACCAATAGGAGAGTAGCTGACTACCTCAGCAGTCAGTGTAGAGATAGAGTTGGAGCTGAAAGCACGCGTGTAGTAACTTAATGTTTCCACCCAAGAAGTGCCTGCGGATCAACTCTATTAGTAGTAGCAACTCGGCCACCCTTACAACAAACTGGCGATGATGATAAAACAGGATTGAACAGAAGAAGTCAAATTAAAAAGAAATTGGCCTTGCCCAATGATTGTAAGTAGCAAGCTCTGTTAGAATTGAAGAAGTAATCCCTTCTCAAAATGCCACAATTTGGGAGAATTGACCCTTTTAAACCAGCCACAGACAATTGGTCTCATTACATTGAACACCTCGCGTTCTTTTTTCAAGCGATCGAGATTACAGGGGAAGAGAAGAGGTGAATGGCCCTTTTGAGTACTCGTGGGAGCAAAACCTACAGTCCGATTCGAAGTTTGACGGCACCCAGTGCCCCAGGTTCGAAGAATTTCGATGAATTTGTGGACCTCGTGAAGGGTCATTTTCAACCCAAGCCCTCAGTCACGGTGCAGAGGTTCAGGTTTGATTTGCGAAATAGAGTCCCAGGTGAGACAATTGCCTGTTATGTGGCAAATTTGAAGCAGCTAATGGAACATTGTGAGTTTGGTATGACTCTAAACGACATGCTTAGAGATCGTTTAGTGTGTGGTGTGAATGAGAAAAGATTATTGTCTGAAGTGAATCTGGATTTAAAGAAGGTGCTGGAGATAGCACTGGCCATGGAAAGCACAGTAAAAGATTCAAAAGCAATACAGGGCGTGCAAAATGGCACCGTCCCCCACATCGGGAGGGAACCCCCAGCCAAAAAGGGCATAAAAATGCAAGACTCTGCCGAGAAGCGGGAAACAGCCCCCACTAGCCAAAGAATAAAGAAAAATAACTTAGCAACAAAATTGAAGAATAATTTTAACGAAGATGGAAATAATCAGTCTTTTAGCAATTGGCAGTTTAAAAAAGTCAAATGCTACTATTGTCACAGAAATGGACATATGATGAGGCAGTGCAAGGAAAGATTCTAACAGGTTTGTAAACACGAGAAGAAACCCAATGAAATCTACAATGTAGAAGAGCCTGAAACAACAAATTAAGACATTTACTCGTTGTTTAATCTGGAAGTTGGAAAGACAAAACCAATATTTGTCACAGTGAAAGTAAATAGCAAACCTGTTAAAATGGAAGTAGACACAGGAGCTTCCATTACAGTAATTGGGGAAGATACCTTAAGATATCTGAGTAATGATGAACGTCAATTAAGTTTAGAACAAACAGCTGCCAAGTTCAAAACATACAACGGTGAAGACTTTCATGGAAAAAGGCATAAGCA
This sequence comes from Cetorhinus maximus, assembly GCF_964194155.1. Classification (NCBI taxonomy): domain Eukaryota; kingdom Metazoa; phylum Chordata; class Chondrichthyes; order Lamniformes; family Cetorhinidae; genus Cetorhinus; species Cetorhinus maximus. Next base: position 103,939,766 of record NC_135894.1, on the reverse strand, counting down.
GAGTAACTGTCCATTATGGAAGCCAATCGGCAAAGCTACCAGTGTTGGTATTGAGAGGCAGAGGACCAAGCCTTCTAGGGTAAAATTGGCCAAGGGAAATAAACCATAATTGGCCACTGAGATTCCAAAAGGAAGCTGGAAGCATTCCTGTTTTGAAAAAGGAGTGTGTAAGGACTCAACAACCTGAAGAAATGCAGGCTGTCTTAAGTCAAAACCTAGAAGAACAGCAGAAGGAACTCAAAGAGACCCTGCATGATGACAGAGTTTGAGACGAGGTCAACAACCTTCACAGGGAAAAAGAAAACCTGTTGAAAGACATTCACATACTACAAGATTTCCTTAAGTCAAAGTTTGTACCTCGGGAAAAGTATGGAGAGAAAGAGAAAGAATTCAGAACCTGTCTGAGCAAACTGAAGAATGAGTTGGCAGAGAAAGCATAACAATGTTCAATTTTCCAGGAGGCAGCAAACAAATACAAAAAAGAGATGGAAGAGCTGAAGAATCAGCTAAATGAAGACAAAGAGGCTTTGGAAGCAAAAGTCGCAAAATTTTCCAAGAAGCAGACAGATAAAGAAATTTTGGGAGACTCAGTCACTGAGCTCAGGCAAGTTGATCTTGCATCTGAGAGAAGTCTGGCCAATAGCGAAGTCAAAAAGAAGGCCGGGATTAAAGTCTGTGCTGGAAAGAAGAGGCACATAGAAAGAAGATACAGAAATACTAATAGGGCCTTAATTCTGGCAGTATACAAATACACTTTCGTACATAGGCCTGGCAATCAAATCGCAAACACTGATGCCCTTAGTCATTTGCCTTTACAAGAAAATGATGAGCACGTCCCAGTTCCACAGGAACTTGGTTTACTGTTAAATTTCTTCGATTCCTTGCCGGTATGTGCTCGACAGAGACTGGACAATTTGGGACCCAGTCCTATCTCAAGTACGAGAACAAGTGCTACAGGGTTGGTCACAGGAGCCTGTATCTAATGAAATGAAACTGTACTTCAACAGAAGACATGAAATAACCAGTCAGGATGACATCTTATTGTGGGGTGCATGAGTGATAGTTCCTCCAAAGGGAAGGGAGCCTCTTTTCATTGAATTACACAGAGCCCATCCAGGAATTTCCCAAATGAAGACCATAGCATGCAGCTATTTATGGTGGCCAGGGACGGATGGCAAAATAGAGAGTTTAGTAAAGCATTGTGTGCAATGTCAGCAACTGCAAAAGTTGCCAGTGACAGCTCCATTACACCCATGGGAGTGGCCAGGTAGACCCCGGATGCAGTTACACATTGACGATGCTGGACCTTTCCTGGGAACAACGTTTCCGCTCGTTGTTGATGTCTATTCAAAATGGTTGGACGTATATGAGGTGAAGTCACCAACATCAGGCGCTACAATTGAGAAACTATGTCAGAGTTTTGCCATTCACGGACTACCAGAAGTAGTTGTTTGTGATAACAGCACGGCATTTACGAGTGTTGAGCTTCAACCATTTATCAGCCTCAGTGGTATCACTCATGTAAAAACTACACCATATCACCCTTCCTGACATGTCTGGTGTTCCTGTATGAGTTGAGGTTACAGAACTACAAGTGCCCATCAAAGCACTTGATGTTTAGGCAACTCCGGAAAAGGAGGTTCATGACAAGGCATCTGAAGTTGCAGAGCTGAGGTACTTCACACATACCAGGAAACCATCTGAAAGACTGAACTTGTAAATCCCTTACCCAGTGTAAATATTATGTTGTCTTAAAAAATATGTACTTGTAAATATAATACTTATAGCCGAGTTAAAGGGGGAGGAATGTAATAATTATGGTTTTAGTTAGTGTAATGTACCTTTAACAATAATACATACTCAGAGAGATCATATGATCTGTAGTACCCAATAGGAGAGTAGCTGGCTACCTCAGCAGTTAGGGTTGAGATAGAAAGCACATGTGTAGTTGCTGCTGAGTATATTGTAAATAAGCTTAATGTTTCCATCCAAGAAGTATCTGCAGATCAACTCTATTATTAATAGTAATAACTCGGCCACCCTTACAACATTATTGTTTCATTCAACTCCAGGATTTAAGCACAAAAATCCAGGCTGACACAACCAGTGCATTAATGAGGGAGTACAGCACTGTTGGAGGCACTGTCTTTCAGGTGAGATTTTAAATCGAGGCCCTGGCTGCCCTCTCAGGTGCATGTAAAAGGTCCTATATCCACTATTTTGATGAAGAGCAGGGGAGTTCTACCTTGTGTCCTGGCCAATATTTATCCCTCAATCAACATAACAAAACAGAATATCTGGGCATCATCACATTTCTGTTTTGGAGAGTTTGCTGCACGCAAATTGGTTGTTGTGTTTCCAACATTACAACAATGACTACACTTTAAAAAGTACTTCATTAGCTGTGAAGCATTTTGAGATACCCAGCACTCATGAGAAAGCGCTATATATTCTGAAGGCGTTCGATAGGGTAGACGTAGAGAAGATGCTTCCACATTCCCTAAGCTAGGGACCATAAATATAAGATAGCTACTAATAAACTCAATCGGGAATTCAGGAGAAACTTCTTTACCTAGAGAGTAGTGAGAATGTGGAACTCGCTACCACAGGGAGTGTTTGAGGTGAATTACATTGGTGTATTTAAGGGGAAGTTGGATAAATATCTGAGGGAGAAAGGAAAAGAAGGATAAGCTGATAGGGTGAAGTAGGCTGGGAGGAGGCTCGTGTGGAACATAAACACTGGCATGGAACAGTTGGGCTGAATGGCTTGTTTCTGTGCTGTGATTCCATTGTCGATTTGTGTAATACTCACCCAGCACTATGAGAAAGGCTTTGGCAGTCTTCACGGGCATAGTGAACAGGGAACACGTGTACTGGCCTTCATCTGACAGTGTGACGTCACTGATGTTAATGCTCAGCTCGTGCCATGAAGACCGGACCAGCTCAATCCGATTATCCCTCAGAGCTGAAAGAAACACAGGAGAGTAAGTCTTGGGTAACAGCTTGCTGTGTTTAGGCAAATTAATTAGAAATAGTAACGATTAATAAGGATTCTATTTTGCCCAAACTGCTGAGCGAGTTGACCTTATCATGCACTGTCAGTTTGTAGCGCAGATTTAGAAATTAATTTGCATGCTCATTGCATCAGCTCCTCTCAGACAATGACTGGATTGGAACTACCAAAAGATATTTTCTCACTCTCTTTGGTGGCAAACAGGCAGGGCTGATTAAAATCAGTAATCCTGAAGTTGCTGCTATCACAATTAAGCAGTTGCTGTCTATGCCTTTTCTGTTCTATGCTTCTGCAATAAGAATATCCACTGTTGATCCATCGACTACCCCATGACATATGCAGCTTAACACTGAAAACCCCAGCCTTTGCCACCGCTTCTGTTTCTTTCATCTTTCTCGAACAGATGTGCAAAATGAAACACTTTCCCTTTCATGCGCTTAGTGCCAGCAACAAACGTTCCCCCAAACTAGGGCAATCGTTTCAGATGGAGCTGACCATTGTTGTCCTATAGAAATCGCTGCCTAGCCATAGGTGCGGGTCATTTGGCCCCAATGTCCAGCTCTCTTTGTCTCCAATGTCCATGCCTGTGTATTTTGGAGAGGGGTAACACAGTGACCGTGTGTACATTGGAGGCTTTCTGACACTGACACTGCTGGGAAATACAAAGGGCTGGAGTGCGTTGTAGACACCAGGGACCACATTTCGATTTAATTTGGCAAGTTTACTTTAATTATAAGTTACAATTTACCATTTGTGTCCCTTTAAAAAGGGAGCACTTGTTAACTCATTCATTGATAATTGTCATCCCAATTGGCAATGCAAGTGAGTTAGCCACAAGTGTTGCCATGGTGACAACAATATAACCACAGGCACAAATTTTAGTGGAAAGTCCTTCACAGGTACATGTACCTCACAAGTGTATATTTACTTCATGAACCTCTCCCACTAACCAAGTGAGCAAGGTAGTAAAACATTCAATGTGATCAAAAAGCACCTGCTTTCCCTGTCAGAAACCTATCATAGAATCATGGAAATTTACAGCGTGGAAGGAGGGGGCCAATTCGGCCATCGTGTTTGTGTCACCTGACAAAGAGCCATCAAGCCAAATCCTATCTTCCCTCTCTTAGCCGATAGCCGGGGGGGCGGGGGGGGGAGGGGGGGTAGAGGTTTGCATTTCCAACTACTTTACAAATGTTACGAGGCTTTCTGCCTCTCCCACCCTGAGTTACAGATCCCTGACACCCTCTGGATGAAAGCATTTACCTTCAAATCCCCTCGAAACTTCCTACTTCTTACCCTAAGTCCATGTCCTCTGGGAAATAGCTCCTTCTTATCCACTCTATCCAGAGCCCTCATTATTTTATACACTTCAGTTAAACCTGATTAGCTCTAATGCTGTGGAGGATGAATCCCCGGAGTGTTTTTTTATTCATTTGTGCGGGCGTCACTGGCTAGGCCAGCATTTATTGCCCATCAGAGGGCAGTTAAGAGTCAACCACATTACTGTGGGTCTGGAGTCACATGTAGGCCAGACCAGGTAAGGCCGAAAGGACTTTTCTGCACTGTGTGATTCTGTGATTCTGTGAATACTAGGGCACCAAGGGACTTGTGAAAATGAGGAACTGAAAGAAATGAGCATTATTAAGGAGGTAGCACTCGAAAAGTTAATTGGATTGAAGGTTGATAAATCCCTTGGACCTGATAAGCTACATCCCAGGGTGTTGAAGGAGGTGGCTGTAGAGATAGTGGATATATTGGTAGTTATCATTCAAAATTCTATAGATTCTGGAAAGGTTCCTGTGGACTGGAAAGTAGCAAATGTAACCCCATTATTTAGGAAGGGAGGGAGAGAGAAAACAGAGAACTACAGACCTGTTAGTTTGACATCAGTATTAGGGAAAATGTTAGAATCTATTATAAAGGATGTGATAACTGGACACTTGGAAAATAATGACATGATTGGGCAGAGTCAACATGGATTTATAAAAGGGAAATCATCTTTGACAAATGTCATAAATGCTTTAATCACGGGAAAATGGTTCATCTTCAAGGACTAAGAACATTCTGGAAGAATTTGTGTTTTTAAAAGACACTGTCCCTTAAGGGGTTAATGCTAATGAGGACTCTGGTTGCTGCTGTTCCTGGAAAAGACAGCATTTTACAGGAAAAGGTAATTAAGCAGTTTTAAAGCAGCTGGGAACCTCTTGATCCTGGTGGACTGATTACAAAAGGGTCACATGGTTGTTTATGGCTTCGAGAAAAAAGGTCTTGAAAACTGTGTTTAAAAGCTGGTAGACTGGCTTTTGTTTTGGGGAGGAAACTGCTTGAGTAAAGAAGACAACAGCTCCTGAAGATTCTGGCCCAGTCCAAGGCAAAGATTGAATGGAAGTTGCTCCAAAGTCGTTCTACATTCTGAAATTGACTGACTGCAGGTTTTCCTCAAAGCCAGCCTGAAAAGTAGTGTAAGAGTTATCGATTGTTTCGCAGAACAGCGCTGAGAAACAAACTGTATAACCCAGACACCATTTCAAGGACTCCACCATCTATCCTTTTCCCTTAAACCATTGACTTTTAACCATTTGGCAGAATTCCTCGATTTATTTTATTATTTGTGGGTGAGTTAGGGTATTTGGTAAGAATAATTATTATACTTTCATATTTCAGACTGCATGTTAATAAGCTTTGCCTTCTACTTGACAAATCTGTTTTTTTATTCATTCACAGAATGTGGGCTTCGCTGGCCGGGCTAACATTTGTTGCCCATCCCTAGTTGCCCTTGAGAAGGTGGTGGTGAGCTGCCTTCTTGAACCGCTGCAGTCCATGTGTTGTAGGTACACCCACAGTGCTGTTAGAGAGGGAGTTCCAGGATTTTGACCCAGTGACAGTAAAGGAACGGTGATATATTTCTAAGTCAGGATGGTGAGTGACTTGGAAGGGAACTTTCAGGTGGTAGTGTTCCCATCTATCTGCTGCCCTTGTCCTTCTAGATGGTAGCGGTCGTGGGTTTGGAAGGTGCTGTTGAAGAAGCCTTGGTGAATTCCTGCAGTGCATCTTGTAGATGGTACACACTGCTGCTACTGTGCATCAGTGGTGGAGGGAGTGAATGTTTGTGGACGTGGCGCCAATCAAGTGGGCTGCTTTGTCCTTCATGGTGTCAAGCTTCCTCAGTGTTGTGGGAGCTGCACTCATCCAGGCAAGTGGGGAGTATTCCATTACACTCCTGATTTGTGCCTTGTAGATGGTGGACAGGCTTTGGGGAGTCAGGAGATGAGTTACTCATCGCAGGATTTCTTGCCTCTTACCTGCTCTTGTAGCCACAGTATTTATATGGTTAGTCCAGTTCAGTTTCTGGTCAATGGTAATTCCAGGATGTTGATAGTGGGGTATTCAGTGATGGTAATACCATTGAATGTCAAGGGGTAATGGTTAGATTCTCTCTTGTTGGAGATGGTCATTGCCTGACACTTGTGTGGCATGAATGTTACTTGCCACTTGTCAGCCCAAGCCTGGATATTGTCCAGGTCTTGCTGCATTTGGACATGAACTGCTTCAGTATCTGAGGAATCGCGAATGGTGCTGAACATTGTGCAATCATCAGCGAACATCCCCACTTCTGACCTTATGATGGAAGGAAGATCATTGATGAAGCAGCTGAAGGTGGTTGGGCCAAGGACACTACCCTGAGGAACTCCTGCAGTGATGTCCAGGAGCTGAGATGATTGATCTCCAACAACCACAACCATCTTCCTTTGTGCTAGGTGTGACTGCAAACAACGGAGAGCTTTCCCCCCGATTCCCATTGACTCCAGTTTTGCTAGGGCTCCTTGATGCCACACTCGGTCAAATGCTGCCTTGATGACAAGGGCACTTAGTCTCACCTCACCTCGGGAGTTCAGCTCTTATGTCCAATTTGTTTTCTTGAAGGAACTGGGACATTGAGTGGTCATTCCGAAAATAATAGGTAAAGTACATATTGGGCTGTATAGACTGGCTGGAAACATCATTTAAATATGTGTGACCCATGGAGTAGTGGAACTAGAGACAGACAACGCAATCCTCCCATTTCAGTCGTAACATATAATTGGGGCTCGTCCAGGATTAACCTGAGACAAAAATGTATAATTGGGAAAGGATCAAAGGGTAAAAGACACCAGCCAGGTTTCTTCTGTATTGGAGTAAAAATTAGATGAGCAGAATGGCTACTTTTGAGGCAAGTGAGTTTTCAGAGTAGCCAAGGTTAAATTATAATTCCTTAATGATATTAACCATTGCCTAATTAGCGAATGTGGTGGAACAGTTACAGATAGAAGTTAGAATGAGAGCTAAGAAAGCTGATCTTCTAAAACTAGTTTCCAAAAATCTGAATACGGAAGTGAAAGAACCAGAGGAAGCTGCAGAATCAGAAGGAGACAAGTTTACATCGGTGCAGTTAGAACAGAAACTGGAAGCAGAATTTTAGGCAAAGGAAAAGGAAAAAGAGAGAGCATTTCAAAGGGAGCAAAGAGAAAGGCAGGAGACAGCAAAGAAGCTACAACTTGAATTTAGGAGGGATGAGCAGAAAGACAGAGAGAAAGGGCAAGAGAAAAATAAAAAGAACGAGAAGAAAGGGGCAAAGAAAAGGTTACAGTGCTGGAACTAAACAAATGGCTGGCCTTGACTCCGGGGGAAGGATTGATGGGGAAGATCCTGAATCTAGCCTAAGACCCAGTGGGGAGTTGTTTAAATTTGTACAAGCCCTCCCAAAGTTTGAGGAAAGGGGTGTAGAGGCATTTTTCATTTCTTTTGAAAAGATAGCTAAGCAGATGGCATGGTAAAAAGAAAACTGGACATTGGTTATGCGAAGCAGATTGGCTGGCAGAGCTCACAAACTTTATGCCTTGCTTTCTGAAGAGGCTTATACAGATTATGAGATGGCAAAAAAGGCTATTCTCGCTGCTTATGAGTTGGTCCCTGAAGCAGAAATGATGGAATCTCTGGAAATAGCCTGGGCAGACGTATATAGAATTCAATTGTTGGATATGGGCACTAACAGTAGAGGCCACATCGGGAAATAATTCTCTGGAGGAATTTAAAACTTCGCTCCCTTCATTGGTAAGATCCTATCGAGAGAACCAGAAGGTTTCAACAGCTAGACAGGCAGCTGAGATAGACGGCGATTACCAGTTTGTCCACAAGCCCAAACTGTTTTTCCACCATCTCCACAAAGCTGAGAAGGATAGAAGGTGGGAGAGTGACAAGAAGGCAAGTAGCCAGGGACAAGAAAGGTCGGCTGGGAATGTAGCAGAATCTCCTCCTCAGACCAGAAAGGAAAGCTCTGAGGGTGGGAGTGACATCTGAAGGCTTAGGTGTTCCCAGTGCTGTATGGTAGGACATCTTCTTGCGAATTGCTGGAAGTTATGGGATAAATCTATGGGACTTACTGCGGTACACAAGATTGACGCAGAGAAAAGGGCCCAGGCAAAGAGTACTACATACCAACCTGTAGCTCTGACTGCAGCTGTAAAACCAAGTACAAACATGACTGTGAGTGCAGCGGAGGTGAACAGGATACCTGAAGGCTACAGGAAATTCTTGTCAAAAGGAAAAGTATCTGCAAGTTACTGCAAGTAACATCAAGTTAACTGCAAGGGAGGCAAGGGAGGAGATCGCAGGGGCTCTGACCCAAATCGTTAATTCCTCTCTGGCCACAGTGGAGGTGCCAGAGGACTGGAGAACAGCTAATGTGGTTCTGCTATTTAAGAAGAGTTGTAGAGATAAGCCAGGGAACTACAGGCCAGTGAGTCTCACATCAGTGGTAGGAAAACTATTGAAGAAAATTCTGAAGGAGAGTATCTATCTCCACTTGGAGAGGCAAGGTTTGATCAGGGATAGTCAGCATGGCTTTGTCAGAGGGAGGTCATGCCTAACAAATTTGATTGAATTTTTTTGAGGAGGTGACCAGGTGTGTAGATGAGGGTAGTGCAGTTGATGTAGTTTATATGGATTTCAGCAAAGCCTTTGACAAGGTCCCACATGGGACACTTATAAAGAAGGTAAATACACTTGGAATACAGGGTAATTTGATAAGGTGGATTCAAAATTGGCTTAGTTGTAGGAGGCAGAGGGTGATGACAGAAGGATGCTTTAGTGACTGGAAGCCAGTGTCCAGTGGCGTACCACAGGGATCGGTGCTGGGTCCCCTATTATTCGTCATTTATATAAACGACATAGATGACTATGTTGGGGATAGGATTAGTAAGTTTGTGGATGACACAAAGATTGGCCGGGTGGTTAACAGTGAGGTTGACTGTCTTCGGCTACAGGAAGATATAGACAGGATGATCAAATGGGCAGATAAGTGGTAGATGGAATTTAACCCTAAAAAGTGTGAGGTGATACACTTTGGAAGGAGTAATTTGACAAGGAAGTATTCAATGAACAGCATGACACTAGGAAGTTCTGAGGAAGAAAGGGACATTGGCGTGTGTGTCCATAGATCTCTGAAGGCGGAGGGGCATGTTAGTGGGGTGGTGAAAAAGGGATATGGGACACTTGCCTTTATCAATCGAGGCATAGATTACAAAAGTAGGAAGGTCATGTTGGAGTTGTATAGAACCTTGGTGAGGCCACAGCTGGAGTACTGTGTGCAGTTCTGGTCGCCGCATTATAGGAAGGATGTGATTGCACTGGAGGGGGTGCAGAGGAGATTCACCAGGATGTTGCCTGGGGTGACACAGTTAAGTTATGAAGAGAGGTTGGATAGACTTGGGTTGTTTTCATTGGAGCAGAGAAGACTGAGGGGCGACCTGATCGAGGTGTACAAGATTATGAGGGGCATGGACAGGGTGGATAGGGAGCAGCTGTTCCCCTTAGTTGACGGGTCAGTCACAAGGGGACATAAGTGCAAGGTGAGGGGCAGGAGGTTTAGGGGGATGTGAGGAAAAACATTTTTACCTAGAGGGTGGTGACGGTCTGGAATGCACTACCTGGGAGGGTGGTGGAGTCGGGTTGCCTCACATCCTATAAAAAGTACCTGGATGAGCACTTGCCATGTCATAACATTCAAGGCTATGGGCCAAGTGCTGGTAAATGGGATTAGGTAGGTAGGTCAGGTTTTTCTCATGTGTCGGTGCAGACTCGATGGGCCAAAAGGCCTCTTCAGCACTGTGTGATTCTGTGATTCTGTGAAGTCTTAATTCCTCAAGTGAAGCAGGTAAACCTATAGTCATATTTAGGGATACAGGGGCTACCCAAACTCCTTTACAGGGAAAAAGCATGATTCTTCCACCAGAGAGTTCATTAAATGCCAAGCTTTTAATGAATGGTAACAGATGGGAGTATCACAGAATCTTTACAGTGCAGGAGGAGGCCATTCGGCCCATCCAGTCTGCACTGGCTCTCTGAAAGAGGATTCTACCTAACCCCACTCCCCTGCCTTATTCCCATAGCCTTGCACATTCTCTCTTTTCAGGTAGCAACCCAATTCCCTTTTGAATACCTCGATCGAACCTGCCTCCACCACTCGCTCAGGAAGTTTGTTCCAGACTCTAACCACCCTCTGGGTGAAAAAAATTTCCTCACATCACTTCTACTCCTTTTGCTCATTATTTTGAATCTGTTCCCTCTAGTTCTTGATGTTCTCTTGAGTGGGAACACATTCTCACTATTTACCCTGTCCATACCCCTCAGGATCTTCAATACCTCTATCAAGTCTCCTCTCAGCCTTCATTTCCCCAAGGAAAACATTCCCAACCTCTCCATTCTATCCTCATAGCTACAGTTCTTCATCCCGGGAATCCCTTGTGAATCTCCTCTGTACTCCAAGCCTTCACATCCTTCCTCAAGTATGGTGCACAGAACTGAATGTAGTACTCCAGATGAGGCCTAACTTGTCTCTTACACAAGTTCAACATGACGTCCTTACTCTTGCACTCAATGCTCCCATTAATAAAGCCTAAAGTACTTCTTTCCTGCCAAAACGAATCACCTCACACTTCTCTGCATTGAACTTCATCTGCCACTTGCCTGCTTAATCCACCAACATGTCTATGTCCTTTTGAAGTTCAAAACTATCCCCATCATAGTTGACAACATTTCCAATCTTCATACCATCTTCAAATTTTGAAATCATGCCCTGCACACCATAGTCTGGGTCATTAATATATATCAGGAAGATCAAGGGTCTCAACACTGATTCCTGAGGAACTCCACTACAAACCTTCCTCCAATTTGAAAAACAACCAATTATCATTACTCTCTGTTTCTGTCACTCAGCCAATTTCTTATCCAAGTGCTTACTTTCCCTTTTATTCCATAAGCTAGAATTTTGCTCACCAATCTGTTGTATCAAATGTCTTTTGAAAATCCATATTCACCACATTAAAAATTCTACTCTGGTGGCACTTGAACCCACACCTTTTGAATTCCTTACCTATCATAGACTACAAATCCAAAGTGCTTTCTATTGCACCACAGAGCCACACCTGGGTATATACCCATACTTATGTATCAGGTGCACTAGGAGTGTGACCTAATGTCTGGAATGGTAACCATGGGTGTTGTTCATAGTTTGCCTGTAAATGGAGTTGACTTACTCCTCAGAAATGATCTGGCTGGAGCGAAAGTAGTGGCTTCTCCAGTAGTTATGGAGAGACCAAGTGAGGTCAAGGGGACAGAGTAGTTGCAGGAAAAGGTTCCAAGAATTTTTCCTTCTTGTGTAGTGACCTGCTTGATTGGCACCACATCCACAAACGTTCACTCCCTCCACCACCGATGCACAGTAGCAGCGGTGTGTACCATCTACAAGATGCACTGCAGGAATTCACCAAGGCTCCTTTCACAGCACCTTCCAAACCCACAATCACTACCATCTAGGAGGACAAGGGCAGCAGATAGGTGGGAATACCACCACCTGGAAGTTCCCCTCCAAGTCACTCACCATCTTGATTTGGAAATATATCACCGTTCCTTCACTGTTGCTGGGTCAAAATCCTGGAACTCCCTTCCTAACAGCACTGTGGGCATACCTACACCACATGGACTGCAGCGGTTCAAGAAGGCAGCTCACTACCGCCTTCTCAAGGGCAATTAGGGATGGGCAATAAATGCTGGCCCAGCCAGCGATTCCCACATCCCGTGAATGAATATAAAAAAAGACCTGACCGATGACTAAACAGATTCCATCATCGGAGGTAGAATTGGCCCCAATTGGCTCAATGAATAATCAATATCCAGTGAAACTTTCTTTGGGGATTTGGATAATCCGAAGGAAATGTTCAGGAAGTCTTTTCTGATTTGAGGCTCAGCAAGCCTATCCAGAGTTAAGTGGCACAATGGGCTCAAAACAAAGCTGAAGCAAGAGTTCCAGAATGCTAGTATGTTCAAAGTGGGATTCTGATGAGGAAGTGGAGGCCTCCCCACAGACCTGCGGATGAGGAGTGGATGGTGGTTCATCAGGTAGTGGTACCACCCAAATGTCATCAGGAAATATTAAGGACCCCAGAAGGAAAAAGACAGGAAAAACTGGGAAATAAGTGTACCGGTCTGAAATGGTCTTGTATTCCTTAAAATGGAACGCCAGTTCAGACCTCGTACTCTTATTTCCCAGTTTCTATTGTGTTTTTCCCAATGGGATAGCTCATGAAATTCCCATGGCAAGACATGCAGGGAGCCGAAAGACCCAAGCATGTATAAGTCAGCGTTTATACTGATCTTCACACGGATGTGGTACAGCTCTGTAAAACTGTCATAAATGCCAGATTGTGGGAAAACTGCAACCTGCAATCAAATGGCACCTCTAACTTCCATGCCAGCTTTTGGAGAACCATTTAGTAGGGTCTTGGTAGGCTGTGTGGGACCTTTACCAAAAACAAAAGCAGGCACCAATATATACTCACTATACTGGATGTAGCTACTCAGTTCCAAGAAGCCATTCCCTTGAGAACAATTTCTGCCAATGTAGTGGTAGAGAAAATTAACCCAATTCTGCACTCAATAGGGATTCCCAATTGAGATCCAGTCTGATCAAGGTTCCAATTTCATGTCTAAGATTTTTCAGGAAGTTATGAGTAGTCTGGAGATAAAACAGCTAAAGTCCTCAGGACACCAACCCTCAAACTCAAGGAGCTTTAGAACGATAGCATCAGACCCTCAAAATGATGATTAGGGCATTCTGTCAAGACTCTCCCCATGATTGGAACAAGGGGTTAGAATTTCTATGTTTGCCACTAGGGATGCACCTAACGAGTCTACCGGTTTTAGTCCTTTTGAGTTAGTTTATGGACAGAGGTGAGAGATCCTCTGAAACTCATCAAAGAAAAGTTTTTAGAATAGAGAGACGAATATCCCATGGTAGTAGGGTTCAAGGAGCGGCTCGCAAGTGCCTGCAATGTGGCTCAGGAACACCTTAAAACTTCCCAAAACAACCGTGAAGCAATGGGCAGACAAGCATGCTGTGACTCGAGGCTTTCAACCAGGGGATGATGTGTTCGTATTACTGCCTTTACAGGGCCAACAGCTGAAAGCACGGTTCAGTGGTCCATATAAAGTTGTCAAAAGGATTGGTACAGTTAATTATTTGATTGACACCCCAGACTGCAGGAAAGAATTGATGATGTCACATCAAAATATTGAAGCAATATCACCGTCCAGTAGTGAGGACAGTGGAGGGCGAAGGAGAGAGTGAGGATGAGGCAGAGGGAGGCCTAGGGAATTCTCAAATCAAACCTCCTATTATCTGGTTAGTGAACACTGAACTATTCAGGAGATTAGACACTGTGCTTTCATATTTAGATGCAGAACAACAAAAAGACTTAACAAGGGCTCTCACAGCATTTAAAGGAGTCTGTAGGGACAAACAACCTTAGCGAAAGATGATGTGGACACAGGAGAATCCCCTCATATAAAACAGCATCCTCACCGCTTAGGGCCAGAGAAACAGGCTCAGGCAAAAGCAGAGATCCAGTACATGTTAGAAAATCACCTCTTTGAACTCAGCCAAAGCAGCTGGAGTTCCCTTGTTGTGATAGTGCCTAAACCAGATGGTTTGATCAGATTCTGTACAGACTACAGAAAGGTCAATGTTGTAAGAAAAGCCGATTC